>NC_057715.1:46977312-46977427 GCF_004010195.1 Chiloscyllium plagiosum
AGGCTGGGGCTGTTTTCCCTGGAGCATCAGAGGCTGAGGGGTGACCTTATAGAGGTTTATAAAATTATGAGGGGCATGGATAGGATAAATAGACAAAGTCTTTTCCCTGGGGTGG
>NC_057715.1:46985959-46987820 GCF_004010195.1 Chiloscyllium plagiosum
CTTGAGGGTTATAAGGAAGTCAGGAAAGACCTAAAAAGAGAGCTCAGAAGAGCCAGGAGGAGACATGAGAAGTTGTTGGCGGATAGGATCAGGGTTAACCCTAAGGCTTTCCATAGGTATGCCAGGAATAAAAGAATGACAAGAGTTAAATTAGGGCCAATCAAGGATAATAGTGGGAAGTTGTATGTGCAGTCAGAGGAGATAGAGAAAGCACTAAATAAATTTTTTTTGACAGTGTTCACTATAGAAAATGAAAATGTTGGCGAGGAAGATACAGAGATACTTGGATCTAGACTAGAAAAGATTGAGGTTTACAAGGAAAAGGTATTAGAAATACTGCAGAGTGTGAAGTCTGGGCCAGATGAGATCTATCCTAGGATCCTCTGGGAAGCCAGGGAAGAGATTGCCGAGCCTTTGGCATTGATCTTCAAATCATCATTGTCTACAGGAATAGTGCCTGAGGACTGGAGGATAGCAAATGTGGTTCCCTTGTTCAAAAAGGGCAGTAGAGACAACCCCGGTAATTACAGACCAGTGAGTCTCACTTCAGTTGTTGGTAAAGTGTTGGAAAAGGTTATAAGAGATAGGATTTATAACCATCTAAAAAAGGAATAATCTGATCAGGGACAGTCAGGACAGTTTTGTGAAGGATAGGTCGTGCCTAACGAATCTTATTGAGTTTTTTGACAAAGTGACCAAACAGGTAGATGAGAGTAAACCGGTTGATGTGGTGTATATGGATTTCAGCATGGCTTTCAATAAGGTTCCCCACAGTAGGCTATTATACAAAATGCGGAGGAATGGGGTTGTGGGAGACATAGTAGTTTGGATCAATTAATGGCTTGCTGAAAGAAAACAGAGGGTTGTGGTTGATGGAACATGTTCACCTTGGTGTCCAGTTACTAGCGGCATACCGCAAAGGTTGGTGTTGGGTCCACTGCTGTTCATCATTTTTATAACTGACCTGGACGAGGGCTTAGAAGGGTGGGTTAGTAAATTTGCGGACGACTCTAAGGTCGGTGGAGTTGTGGATAGTGACGAAGGATGTAGTAGGTTGCAGAGAGACATAGATAGGATGCAGAGCTGGGCTGAGAGGTGGCAAATGGAGTTTAATGTGGACAAGTGTGAGGTGATACACTTTGGACGGAATAATTGGAATGCAAAGTACTGGGCTAATGGTAAGATTCTTGGGAGTGCAGATGAGCAGAGAGATCTCGGTGTCCATGTACACAGATCCCTGAAAGTTGCCACCCAGATTGACAGGGTTGTTAAGAAGGCGTACAGTATTTTGGCCTTTATTAATAAAGGGACTGAGTTCTGGAACCAGGAGGTTTTGCTGCAGCTGTACAAAGCTCTGGTACGGCCACACTTGGAATATTGTGTACAGTTCCGGTCACCGCATTATAAGAAGGATGTGGAAGCTTTGGAAAAGAGGAGATTTACTAGGATGTTGCCTGGTATGGAAGGAATGTCTTACGAGGAAAGGCTGAGGGCCTTGAGGCTGTTCTCATTAGAGAGAAGAAGGTTGAGAGGTGACTTAATAGAGACATACAAGATAATCAGAGGGTTAGATAGGGTGGACAGGGAGAGCCTTTTTCCAAGTATGGGGAAGGCAAACATGAGGGGACACAACTTTAAAGTGAGGGAAGATAGGACAGATGTCAGAGGTAGTTTCTTTACTCAGAAAGTAGTAAGGGTATGGAATGCTTTGCCTGCAACGGTAGCAGATTCGCCAAGTTTAAATGCATTTAAGTCGTCATTGGACAGGCAAATGGACGTACATGGAATAGTGTAGGTGGGATGGGCTTCAGATTAGTATGACAGGGCGGCACAACATCGAGGGCCGAAGGGCCTGTACTGC
>NC_057715.1:46988136-47037479 GCF_004010195.1 Chiloscyllium plagiosum
GAGAGAGAGAGAGTTTGAGCCTGTCAGGTAGAGAGACTGTGTCTGTATGAGGGTGAGAGGAGAGAGAGACTGTGTGTGTGAGAAAGAGAGAGTGAGGTAGAGAGACTGTGTGTGTATGCGCATGCATGAGTGAGTGTGTGCGTGTGTATGTGCATGCGCTTGAAAGAGAGTGTGTTTGTGTGCACACACATGATGTGTATGTGCCTGCGCACTTCACAGAGGGAGAGTGTGTGTGCTCTTGAGAGTGTGTATGTGCACGTGCTTGAGAGTGTGTGCGTATGTGTGTGCGCAATCGAGAGTGTGTGTGTATGTGTGTGCACTTGAGTGAGTGTGCGCGTGCGTGCTTGAGCGTGTGTGTGTGCGCGTGCACGCACTTGAGAGAAAGTTTATGTGTGTTTGGGAGAGTGTGTGCACCTGAGTGTGTGCGCACTTGAGAGAGTGTGCATGTAAGCTTGAGAAACAGTGTGTGTGCATGCGCACGCTTGAGAGTATGTGTACTTGCAAGAGTGTGTGTCTGTCTGTGTGCTTGAAAGTTTTGTGTGTACACGCTTGAGAGAGTGTGTTTGTGTGCATGCTTGAGAGCATGTGTGCGTCTGTTTAAGCTTGGGAAACTATGTGCATGCACATGCTTGAAGGAATGTGTGTGCATGTGGACGTGTAAGTGAGTGTGGGTGTGCCTGCTTGAGAGTGTATGTGTGTGTGTGCGCTTGAGAGAGTGTGTGCATGCGTTTGAGAAACTGTGTGCATGCGCTTAAGAGAGAATGTCTATGTGTGCCTGAGAGAGAGTGTGTGTTTATGTGCATGAGAGAATATGTGTATGTGCACATGCACAGGTGGGTGAGTGTATGTGCGTAAGAGAGTATGTGTGTGCCTGAAAAAGTGTGTGCACTTGAGAGAGAAAGTGTTTGCGTGTGCTTGAGAGTGTGCGCGTGCATTGGAGAGAGTGTGTTTGTGTGCGCTTGAGAGAGTGTGTACACCTGCGCGGTTGTGAGAATGTGTGTGTGTGCATGTGCTGGAGAAAGTAGTGTGTGCGCACCTGAGTATGTGTGCGCGCTTGGGAATGTGCATGCACTTGAGTATGATGCAGTCAAGCATGCTCGCACACACCATCTTTCAAGCACACACAATCTTTCAAGCACACACAGTTTCTCAACCACACACATACTCAAGCGCACACAAACACACACTCTCTCAAGCACACACAAACACATATTTTCTCTCAAGCACACAAAACATTCCCTCTCAAGAGCACACAAATTCTCTATCTCGAGCACAGAAACACTCCCTCTCAAACGCACACAAATACACACTCTCTCAAGCATTCACACACTCTCAAACGTGCGCACACACATTTTTCCTCAAGCGTGCTCTCTCACACATTCTCTCAAGCACACGCATGTGTGCACGCGTACACATGCACTCTCTCTGAAGCATGTATGCACACACACACTCTCAAGCACTCTGAAGCACACACACACTCTCAAGTACACATACTCTTTCTGAAGCACAAAAGCCCACATGCATTCTCTCTCAAGCACACACACACACTCTCTAGCACACACACTAACACTCTCTCTTTCGAGTGGACACACACACTCTCAAACACGCATACACGCACCCACACAGAGTCTCTCAAGCACACAAGTACATACACAAATACACTCTCAAGTGCACACACAAGCACTCTCTCTCAAGCACATGTACACACTCTCAAGCACGCACACACTTTCAAGCACACACACAGTTTGTCAAGTATGCACACACACCGTCTCTCAAGCATGCACACACTCTCCCAAGTGTGCACACTCCCTAAGCTCACGCATGGTCATTCTCAAGCATGCTCACGCATACATTCTTTCTCAAGCACACATGCACACACACACACACTCTCTCAACCATACATACACACTCACTCTCAAGCGCGCACACTCTTGAGGAGGACTGTTGTCGGCTGCAAAGAGACTTAGATATGATGCAGAGCTGGGCTGAGGAGTGGCAGATGGAGTTCAACCCTGCCAAGTGTGAGGTTGTCCATTTTGGAAAGACAAATAAGAATGCGGAATACAGGGTTAACGGTAGGGTTCTTAATGAGGTGGAGGAACAGAGGGATCTTGGGGTCTATGTTCATAGATCTTTGAAAGTTGCCACTCAGGTGGATAGAGCTTGTCGAGGGTAGGTTGAGAGTGCTAGGCCTTTTCTCATTGGAATGGCGAAGGATGAGGGGTGACTTGATAGAGGTTTGTAAGATGATCAGAGGAATAGATAGAGTAGACAGTCAGAAACTTTTTCCCCGGGTGCAACAGAGTGTTACAAGGGGACATAAATTTAAGGTGAAGGGTGGAAGGTATAGGGGAGATGTCAGGGGTGGGTTCTTTACCCAGAGAGTGGTAGGGGCATGAAATGCACTGCCTGTGGGAGCGGTAGAGTCAGAATCTTTGGTGACCTTTAAGCGGCAATTGGATAGGTACATGGATGGGTGCTTAAGCTAGGACAAATGTTCAGCACAATATCGTGGGCCGAAGGGCCTGTTCTGTGCTGTATTGTTCTATGTTCTTTCACAAGCACACACACGGACTCTCTCTCAATCACACACACTCTCTCTCTCGCTCAAGCACACACACACACATTCTCAAGCGTGTACACACATTCTCTCTCAAGCGAATACACACTGTCTCTCACATGCACACACAAGCACCAGTAAGCACGTGCACACACACACGCTCAAGCGCGCACACACACAGTGTCACTTAAGCATGCACAGTCTCTCAAGTGCAGAAACACACATCCTGTCTCAAACGTGCGCACACTTTCTCAAGCACTCGGAATCACAGTCTCAAGCACTTTCTCAAATGTATGCACACACACTCACTCAAGCATGCATGCCCACGCACACTCTCAAACACACTCAACGTGCATGCACACACACTCTCAAACGTGCGCAGTCACTCTCAAACACGCACACAGAGCCTCTTAAGTACGCATGCGCGCACACACACTCTCTCTCAAGCAAGCACACACAGTCTATCAAGCATGCATACAGTCTCTCACGCGTGCACATACTCTCAAATATGTGTACACACACTCAAGCATGCACAGTCTCAAATGCGCATGCACACTGACTCTAAAATGTGCACAGACAATCTCAAACATGCACACCGAGTCTCAAGCATGCGTACGCGCGCACACTCTCAAGCATGCACACGCAGTCTATTACGCGCGCACACTCTCTCAAGCACACACATGCATTCTCTCAAGCACACACACTGTTTCTCAAGTTTTCACACACACTCTCAAATGCACACACTCTCATGCGTGTGCATACACTCTCACTCTCTCAAGTGAACACAATCTCAAGCGTGCAAACACACTTTCTCTCTCAAATGTGCACACACAAGCACTCTGTCTCAAATACATAAGCATACATGCAAACTCTCTCTCAATATACCGGCCACTACAGCGGACAGCTGAAACTGACAACCGGAAGCGGCAGGGACAGGCCACTATAAATGCCGGAGGAAACACCACAGAAGCGCTTCACAGGAGGCTCCCAAGCACTGAGGATGTCACCTAGACAGGGGACGAAACGTTTGCAACAAAAACTTCCAGCTCGGCGAACAGAACCACAGCAACGAGCACCCGAGCTACAAATCTTCTCACAAACTTTGAATCTCTCTCAAACGTGCGCACACATTCAAGTGCGCTCATGCTCTCTCAAGCGTGCACACACACAAACACACTCTCTCAAGCATACACAGACACATACACTCTCAACTGCACACGCTCAAACACGTGCGCACACACTTTCTCTCTCAAGCACACACATTCTCTTTCAAGTGTGCACACACATACACTCTCTCTCATGTGTGCATACCCATTCTCTCTCAAGCACTCATACATATTCTCTCTCCCTGTTTCCCTCACTCTCACACACTCTCTCCCTCTCTCCCCCACGAACACACATCTAAATATATGGGGTGAATTTCTACTTGCAAATTTGTATATGCAGATACATTTTATTTTATTCAAAAAGCACACAATCAGTAGACAGTCAGTCAGTGTAGCATTTTATAAATTCCTGCTTTGGAAATCAAACTAGTCTGACTCCAGGTTAAGACACAGATAGAATCTAAACACGGCCTCACACCTAAAATGCATTGTCTGATCTGAGATGTCACCTCTTTTATTCTGATAAAACCTTAAGTTATCTCGGGGCAGTGACTAGAAAGAAATTCATGGATTTACATATTAACCAATCGAAACCTGCATCTCCATTCCAACTGATTAAAGACCTAGCAGCCATCGCAGTTTGTTCAATACATTCACATCAGTTGTATGACCCTTTGATCTTTTACTTATAGATTCTGTGTCCTATGTATTCTCTCTCACGAGCTATCTGAAGAAGCAGCAGGACTCTGAAAGCTTGTGGTTTCAAATAAACCTGTTGGACAATAACCCACTGTCATGTGACTTTTGACTTTGTCCACCCAGTTCAACATCGGCATCTCCCCATCATTCTTGAACAAAGTTGTTACATCGGCAATTTTCAAGTCTTCTAGCACCTTCCCTGACTTCAGTGATTACTGAAAGATCACCACTAATGCCTCTACCATCTTCGCAGCCATCTCCTTCAGAACTCTGGGGTGTAGTTTTCGATTCATACAGCATGGAAACAGACCCTTTAGTCTGACTCATCCATGCTGACCAAGTTTCTCAAACTAAATTGGTCCCACGTGCTTGCATTTACTCCATATCCCTCTAACCCCTTCCTCTTCAATGTACCTGTCCAAAGGTCTTCTAAATTTTGTAACTGTACCTGCATCTACCATTTCCTCTGGTAGTTCATTCTACATAAGAACCACCCTCTGTGTGAAAAAGTTACTCCTCAGGTCACTTTTCAATCTTTCTCCTTTCACCTTCAAAATATGCCTCCTAGTTTTGAACTCCTCCACCCAAGATCTTTGCTATTCACTTTATCTATGCCCCTCATGATTTTGTGAACCTCTAAAAAGATATCCCTGAACCACCTATGGTCCAGTGAAAAAAAGTTGCAGCTTATCCAACCTCTCTTTATAACTCAAACTCTCCATTCCCGGCAACATACTTGTAAATCTTTTCTGAACCCTCTCCAATTTAATAATTCCCTTCCTGTAGCAGGGCGACCAAAACTGTACACAGTACTCCAAAAGTGGCTTCACCGATGTCCTGTGCAACCTCAACACGACATCCCAACTCCTATACTCAATGGTCTGAACAATAGAGGCAAGCATTCTAAATGTCTTCCTAACCACTTGCTAGCCTGCACTGCAACTTTCAAAGAACTATGTACCTGAACCCAAAGGGATCTGTTTTTCACAACACTACCCAGAACCCTTTAACTGTACATGTCCTACCATGTTCATTTTAACAAAATGCAATAACTCACATTTATCCAAATTTAACTCCACCTGTTACTCCTCAGCCCATTAGCCAATTGATAACCTCAATATCACCATCTGGTCCAGGTGATTTATCCACCCTCATAGCTTTCAGCTTCCTCAAGACCTATTCCTTAGTGATGGCCACTATGCTCACCACTGCTTCCTGAGTCTCTTGAAATTCTGGTATGCTTCTGGTATGGACTGCAGATGCTGGAGATCAGATCTGAAAATGTGTTGCTGGAAAAGCGCAGCAGGTCAGGCAGCATCCAAGGAACAGGAGACTTGTAGAGGGAGGAAGAGAGCTTCTTCAAGGAAGGCATCCTTGCAAGAGAATTTGCAGTAGGTTAAAATCTTTGAGGAGGAAGTGAGGACTGCAGATGCTGGAGATCCTGTTCCTTGGATGCTGCCTGACCTGTTGCGCTTTTCCAGCAACACATTTTCAGCTCTGATCTCCAGCATCTGCAGTCCTCACTTTCTCCTCGAAGATTTTAACCTACTGCGAATCCTCTTGCAAGGATGCCTTCCTTGAAGAAGCTCTCTTCCTCCCTCTACAAGCATTCCTGAAGAAGGGCTTATGCCCGAAACGTCGATTCTCCTGTTCCTTGGATGCTGCCTGACCTGCTGCGCTTTTCCAGCACCACATTTGTTCCCCATTACTACTTCTCCAGCCTCATTTTCCAGTGTCCAATGTCTACTCATGCTTCTCTCTTTTTTTTAGATTAGATGACTTACAGTGTGGAAACAGGCCCTTCGGTCCAACAAGTCCACACCGATCCGCCAAAGCATAACCCACCCAGACCCATTCCCATACATTTACCCCTTCACCTAACACTACGGGCAATTTAGCATGGCCAATTCACCGAAACTGCACATTTTTGGATTGTGGGAGGAAACCGGAGCACCCGGAGAAAACCCACGCAGACACGGGGAGAATGTGCAAACTCCGCACAGAGAGTCACCTGTGGATATCTTTTAGATATCCAAAAATCCCTTGCAGTTGTGTTGTATATTATTAGCTAGCTAGCTTACTCTTATATTTCTTCTCCTCGGCCTTGTTGCTTTTTTAATTATCCTCTACCAAATTTTAAAGGCCTCCTAATCCTCTGGCTTACCCTAATATTCACCACACTATATGCTTTTTTTTACGCTGTCCCTGATTTCCCTCGTCAGCCACATTTGCCTCATCCTCCCCATAGTATGCTTCTTACATGGGATGAATTTTTACGGTGCCTCTCAAATGACCCCTAGAAACTCCTGCTATTGCTGCTCCACCATCTTCCCTGCTAGGCTTTCTTTCCGGTCATCTCTGGCCAGTTCCTCCCTCATATCTTTCTTGTTACCTTTACTCAATTATAATACCATTGTATCTGATTTAGTCTCCCCCTCTCGTCTGCCTTCAAACTGCAGGGTGAATTATTTAATATTATAGTCTCTGCACCCTAGGAGATTCCTTCACCTTAAGTTCCCTAATTAAATCTGTCACATCACCCAATTCAGAATTGCCAGTTCCATAGTTGGCTCAACCACAATGTATTACAAAACACTATCTCATCATAGATGTTCCACAAATTCCTTTTCTTGAGACCTGCTATTAACCTGATTTTTCCAGTCCACCTATACATTGAAGGCCCCCGTGATTAACGTAATTGTGCCTCTCTTACATGTCTTTTCTATCTCCTGATTTATTTTTTCACCCCACATCCTGACCACTGCTGGGTGACCTGTATACAACTCCCATCAAGATCTTTTCTTTCTTTACAATTCCTCTCCTCTAATTTTTAGACTGCGTTCCCTCGATCTGGAATCTCCGGCTAGTGGAATTACGTTACCTAATCTGTCTTTTCCTGGTGTTGATTAGATCACCCTGTAACCTTCTAAATTCTAGAGAAAACAGGCCTAAATCTGTGTAAACTCTCATCATAACTTAACACCCAAAATGGAGGTATTATACTTACATATCTTATACTATATTCCCTCTAAAGCCCAGATCTGCTCACAATACTCCAAGTAGAGTCTAACCAGAGTTTTGTATAGTTGCAGCATAATGTCTGCATTCTTGTACTCCAGTCCTCTAGATATTAAATTTATATATGCAGGTTGTTCTGCTACAACACGTGTTTCGTTAACACAAATTTGCTATAATGCGATTGATGGACTGGGGACACTATTTATAAAGTGCAAACTTTTAAAATGTGTATTAGCTCTAACATGATTACATCGCCAACCACTTTAAGCACTGTTTCTAAAGCTCGTTTTTTCTGTAACGTGGGGTTGCACAAGAATGCAACCTTCTCATTAAAGGAGAACCACATGTATCACGAGCAGTAATGGATTTAGTATGCCACTGGATGCCATCCTCTAATGAGACAAAGGGCCTTCACTCCTTATCTCCTACATGTTATCACACAGAGACAGACAGCCAAATCACCAGCCTCCGTATCCCTATAATCGCAACAAAGTAAAACTAGCATAGTCAATAAAACTCAAAATTGACGCAAGTGGTTCCTAACCAGACATAATGAATAACCAATACCAGATTTTGTTAATTAGATTCCCTACAGTATGGAAACAGGCCTTTTGGCCCAACAAGATCATACCGACCCTCCGAAGAGTAACCCACCCAGACCCATTCCCCTACCCTATGTTTACCCCTGACTAGTGTACCTAATACTATGGGCAATTTAGCATGACCAATTTCACCCGACCTGCACATCTTTGGACTGTGGGAGGAAACCGGAGCACCCGGAGGAAACCCACGCAGACACAGTCTGCAAACTCCACACAGTCACCTGAGGCAGGTATGGAACCCAGGTCTGTAGCGCTATGAGTCAGCAGTGCTAACCACTGAACCATCATGCCACCCTAATTAGGTATTTGTGAATAACTAATACTAGACAACAAGTTTTAAGCTTAAACAAAATAATTTATTATTTATGCCTTATTTTTAGCAGAACAAGGTAATCTAATTCATGTCTTTGATTTAAACCCAATCTTATTCAATTCTAGTCCCCACACTCTCAAAGCCAGATAGGCGAACAGTTTAGAGATAAAACAAGAAGAGGGATGGACACGGCCAGTTCACTTTAGCTGTTTCTGTAATGCATAGAATCACAGACAAATCACATGTATTTGGGATTAAATCTTGGTTTCTAAAGACTCCAGTCAATGCAAACAGCTTCCAGTAGGCTATGAGGAATATTCATTTAAGTAAGATTCTATTCTCCAAACTTTCGATAACTTTATAATAGGATAACCAAGGAGCAATCAAACCTCCAATCTGCAGCTTTGGCAACCATAGTCATAGAATCATAGAATCTCTACAGATAGAGGCATTTGGACCTCTGAGTCTGCACTGATCCTCCAAAGAACAATTAGATCCTTTCCTATTATTTGTTCTAGTAACTTTAATAACTCTCCTAACCCTCCCATGTCTTTAACTTTTTCTGTAATTTTCCACTGAACTCAACGCATCTCCCACAATTTAGCTTAAAGTCCTATCCACAGCCCAAGCTTTGCAATTCACCAGGACTCTGGTCCCAGTGTGATTCTGATGGAGCCCATCTCATTGGAACAGCTTCCTCCTTCCCCAGTACTGGTGCCAATGCCCCATCAATTTGAACCTGTTTGTCCCACACCAATCTTTCAGCCACACTTTTGTGTCTTTAATTAGATTAGATTACTTACAGTGTGGAAACAGGCCCTTCGGCCCAACAAGACCACACCGCCCCACCGAAGCGCAACCCACCCATACCCCTACATTTACCCCTTACCTAACACTACGGGCAATTTAGCATGGCCAATTCACCTGGCCTGCACATCTTTGGACTGTGGGAGGAAACCGGAGCACCCGGAGGAAACCCACGCTGCTCATTTTCCCTCGACAGAGCTTCTCTCTTTCTTTTACCCCTACCACTGGTACTTATGTGGGCCCCAACAATTGGATCTTTCCCATCCCACTCCATGTTCCTTGTTAAGGGCAGCACAATGGCATAGTGTTCAATCCCAGCTTTTGCTGACTGTCAGTGTGGATTTTGCACATGCTCCCCTTGTCTGCAAGGATTTCCTCCAAGTACTCCAGTTTCTTCCTGCAATCCACATATGTGCCAGTTCAATGGTTTGCCCATGTTAATTTGCCCAGAGAGTCCAGGGATGAACAGGCTAGATGGAGTTGCCATGGTAAATGCAGAATAATGAAGATAGGGTGGGATGTTCTTCAGAGGATTGATGCGGACCCAATGGGCCAAATGACCTCTTTCCATACTGTAGGGATTCAATGATTCCTCTGCAGCCCAGATGGCATGTGCAGAACCCAAACATCAGGCAAGCAATACAGCCATCAGGACTTTGATCTTGGCCACAGAGAAGAGTGGCTATTCCTCTGACTATACCAGCCCCGATTACAACTACATTTCTCTTTACTACCCCCTTTTGAATCACTCCCTATGCCATGGTGCTATAGACAGTTTGCTTATTCTTCCTACAGCCCCTACTCTCGTCCATATAGGGAGCAAGAATCTTAAACCTGTTAACAAGGACTGAGGTTCATTTAGATTAGATTACTTATAGTGTGGAAACAGGCCCTTCGGCCCAACAAGTCCACACCGACCCTCCGAAGACCCATTCCCCTACACCCAACACTATGGATAATTTAGCATGGCCAATTCACCTAACCTGCACATTTTTGGACTGTGGGAGGAAACCAGAGCACCCAGAGGAAACCCACGCGGACACGGGGAGAATATGCAAACTCCACACAGACAGTTGCCTGAGGCAGGAATTGAACCCGGGTCTCTGGCATTGTGAGGCAGCAGTGCTAACTGCTGTTCCACTATGCACTACCTGCTGGATCTGTCTACCTCCTCACTGGTAGTCACACTTCCTGTCCTCACTTCAGAACATCCTGAAATTCACTAGTTTCAAATTGTTTTTGCTAAACAGTTTTATGCCATTTCTTGACCTGTCAAAAGATCCAGCTCTGCCTCTGCAATAAGGAATGAAAACATTAATAAAAATATTTTAAAGGAAGTGCAGCACTCTCTGGACAATGAAGAGGATTTTGTACGTCATAAATGCTTCTTAACTCTCAACCCTGGTCGTCAAGGCCTGTCCTAATACCTATAAAACTGAATTTGAAACTGTTTTTTTTAATCTTGGGTCCAGAGAGCATCGCCTGGTACAGCATACAAATATGATCTTGTGGTGTGTGTAATTGATTAAATGTCACCAAAATATCCACTGATGGTTAATGCACAATGCATGTGCTCATGCATATGCCACACAATTGATTTTTCACCTGCAAAACTTTGAACATTAATGACCCAACTCTGCTGTATATGTAAGTAGGCAGAGAAAGCAGATGTTTATTGCTAGTGGCACAATCATGTAAGAGGTTTGCTCTTACAACATTTGCATTGATCATCTGTTCTTTTAAAATGTCTTCCATAGAAGTACTAAAGTCTAGTATTTTACAGTATCACTGTTAAATTACTAATATTTAAAAGATAACAATCTGAAATAGACTTTTTTTTCAATCATTACAAATATTTTTTTGGTGCAAATGAACTTTTTAATCAGTCTATTCAGTGGCCAGATATCTTCCTATCTGTCAGAGTAAATAATAGGGTAATACAGCATTGTTTGAACTCACTGCTGGGAATACCTGCTTCAGGGATACAAGTTTTTTTTCTTGTTTCTCCCTGAGGTGTGGTGTCATAGGCTGGACCAACATTTATTGTTCATCTCTCAATTCCTTTGAGAAGGTAGTGTTCTAGGATTTTGACCCTTGCAACAGTGATGGTAAGGAGATTCAAATCCTGATTCAATCTCAATGCTGTCATTTTGTGATTTTTTTCGAGTTATAGAATTCAGCATGGAGTATAGAGTTTGACAGGCTATGGGAGTGGATGAAACATCTTAGAATCAAAGACTCCTTAAAGTGCAGAAAGAAGACATTCCATCAAGTCCTGCACCAACCCTCTGAAGAGCATCTCACCCAGACTCAGCCCACCACCCTATCCCCGTAACCCCGCATTTACCACAGCTAATCCACTTAGCTAGCCTGCATATTCCTCGAAACCAAGAGCCAATTTAGCATGGCTAATGCACCTAATCTGCATATCTTTGGACTGGGTGGAAACCCACGTAGACACAGGGAGAACATGTAAACTCCACACAGATTGTTAACCAAGGCTGGCATTGTGAGGCAGCAGTGCTAACCTCTGAGTCACTGTGCCACCCATAGGTTGGAATGGGTCATATGAGGAGTTGAGGGAGGGGTGATTGGAGAGAACGAGATGGTATGAGGAGGTACAGAGATATGAGAGGTGAGGGATGGATGATTGTTAAATGTCTTTTTTAATGAACTTAATATGGTGCTAGAGCAATTTTGCTTAGCCATTTGCTCCACGGTCACCTGGACTGACTTCTAGAGAAACCTGTCCCATCATCTCCAGCACTAAGATTCTAACTTCGAAGACATTTTCTCCAACCTGGGTTTGTAGAACCAGGAAATACCCAACCCTGTGCTCTGCACCTGAGAATGAGAATTCAAGCTTATAACTCTATATTATAGAGTTGTGATTCTTTCATGAATATTGAAGGGAGACTTTACATCATCTTGGGAGAAAATACATGGTATCCTAGAGGAATTTTGTATATTTCCAAAGGATGCTGCAAGCTACAAAACTATCAAAGAAAGAGGAGCCAATTTCCAAATTGACAGTGCATTATACATCTGAAATGGCTTAAAGCACTCGTAGTACAGCAAGTTTCTTTAAAGTGATGATTGTTGTTATGTAGGCAAAGGAAATCTGACAATTAAGCGCACAGAAGGTGGTCAATTATCAATTATATCTGTGCCAGATGACGAAGAGTTACTCAGTCTAATCCCATGCCCCGCACCAATTCTGCAGTCCTGCAGATCATGACTCTTCAAATAGAAAGGAATAATTTGAAATCAAATACTGTAGATGTCCATGAAATGTGTGAAGATGCTTGTTAAGCTCTCCAAATTACAGCCAATGCAACTCTTACCCAGATATCTAATTTCTTTTAACAAGCGATAAGGAAGATGTAGACCTGTGTCACTGACTAAAATTATGCTTATTGTTTAATTATATCCTTTGTTTAATGTAATAGTCTAAATGTGACATTCCTAAAGGTGATGTGGAGGTGAAAAAAAGCAATGGAACAATAATTCAAAGAACAACTAAGACAGCAGGTGGTAAAAGAAGAAAAACAAGACAGTGATTGACATTATATTGTGATACTTGAGATATAAAATCAAGAAGCTTGTCCAGTACTTATAACTAATTTCTTAATGAGAAGTGTAATGTCTCTAATTGGGAAATCAGTGCTAGCTTTAAGATGCAGATCTTTGTTTCATTTTTACATACTAGAGATGGGCTTATCCAAATCCATCTCACTCAGTCTTCTCAAAAAGAGAGTATCATACCATATCATCATAGCAAAATTATTTGTTTTAGTTGTGACTTTACCAGTGAAAAGTAAATGTGTTTCTGACAGGCCAGTTAATTTGCCTTGCACCGAAGTCCCTTGGGCTTTAAAGAACAACATTGATGAGTAATCATTGTAATGGAATTTCAGCAGGCTTGGTGAAAGCAACTTCACATCAACTGCATAGTAACTACAATAACTGTCATGTAATCTTTAAAATGTTACAAGACACTTCAATGAAATTCTGGAGTGCACTATTCTATATGTTTTCTTTTCTGAAGTTACATTGTTAAGTAATGACACTCTTGACCCACTCCAATTTGCCTATTGGATCAACACATCCATGTCAGATGCTATATCACTTGCCCTTCACTCCTCCCTAGAACATCTTGACACCAAGAACAGCTACATAAGGATCATACTCACTGACTACAGTTCAGCCTTCAACATTATTATCCCCTTGAGACTGATTACTAAACTTAGTGATCTCTGACTAAGCCCCAGTCTCTACAACTGGATCCTCTGTTTCCTGACCCACAGACCACAATCAGTAAAGACTGGGGACAATATTTCTTCCTCACTAACACTTAACACTGGAGCCCCCCAGGGGTGCATACTCAGCCCTCTACTGTACTCACTGTATACCCATGACTGCGATGCCAAATACCAGCCATTTACAAATTTGCTGATAACACCACCATAGTCGGTCGAAAATCAGATGACGATGAAATGGACTACAGACGGGAGGTGGAAGACCTGAAAAAATGATGCACTGAGAACAACCTAGCTTTCAATGCCGACAAAGCCAAGGAACTCATTATTGACTTTCGGTGGGATGTTACTCATGCCCCCCTACACATTAACAGCACAGAGGTGGAACGAGTGGAGAGTGTCAAGCTCCTGAGAGTAGTCATCCACAGCAAGCTTTCTTGGATCTTCATGTGGACACACTGGTTACAAAGGCCCAACAACATCTCTTCGTTCTCAGGCAGCTGAAGAAATTTGGCATGATGGTGAATACCCTTACCAATTTTTATAGATGTGCCATCAAGAGCATTCTGTCTGGATGTATCACTACCTGGTATGGCAACTGTACCATTCAAGATCAGAGATGGTTACAGAGAGTGGTGAACTCGGCCCGGACAATCACAAAGGCCAACCTCCCATCTATAGAATCCATCTATCAGGCCCGCTGTCAAGGAAAGGCTGCCAGATTCTTAAAGATCCAACCCTACACCCTGACAATGCTTTTGTACACCTGTACCTTTGGGGAGAAGGTACAAAAGCCCGAACACAGACGGTTTTGCAACAGTTTCTACCCTACTGTTGTTAGAATAATGAATGGACTCTCAAACTCTTAACATTCGCCTGTACCTGTGTTTTTGTTTTTGCTGCTATTTACCTATTATTTACTATCCATACTACTTAACTATGTGATTTGCCTGTATTGCTCACAAGACAAAGCTTTTCATTATGCCACAGTACACGTGCCAATAAATTCAGTTCAATTCAATTATAAATAAATAATTACTTCTGACATAAAAGCAGGGAGATCTAAAATTGCAGAACATCATCTGTGAAGACAGACGTAGTTACATTTCAGCCCAATGTCCTTTCGTCAGAACTGAGAAAAGTTAGAGAAAGCTAAACTATATCTAATACAAGGAGCTTGACTGGTAAGGCGGACGAACTTAGAGCATTGATCAGCACATGGGAAAATAATAGTCCTGCAATCACTAAGACTGGATGAAGGAAGAACAGGACTGGCAGCTGAACGTTCCAGAATACACAAGATTCAGTGCAATAGAAGGGGGATGTATGAAAGGCAGGAGCATTGTATTATTGATAAAGGAAACCATCACAATAGTAATGAGGGAGGATGCCCGAGAAAACCTTAAGATGAGGCCATCTGGGGACAGTTTAGAAATAATAAAAGGGACATTTACTTTGCTGAAAATATATTACATGCCTCTCAACCGTCAGAGGGAGATAAAAAGAGCAGATATGTAGGTATATCACAAAGATATGAGAGAAACAAGGTTATAGGTGTAAGAGATTGCAACTTTGCTAACATTAACTGGGATCATCATAGTGCTAAAAGATTAGATTACATGAAATTTTTGAAATGCATCCAGGAGAGCTTCTTGTGCCAGCTCGTAGATAGTCGAAGTAGAGATGGGACAGTGTTTGACCTCATTGTAAGGAATGAAGCCAGTCAAATGGTTGAAGTTTCAGTGGGTGAGCATTTTGGGGATAATGACCATGACGAGGTAAGTTTCAAAATCATTATGGAAAGGATAAGGATAGTGCAGAAGTTAAGTACCAAAACTGGGGGAAAGGCCAATTTCATTATCATTAGACAAGATCTAGCAAATGTAGACTGGAGCAGCTACTTGGAGATATGTCCACACTTAGAAAGTGGAAATTTTTTAAAAGTAGCATAGCGAGAATTTTAGAATGTACTTCTAAAAGTGAAGGGCAGGGCAGCAACTGCAGGAGCCCTGAATGTCATCTGGTATCATGACTTTGATATATAAAAAAATGCTTTGGTCAGGTAGAGTGCATTAAAAAAACAGAGGAGGTCTTTCAAAAACATAGAAATGGTAGGAAGTGGTTTAAGAAAAGAAATTAAGAGGACAAAGAGAGGACACAAAATATCTTTTGCAGATAGAATTAAGGAAACCTCCAAGGCATTTTACAATCATATTAACAGTACAAGGATTACCACAGGAAGAATGGGTCCTATCAGAGATCTAAAGGACAACCTGTGTGTGGAAATTGAGGAAAGGGTGAGGTGTTAAATTACGATTTCTTAACTGTATTCACAAAGGAGGTGATGCATTGTGGGAGGTCCAATAGAGAAGGATATATGCAATCAATGATCTGTCCTAGGGAGTACTGAGAAACAAAGGGATCTTGGTGTACAAGGGAAGGCATCAGCACAGGTAGTTAAGGTGGTGACGCAGGCATACAAATGCTTGCCTTCGTTAGCCACAGTTTAGAATACAGGAGCAAGGAAGTCTTGTTCCAACTTTATACAACATTGGTTAGGCCATAGATGGTATGCAGTTCTGGTTGCCACACTGTTGGAAGGAAGTGAATGTACTGGAGAGGATACCAAGAAGATTCACCGGGATGTAAAGTCTCAGTTATGAGGAGAGACTGAATCAGCTGGATTTGTATTGCTTGGAGCAGAAGAGGCTGAGGACGTAATCTGATTGAGGTATACAAAATCATGAGAAGCACAGACAGAGCAGATAATAAGAATCTTTTCCCATGGCAGACATGCCTAATGTCAGAAGGCGCAAGTTTATTCCTGATGAGGAGCTTATGCTCAAAACGTCGATTCTTCTGCTCCTAGGATGCTGCCTGACCGGCTGTGCTTTTACAGCACCACATTCCGATTCTGATCTCCAGCATCTGCTATGCTCACTTTCTCCCGGCATAAGTTTAAGGTGAGGAATAAATTGAGAGGAGATCTGAGAAATTTTTTTTCAGCTGTAAGGTTATAAAGATATGGAACATGCTGTCTGAGAGAGTGGTATAGGCAGATACTCTTGCAACATTTAAGAAGCATCTGAATGAGCACCTGAAATGCCAGAGGATTGTAGGCAGTGGACCAAGTGCAGGTAAATGGGATAAGTGTAATTTGATGTTTGTTAGCGGGCATCGGCGTGGTGGACCATAGGACATGTTTCTATGCTGTATGACACTGTTTTGAGCAAGGAAAAGCTGGTGAAAGAGAGGAGAAGCTGATTTTCTGATGGGGTGGAAGTCAGGAAAGGCTTGATGTCTGAAAGGATGTGCAAGCAAACGAAGGAACTCTCATTGCATTCAAAAGACGGTTAGATATGGACTGGAAGTACAATAATCAATATGGTCCAGAGCCAAGAGCTCAAAGGTGCGTTTGGCTGTATAACAATATTCCAGCCAGCATAGACATGATAGAACAATTGACACCTAGTGTTCAAAGAATAAAATGAAGAACTGCTGGAAATCTGAATCACAAACAGAAATTGCTGGCAAAACCCCATAGGTTTAGCAGCATCTGTGTGAGAAAGCAGAGTTTTTAATCTAGGCTAATCCTGGAATGAAGGAAATTTCTTTAGAGAGATTGGTTCGGTACTCGATGAGGCAACATGTCACCAGTCTTGGTATGTTAGTGCTGCTCTCTCCCCATAGATTGTGCCAATTGAAGAAAAATTTATTCAAAATGAGAACATGTTCAGGGAGGTGCTATGTGGTGGTGGATTGGGGGTCTGGGCTACTGTTCAAGGAGAAAACAAAGAGCATTCAGGTTGTGCAGTTACGGTCAAAGCACTAGAGTAATTGATCATGTTTTTCAAAATACAGTCATTGTTGTCATGCAAGTAAAAATGACAGCCAGTCATTTATGGAATGATTTCTGTATCTGCTTTTCATTCTCTCGGTTAAGGCAGGAATGTTAGCTAGGGCATTAGGAAATGTATGATAACAAGGTTTATCTTACAGATTATTGCCATCCTAACTCCAAAACTTTTAATCAGTAAAACATTGTTTCTAAGAGCGATCAGGTGGTTCATTTTCTGCTTAAGGCCGTATGACATAGGGGCAGAATAGGCTCTTCAACCCATCAAGTCTGCTTCGCCATTCAGTAAGATTGTGGCTCATCTAATGATCCTCAGTTCCACTTTCCTGCCTTTTCCCCATAATTCTTGATTCCCTTAATGCTTAAAAATCTGTCTGCCTCAATCTTGAATATACTTAAAGACTCAGCCTTGGCTACCCTCCACAGTAAAGAATTCCATAGACTCACTAACCTTTGAGGAAAAGAATTTTCAACATTTTGAGCTGTTCGCCAATTCTCTGTCTTATGAACAAGACCCTGATTTTCAGGACCCTGAGAAAGTTCACCTCCAATGTATTCTTTAAATAACTATAGTAAGTTCAATCTTCTAAAAATTGGTGTGCAGACAGCACAGTTTTTAAAGAACTCTTGATTTAAAGCTTGAAATATATCTGTTGACTCAGAACCATTCATTTCAAAACCTTTCTTTATTTTAAAATGGCCTGTGCTGGCAAAGATTAGATTAATTGTGGATTTGATAGTCTTTTTCAGCAGACCGACTTCTCCCTAAACCTCAACAAGGAAAAATTCAGTTTTGTTTGTGTAAATACATCTTTTATTAATGTATTTTTCTCTTGAATACATTTTAGATAAAGCTGAAGTAGCCTTGACATCAGTTTGTTATTGTTATGTTTACCTGTCAAAGAAAGGAGATACCAAGAAAGTGTAAAAAATGGCCGGAATGTGGCCATTATAAGACAGTAAAAACTGATAGCATTTCATTTCCTTTTTATTCAGTTCTTAACATTTATCAGAAGACTTGCATCTGCCTCAGCACAAGTAGAATTTGACAGACTGTAACAATTCAAGGGCTCAGAATATGACTACCTTATTACTTTGGTATCAATTTTTTTTTAAATTTTCAAGATGTTGCTTGGTTCTGTCATTGTCAGACTGCTTTTTTTTCATTGTAGTGGTTCTCTCCATAGTTCTG
Organism: Chiloscyllium plagiosum; assembly: GCF_004010195.1. NCBI lineage: Eukaryota > Metazoa > Chordata > Chondrichthyes > Orectolobiformes > Hemiscylliidae > Chiloscyllium > Chiloscyllium plagiosum. Next base: position 47,006,549 of record NC_057715.1, read on the forward strand.
ATTTACCAACTCAAATAACTGCTTTACTGAACAAATTCAATGTGGAGATTTAATACAAATAATAGTCAAGTATCTATACTTGTCAGTCATGCCTCTGACAATGTTATGCTTCTAATCTGATATTACTGTCTAAACCTATTTTGTTCATTTCATGTTAGAAAATGAGAAATCCTTGTGCAGGAACTAGATTTACTTACCTTTTGTTACCCAGAATTTTTCATTTATCTTTCAATTTCAAATGCATGAAATGATTTTGCTTATCATAGAAACCTTTTCTTGTTCCTTTGATGTTGATAAAACATTAAAATGTATCAGCATGTATGATCAGTGATTATTACAATTACTGTGTCACAAAAAATGTTAAGATGCAAACTTTAAATTCTGCTGCGTATTACTTTTCTATTCTAAGTAGTTCAAGTAAACATTTGAAGCTTTGCATCTGAGGGTTACTTTTTTTTCAAAACCTGATGAGTAATACAAGCCTGCCATGTTCTATTGTTAATGCAAAATATGTTCTTGGAGAAAATAATTTACAAGATTTATCCTATAAGAAACCTGACCTAATGTGTGGCAGTGTCAGTTTCAGTCAGTTTTGGAACATAGAGGACATAGAACAGCACAGCCTTAGAACAGGCCCTTCGGCACATGATGTGCCAAACTTGATGCCAAATGAAACTAATCCCTTCTGCCTGCCCATGGTCCATATACCTCTATTCCTTGCATCTTCATGTGCTTACCTAAAAGACTCTTAAATGTCCCTTTTATATCTGCCTCCACCACCATCCCTGGCAGAACGTTCCAGACTCCTACCACTGTGTAAAAGTCTTGCATGGCACATCTCCTTTGAACTTGTCCCCTCTCGCATTAAATGCATGCCCCTTCATATGAGACATGTCAACTCTGAGGAAAAAGATTCTGACTGTCAACTCTATCTTTGGCATCTTATAATTTTATAGATTTCAATCAAGTGTCCCCTCAGCCTCTGCCTCTCCCGAGGTAATACCCTGAATTTTGTGAGCCTCTCCTTCCAGCTCATACCCTCTAATCCAGGTAGCTTCCTGGCAAACATCTTTTTCACCCTCTCCAATGCCTCTACATCCTTCCTGTAATGTGACAACCAGATTTGAATGCAACCTTTCAAGTGTGGCCTAACCAAAATCTCTTGTACTCAATCTCCGGACCAAGCCACCTTACTTCTTTACCACCTTACTTGAGTGGCCCCTTTCAAGGAGCTATGGATTTGAACCCCAAGATCCCTCTGTACATCAGTGTTGTTCAGTGTCCTGCCATTAGCTGTATAATTTTCTTTAAAGTTTGCATCACATATAGACAGGGTGGTTAAAAAGGCATTTGGCATGCTTGACTTCATTGCTCAGTCCTTTGAGTTGTATGGGATATTGGTGAGGCCTCTTCTGGAATACTGTGTCCAGTTCTGGTTGCCCAGTTACAGGAAGGATATTATTAAGCTGGAGAAGGTTCAATAGAGATTTACCAGGATGTTGCCAGGTATGGAAGGATTGAGTTATAAAGAAAGGCTGGACAGGCTGGGACTTTTTTTCACTGAAGCGTAGGAGGTTTAGAGGTGACCTAATAGAAGTTTATAAAATAATGAGGGGTATAGATAGAGTTAATGGTGGTTGATTTTTCCCTAGATGGGGCGTTTTAAGACTAACGGGCAGTTTTTTATGGTGAGAGGAAAACTATTTTAAAAAGACCCGAGTGGCTTTTATTTTTACACAGAGGATGGTTCAGGTATGGAGTAAACTTCCTGAGGAACTGGTGGAAGGGAGTACAATTACAATGTTTAAAAGATATTTGGATAAGTAAACGAATAGGAAATGTTTGGAGGGATATGAGCCAGGAAAAAAGAGGTGGGATTAGTTAGTTTGGGGTTATGTTCGGCACGGAGGGCACGGAATGGTTTGGATTGAAGGGTCTGTTTCTGTGCTGTGTGACTCTATGACTCCATTTGATTTTCCAAAATGCAGCACATCACACTTACCCAAATTCAACTCCACCTGCCATTTCTCCACCCATGTCTTCATTTCACAATGAGATCAGAATTGTAGTATTTGAAGGAAATGTAGGTCCCAGAGGATCAAACCATGCTTCTTTCAATTGTAGCGCTGTGCTTGGAAGACAAACTCTCTGAGAAACCCTTCGATGGTGGGTAACTTGGATATAGATCCTAGGATTTGGTTAACGAAATGAAGCTCCCAGTGTAAAGTGGAGCACTGATATTTGGTCATTGCTCATTCTTCCAGAAAAGGGAATCATCATTTTGAGAACCTCACCTTACCACATGATAGTGATAAATTTATGATTGTTCAATAGCCACTAAATCTATGAATGATCTTCACAATTGTTAGAAAATCCACTAAATTGAAGGTGATGCTAAACCGTTTGAGAACTGCATGTTAACAGAAATGAAAGCTCTACAATAGCAGATAAATATTAACATCCAGTCAGTGACTTCTCCAACATAATTTGCTGTGTTGGATCATAGCAAGTTGAATATTTATTGCTGCTGAAATCAAAGGTATTCCATTCTCTTCTTTCAAGAAAATGTTTCCCAATAGGCATTTTGTTTTACAGCATTTATACTTTCTACAAATAAATTTCATTGAAGCATAACACTATGGAGATGTCAAATGCACAATAAATTGAATTGTGTTGAAAGAGTGCTAAAATCATTTATCTTGATTCGTATAGCAAAGGCAACATTCAATACTCGATCTCAAATTAACTTTTAATGTAACAAATCAAAATCACTGTCCTCCCACAAGATATCCTACATCAATGGGCATACAGGCTGGTCATTCTGGGAAATAGAATATCACTCTTTAGGTTTGGCTAAGTCATATTGTTGAGGATCTATAAGTGGTGCTTTAACCAATGTTAGAAAGCTGACACTATATGGAAGAATATCCAATTTGTTACTATACATAATAAGCTAAGAAAAATGGCTTTAACCAGAGGGTATGGTGTACGTGTTCCGTACATATCAAACTCTGAGTGTCTTGGAATTACTAATATTTGAAAACAGTTATTTTATTACACTTGAAATAATGAGAAGCACCAAAATCCATTTCAGGGATCTGTTTCTTTATTTTTGCAGATACATTTGAAAAGGAAATCTGCAGAAGGAACACAGACTGACCAAATATTAGCCAATGGTTTGGCCATTGTATCGCCTAACAATGTTGTCTTTGAGTCATCACTTTGAGCGGAAGAAGTAGTAAAATGGAACATCTGCATCTAACAGTAGAAAATTGCTTATGTCTTGTCACTTCGCGGGAAAGATTGATTTTCTTAAATAAATCTTGGAGAATGGATAAAGATTTGCACCAAAAATTTCCATTTATCTATTACTGGACCTGATTACATTAGATATTACCATACGAAATATTGAAATTGAAATCAACAAATATCCACTTATTCTGTGTCTGAAATAGATGCCTGTTTTCAAAAAAGGTATCAGGTGCACCAAATGTATTTAAATGAAATTAACGGTGTAAACATTTGGGAGGGAGAGAAATTTTCCTTTCTAAGTTGAAGTATGTTAACTCCATGAATCATAGTTATCACAATAGGCCAGGAGAACAAAGTCAAGTTTGCAAAGATTTTGAAGGGGCAATGTATTGCAATATTTTGCCCCTGAACAGTCCCTGAATAAATTGCACCATTATCGATGCTAAGGCCAAACACTGACTCATGCCGAGATTATTCAGGATGCCTATTCCATTAATTCACTTCATGTAGGCAATAGATACTATTCAAGTACCTCACGTTATTTGTTTCACCAAAAGTAAAATGTTCCAAGTCAAATTTATATTTTGTTCTTTGACAATTTCTCATACTCTTGAGAAGCAAAATAAAGCTTGTTTAATTGGCTAGTTAATTTAACATAGGTCTACAAATTACAGGTTTTCATTTCAGAAGAAGATTAAGCTGGAGGCAAGTCAATTTATTATAAAATTTTATATTTGTAGAAAGGTGACTAAAAGTGAAATTAATTGTACGCCCAAAGAGATTCTTTTGGGAGAGTACTCACTGTGAAAACCTACTAAAGGCTGGTGTGGCAAACTGAAGTGATACTAGACAATAAACCTTAATACTTGGCTTAGATTGAGAGTCAGGTGATAGCTATATCCTCCTTACAGTTATTCCTTGAATATTTCAACTTGAATGTAGTAGTAATCTAAAAAAAACTTTCATTGTTATTTTCTAATAACAATACTAGTTAAACTAGTATGGTTAGCCTTCAACTGAAAGAGCATTCTACATTTTTAAACACTTGGTGCCTTTGTAGCAATAAAATTACTACAGTTATGCAAATAGATGGGCCACATTTACTGTTCAGTGCAGTGGGAATTACTTCATCTTATCTTTTTTGATGAAGCCTAATGAAGTGTAATAATGAATCTTGCTTTATCATATTTCCATGAAGGTTATGATATCCTTCCTTGAAATAGTTTGTTTCCCAAATTCCACTTTTGTAATTTACGCTGCTGAAGAGAACAAAGTTAAATAGCTACAAAACAGTTCTGAAGAAGGGTCACTGCACCTGAAATCTTAACTGAGTTCTCTGCAGATGCTGCAAGATCTTCTTGAGGTTTTTTTTCCAGCAATTTCTGTTTTTGTTTGATTTTCAGCCTTGGCATTTCTTTTGGCATGTTTTCAGGTTAATGAGCTGAATTTGTTTATGATGATGTTATGAAGTTTGGTTAAACAGAAAACTGTTTCAGCAGTTTCCCCAATGCCTTCAAATAGCATTATTCTTTTAGATTATTGATAATAAATGAATTAAAACATCAAGAAAAATGTTATGCAAATCAATTTAAATCCAGTTTGAAATTCAATAGGATGCTGATTCATCTGAATGTACGTTTGCATTACTCAGGGTTGAGTCCAAAGATGCTTTGATTAAGATTTCAAGCCATTGTTGATTTCTGTAACTCTGTGTGGGTTGATACTGAAGGCATTTAGATCCTTCCTGAAAATAAACTGAGAATATATAAATATTAAATACAAAAGGTAACAACTGCTAAAGCACTGAAAAAATGTGTGTGGTATATAGAACAATACAGCCCTGTACAGGCCCTTCGGCCCTTGATGTTGTGCTGACCTTTTACTCTACTCTAAGATCGAACTAACCAACATACTATTGTACTATCATCCATGTGTCTATCCGAGAGTCGCTTAAGTGTCGCTAATGTATCTGACTCTACAACCACCACTCTGTATAAAGAACCAACCTCTGACATCTCTCTTAAACTTCCTCCAATCACCTTAAAATTATGCCTCCTCATGATAGCCATTTCATCCCTGGGTGAAAAAGACTATTCTGACTATTCACTACCTCTGCCTCTCATCATCTTGTTCACCTCTATCAAGTCATCTCTCACCTTTCTTCACTCCAATGAGAAAATCCTTAGCTCCCTCAACCTTTCATAAAATATGCCCCCCAGTCCAGGCAGCACCCTGGTAAATCCCCTCTATACCCTTCCTAAAGCTTCCACATCCTCCCTTAAATGAGACGACCAGAACTAAACACAATATTCCAATTGTGGTCTAACCAGGGCTGTATAGAGCTGCAGCATAACCTTGCAGCTCTTAAACTCAACCCCCCTGCAAATGAAAGCCAACACACCATCTGCCTTCTTAACAACCCGATCAACTTGGATGGCAACTTTGAGGGATTTATGGAAATTGACCCCAAGCTCCCTCTGTTCCTCCACACTGCCAAGAATCCTGCCTTTAACCTTGTATTCTGCATTCAAAATCAACCTTCCAAAATGAAACACTTCACATTTTTCCAGGTCACCAGCCCAGCTCTGCATCCTGTCAGCATCCCATTGCAACTTACAACAGCCCTCCACACTATCCACAACGCCACCAACCTTCGTGTCATTGGTAAACTTACTAACCACCCTTCCACTTCCTTAGAAAAGATCACAAAGAGCAGAGGTCCCAGAACAGATCCCTGTGGAACACCACTGATTACCAAGCTCCAGGCTGAATACTTTTCATCTACTACCATCCTCTGTCTTCAATGGGTCAGCCAATTCTGTGTTCAGACAGCAAAATTTCCTCGTATTCCATGCCTCCTTATTTTCTGAATGAGCCTATGGTGGGGAACCTGATCAAACACCTTGTTAAAATCCATGTACACCACATCCACTGGTCTACCTTCATGCATGTCACATTCTCAAAAGAATTCAATAAGGCTTGTGAGGTATTACCTGCCCCTCACAAAGCCATGTTGACTATCTTTAATCAAACTGTGGTTTTCCAAGTAATCATAAATCCTGTCTCTCAGAATCCTCTCCAATAATTTACCCACCACAGATGTAAGACTGACAAGTCTGTAGTTCCCAGGATTATCCCTATTCTCTTTCTTGAACAAGGGAATGACATTTGCCACTTTACCCTCCAGTCATCTGGCACTACTCCAGTGGTCAGTGAGGACACAAAGATCATTGCCAAAGACGCAACAATCTCTTCCTTCACTTCCAGTAGTCACCTTTGGTATATCCTGTAAGGATGCTTATCCTTACTTTTTCAAAATTTTCAGCACATCCTTCTTAACATCAAGGACTTGTTGGGCCGAAGGGCCTGTTTCCACGCTGTAATGTAATCTAATCTAATCTAAAATCTAATCTAATCAATTTGTTTCAGCATATCAGCCTGTTTCACACTGTCCTCATAGACGACAAAGTCACTCTCAGTAGCAAATACTGAAGCAAAGTATTCATTAAGAACCTTCCATACCTCCTCCGACTCCAGGCACAAGTTCTGTCCACTATCCCTCATCAGCCCTACCCTCACTCTGGCCATCCTCTTGTTACTCACATAAGTGTAGAATCCCTTAGGGTTTTCTTAAATCCTACCCACTAAAGCTTTCTCATACCCTCTTCTAGCTCTCCTAAGTCCATTTTTCAGATATTTCCAGGCTACCTTATAACCCTCTAGAGCTCTGTCTGATTCTTGCCTCCGTCTTCCTCTTGATTAGATGTTGTATATCTAGTAACAAGAGCTATTTTCCTACATACAAAACTGAATCTTTGTAAATGCTGGATTTTGCAAGTGGTTAGTCTTATCTCAGAAGCAAATCAATCAGTTGTATTCAAACCAACTTGCCCCAGTCCTACATCAACTCAGGAAAGGGAATGAGTGTGTATGTGTTAAATTTAAAGTTGATTCATGATTATTTGAATTGCTTTTTTAAACTCTATTCTGAAACTGCATTTATATAGTTGGTTTTATTGAACTTTTCACTTTGTACACAAATGGTTACTGATCTAAAATTATTCAAGGAATGAAATGCAGTTGTAAATTGGCCTTACCTCAAGAAACAGTTTTACACACATTTATAAAATTAAAAAATGCTGTAGTAAATTTTCTGTTTGAATCAGTGTTGTCTGTGTTGAATTTACTGCTTTTGCTTTCATTTTTGTGGAAACTGCCTAAATCCTTTGTTATGATTTGGAGGTGCCTGGGGTGGACTGGGTTGGACAGAATTAAAAAAACACAATAACACCAGGTTTATTTGGAAGCACTAGCTTTCGGAGCGCTGCTCCTTCATCAGGTGGTTGTGGAGTATAAAATTGTAAGACACAGAACTTATAGCAAACGTAACTGATTGTGACTTAACTGATATGATATATTGAAAAAGACCTGGATTGTTGGTTAAGTCTCTCATCTTTTAGAATGACCATGTTGGTTTCAGTTCTTTCATATGTAAATCCCAGAAATTTTTTTAATATTTACATTCTCAAGTGAACTTTAACAATAGATAATGCGTTGAAGGTGTGAGGTGCCCTGTGTGAGACTGTCTCTGCCCCAATCTTCAGACTGATTCTATTTTTAAAAAGGGGGTTTACAGACTCTTACATGGATTCATGCAGCTTTTGAGCAAAATAAAATATAACCCTGCAAGTACAAATTCACCCCACAAACTTTGTGTGCATGCAATTGCAGGGTGGGGGGGTGGGGAAGAGATGTGTTGGGAGTGTCTGTGAGAGAGTATGTGTATATGTGTGAGTGTGAGTGTAACGATGTATAAGTCTGTGAGAGGGTGCATGTGTATGTGTGAGCATATCAGAGAGAGAGAGAGAGAGAGATGCAGTGGGCCTGGCCCGAAGTCTGCCTTGGAGGATGGTCACCCGAAGATCCGAGGTCAAATGTCCCGGATCGCTGAAGTTTTCCTCGACAGGGAGGGAACACTCCTGTTCTATTGATTGTTGTGTGGTGTCCATTCATCCATTGCTGTAGCCTCTGCTTGGTCCCGCCAATTTAGTAAACCTCAGGGCAACCTTGCTTGCAGCGTATGAGATAGACAACGTTGGCCGAGTCATGAGCACCTGCTGAGTACATGGTGGGTGGTGTCGACACATTACATGTGGGGACACCACCCACCATATACGCCGCAGATACTCATGTGACTCAACCAACGTTGTCTATATCATACTCTGCAGGCAAGGATGGACAGACAGGAGTGTTCCCTCCCAGTCGGGGAACACTTCAGCGGTCCAGGACCTTTGGATGACCATCCTCTAAAGCGGACTTCGGGACAGGCAACAACACAAAGTGGCCAAGTAGAGCTGATAGCCCAGTTCAATACCCATGGGGATGGCCTCAACCTGGACCTTTGGTTCATGTCACACTACAGGTGACTCCACTGCACTACACACTCTGTCTCTCACACACCCTCTTACAGATTCATGCACTCACACAAAACCTCTCTCGTACGCTCACACATACACACCCACACACGCACCCTCTCACAGACTTATACCCCTTTATACTCACATACATACACACACTCTCATAGACAATCATACCCACACCCACATACACACACACACAGGTTGTGGGGTGAATTTGTACTTTCAGAATTTTATTTTGCTCAAAAACTGCATGAATCCATGTAAGTCTGTACATCTTTTTTTAGAAATATAATCAGGCAATGGGGCACGGACAGTCTCACACAGGGCACCTCACACCTTCAATGAAATATCTGAGATGACATGGTACCAATTGTTAAAGTTCAATTGAGAATGTAATTTTAAATAAAAGAGTTCTGGGATTTACATCTGAAAGAAATGAAACCAACATGGTCTTTCTAAAAGATGAGAGACTCAACAAACAATCCAGGTCTTTTTCAATATATCATCTCAGTTACATCACACTGTAAACTTTTGCTATAAATTCTGTGTCTTACAATCTTATACTCCACAATCACCTGATGAAGGAATAGCAGTTGAAATAAACCTGTTGGACTATAACCTGGTGTTGTGTGATTTTTAACTTTGTTCTTTTGTAATTTGTACGATACTCCAGAATTTCTCCAGAGAACATGATCTATTGATTAACATTTATAAATATCCTATTCCACATAGGATATTCATGCCTTTGATTTTGATCAAAATTTTACTTACTCATCATCAGATGCAAGAGTTAACCATGTACTTTCTCATCTGTAAGAAAGACTCAATATTCTAATAAAACACGTATTGGCTTACTAAAAGTATAAACATTCCTCCCCCCCTATTGTGGTAGTGTTAATACATAATAACATTGAAATCAGATGTTATTTGTTATGTTCCTGTATCTCAACAGAGACACTTCAAAACCTGTAACTAGTGAGGTTGTTTAGCAGTAATTATGAACTTAGTGTACTGTTTAAAAAGCTCAGTTATACCTCATCCAACAAGGATTTCATCTCCCTGCCTACATTCAAGACCTGAGCAATGAAGAACCGTCACAAACATTTTGTTTATTAATGTGTGTATTGTGAGCCAGTTTTAATTGCCTTCAAAAAATGGTGTAGTGAGCTGCATTCTTAAACCACTGCAGTCCATTCAATATAGGTAGACCCACAATTCTGTTAGGGACAGAGGACCAAGATTTTGGCCCAACAATGTTGAAGAAATGATGATTATATTTCCGAGTCAGGATGGTGAGTGGCATGGAAGAGAATTTGCATATGGTTTGAGTTCACAAGTATGTGCTGCCTGTCCTTCTAAATGCAACCATGGAAATGAGACAACAAAAAAGGGGGGCCTTTTGCTCAAGTTTGTGCATACTTACCCAAAGACACCCAGAATCCCTTTCTAACCACATCTTCCTGCATATAGCCCATAGCCTTGCAGCTTACAGTATTTAAGGTGCAAATCCAAGTAACTTCTTTTAAAAGGTCCAAAAATGTGTAGGTTAGGTGGATTGGCCATAGGAAATGCAGGGTTACAAAGATAAGGTAAGGTTTTGTCTGGATGCGATGTTCTGAGTGTCAGTGGGACCCAAGAAGCTGAATGGCCTGCTTCCATATAACAACCCCCCGCCCCCCCCCAAAAACAATGATTTAATGGTGACAATTGGACCCTCAATCCAAAATTTTTATTGAATTCAATTCAATCTGCCATTGTGGGATTTGAACCCAGATCCCTAGAACACTGCATGGGACTCTAAATTAGGCTATTCCCTTCCCTTTAAAAATTAGTTTAGGGTCTCTGCCTCCATCACAAACTCAGGCAGCAAATTCCAGACAATGTCAGCTTACAAAAGTTTTTCCTCAATCCCCTCTAATCCTTCTGCTACTTAGCTTGAATGGAAACAGATTCCTACTGTCTACTCTCCCTATACCTCGATTATGTTGCTCCTCAGCCTTCTATTCCAAGAAAACACAAGCCAGCCTCTTCAATCTCCTCAAAATGATTCTCAGCACTGGCAACATTCTGATTGTTCTGAACTCTGCCCGGAGCAATTGCATCTGGAGCTCAAATCCATTTGCCACTTTTCTGTCCACTCCATTAACCCATCTGTCATTTGATATTACAGTTATCCTCTACAAAGAATGTGTTGTCTACAGGTTACAGTTGTGTCTGCCATATTCAAGTCTAAATAGTGTATAAAACAAATATTGGGGGCCCAACACTGAATCCTGCTGCTCTGAAAAGGACTCATTTACTCCAACACTGCTTCCTGTCTGTCAACTTGTTTTCTATCCACATCCAATGCATTACCTCTGATATCATGAGCTTTAATCTTCCTGACTAATCTCTTGTGTGGAACCTTGTCAAAAGCCATTTGAAGGTCCAGATATACAACATCACTGATTCACCCTTGTCCGCTCAACTAGTCACATCCTCAAAAATTCCAGAAGATTTATCAAGCATGATTTCCCTTTAGTGAATCCATGCTCACTTGGACCAATTCCATCACTGCTTTCCAAATGCTCAATTATTACATCCTTAATAATAGACTCTAGCATTTTCCCCATTATCGATGCCAGACTAACTGGCGTATACTTCCCCATTTTCTCTTTTTTTTTGAAAAAGATGGGGTTACATTAGACTCTGGAAGAGTTCCAATAGACTGATGGGTAGCTATAGAATACTAGAAGATGATAACCAATGCATCCGTTATTTCTAGGGCCATTTCCTTAAGTACTCTGCATTGCAAGCATCAGGCACTGAGGACTTATCGGGACTTAACCCATCAAATTCCCCAAAACATTTCTTGACTAAGGATTTCCTTTAGTTTCTCCTTATGTTTGACACACTGTTCCCTAGCATTTCTGGAAGGTTATTGGTGTTTCATCCTTAGTGAAAGCAGATCCAAAGTATTCGTTTACCTGGTCTGCCATCTCTTTGTCCATTATGAATTCACCTGATTGTAACAGTAAAAAAAAACAGGATTTTTAAATTAATATTTTATGCATTCACAGGATGACATCACTGGCTAGACCAGCATTTATTGCCCATCCCTAATTGCCCAGAGGAAATTGCTGTGGGCCTGGAGTCACAAGTAAGCTAGACCAGGTAAGGATGGCAGTTTCCTTCCCTAAAGGACATTAGTGAACCAAATGGATTTTTCCTGATACCCAACAATGGATTCATGGTCAGCGTTAGACTCTTAATTCCAGAATCTTTTAAAATTGAATTCAAATTCTACCATCTGCCATGTTGGGATTTGAACTCAGGTCCCCATGCCATGACCTGGGTCTCTGGATGAACAGAGCTGAAAATGTGTTGCTGGAAAAGCACAGCATCCAAGGAGCAGGAGAATCGATGTTTCGGGCTTGAGCCCTTCTTCAGGATGAACAGTCCAGCAGTAATACCAGTAGACCATCACCTCTCCAGGTCTTCACCAGTCTTTTCTCTTCACATACCTATCCAATCAGTTTTTCCGTTTTCCACAAGCTCACCTTCATTTTCTATTTTCCCTTTGTCCTCCTCTGCTGAATTTTAAATTTCTCCCAATCGTCCGGTTTGCTGCCATTTCTGGCTAATTTACATGCCACCTCTTTGGCTTTAACACTATCCCTTAATCCCCTTGTTAGCCATGGTTGAGCCACCTTCTCTGTTTTACTCTTACACTAGACAGGGATGTACAATTGTTGAAGTTCATCCATGTGTCCTTTAAATGTCTGCCACTGTCTATCCACCATCAACCCCTTACATGTCCAGGGCCAGCTTATCCAAGCCAATGCATGCCTCATACCATCAAAGTTAGCTTGAAGTTCAGGACCCTAGTCTCAGATTTAACTGTGTCACTTAATGAAGAATTGCACTGCAATGTTGCTAATTAATCCTTTCTCATTACACAGTACCCAGTCTAGGATGGCATGCTCTAGTTGGCTTCTTAACGTATTGGTCAAGGAAACTATCCCTCATACATTCCAGGAAATTCTCCTCCATCACATTGCTACCAGTTTTGTTAGTCCAATCAATATGTAGTTTGACTTCACCCATAATAACCACTGTACTCTTACTACATACATTACTAATTTCCTGTTTGATGCTATCCCCAAACTTTACTACTGTTGGCAGTCTGTACACAGCTACCACTAACGTCTTTTTCCCTTTGGTGTTCCACAGCTTCACCAATACAGATTCCACATAGGGAGGACATTAGCCTGGACTTTCGATTGTGTTAATCCACTCCTTAACCAGCAACACTATCCCACATCCCTTTCCTTTCCATCACTTTCCTGGACATTCAATAACCCTGGACAATAAGTTCTCATCCTTGGTCACCCTGGAGCCAGTACTCCATGATCCCAATTACATTATATCCATTAATCACTGTCTGTGCAGTTAATTCATCCACCTTATTTGCTGCGAGGTGTGAGGGGGGAGTGAAGGACTGCTGAGAAGGTGAGTATAACTCAGAGTCATAGAGATATACAGAATGGAAACAGACCCTTTGGTCCAACCTGTCCATGCCGACCAGATATCCGAACCCAATCTAGTCACACCTGCCAGCACCCAGCCCATATCCCTCCGAACCCTTCCTTTTCATATACCCATCCAAATGCCTTTAAAATATTGCAGTTGTACCAGCCTCCATGACATTGTCTAGCAGCTCATTCCATACACGTACCACCCTCTGCATAAAAAGGTTGCCCCTTAGATTCCTTTTATTACCTTCCCCTCTCACCCTAAACCAATGCTCTCTAATTCTGGACTCCCCCACTCCAGGGAAATGACTTTGTCTATTTATCCTATCCATGCCCCTCATAATTTTGTAAACCTCTATAAGGTCACCCCTCAGCCTCCGACGCTCCAGGGAAAACAGTCCCAGCCTATTCAGCCTCTCCCTGTAGCTCAAATCCTCCAACCCTGGCAACATCCTTGTAAATCTTTTCTGAACCCTTTCAAGTTTCACAACATCTTTCTGATAGGAAGGAGACCAGAATTGCATGCAATATTTCAACTGTGGCCTAACCAATGTCCTGTATAGCCGCAACCTGACCTCCCAACTTCTATACTCAATACTCTGACCAATAAAGGAAAGCATACCAAAAGCCTACTACATTATCCTATCTACCTGCGACTCCACTTTCAAGGAGCTATGAACCTGCACTCCAAGGTCTCTTTGTTCAGCAACATTCCCTAGGACCTTGTGAATTCTTCCTTAGTCAATGTATTTGGGATATTTTCTGAGAACAATATGTTAATGGATTGGATCTGGTAATGTGTAATGAGGTGGATTTAATAAATTATGTCAGAGTAAAAGATCCTCTCCGAAACAGCAACCATGATCCGGTAGAATTTATCAACCACTGTGAACCTATTTCCATAACCAACCTGTTCAGAGATGTTCTCACAAACCACTAAAGCAGGCAGGACTTGAACCCGGGCCTCCTCTGCACCACAAAAGGATCCCCACCAATTATTTTGAAAGGAAAGCACCTATGACAGAAACAACTATGCTAATCTTAAATAGAGTTAATTGCAAAGGAATGAGGAGAGGACTGGGGAACAGATTTTGAAGCAAAGGCAGTTGAGGATCAATATAACCCATGGAAGAAGTAGATTATGGTTAGCAGCAAAGACACATTCCAGTGAAGGAAAAGATTCTAAGAAGGGACTAAACCAACCACAGTTAACCAGGGAGGATAAGGATTGAAAGAAAAAACATACTATGTGGCAACGATTAGTGGTAAGAGAGGGTGAGGTAAGTTAGTGGTAGAGGATTAGGTAAGTTTTAAAAACCAGCAGAAGATGATGAAAAAACTAAGAGGGACAATATAAATGTTGAGACTAAACGTGCAAGCAATATCAAGACAGACAGCAAGAGCCTTGTTAAATCTATAAAAAGGAAGAGAGAAGCCAATGTGAGCATAAGCTCCTTAAAGAATGAAGCTGGGAAAATAATAATGGAACCAGGAAATGGCAGTTGAGTTGAATAAATACTTGTGCATCAGTGTTCATGGTAGAAGATAGGAAGACCATAGGAATTCAGCCCATCATGTTTACTCTGCCATTTAATCATGGCTGATTGGTATTTCAACTCCATTTTCTCACTTTTTCACCATAATCTTTGATCCCCTTGGTAATCAAGAATTTATCTATCTCTGTCTTAAATATACTCAATGACCTGGCCTCCATAGCCTTCTGAGGCAATGATTTCCACAGATTCACCACTCTCTGGCTAAAATAATTTCTCCTCATCTCTGTTCTAAAAGGTCTTCCCTTTACTCTAAGGCTGTGCCCTCGGGTCCTTGTCTCTCCTGTCAATGGGAACATCTTCCCAATGTCCACTCTGTCCAGGCCATTTAGTATTTTAAGTTTCAATCAGATCTCCCCACACCCCCTCCCCCTCACCCCAACCTTCTAAATTCCATCGAGTATAGTCCCAGAATCCTCAAACGTTCCTCAAGCATTAAGCTTTTCACTCCTGGGACCATTCTCATGAATCTCCTCTGGACATGCTCCAGGGCCAATACATCTTTTCTGAGGTGGAGGGCCCAAAATTGCTCACAATACTCTAAATGTGGTGAGACTAGAGGCTTATAAAGTCTCAAAAGTATATCCCTGCTTTTATATCCTAATCCTCTCAACATTGAGTTTGCCTTCCTAATTACCAACTCAACTTGCAAGTTTATCTTAAGATAATCATGGACTAGGATTCCCAAGTCCCTTTGTACTCCAGATTTTGGAATGTTCTCCCCATTTAGAATATAGTTCATGCCTCTATTCTTCCTACCAAAGTGCATGATCTCATATTTCCCACATTGTATTGCATCTGTCACTTCTCCGCCCACTCTCCTAACCTGCCTAAATGTTTCTACTGCCTCTTCACCTCCTCAATACTACCTGTCCCTCCATCTATCTTTGTATCATCTGCAAACATAGACATAATGCCCTCAGTTCCTTCATCCTTTATCATTAACATATAATGTGAAATGTTGTGGTCCCAATACTGATCCTTGTGGAACACCACTAGTCACTGGCTTCCATCCCAAGAAGGACCTCTTTATCCCCACTCTCTGCTTTCTGGCAGACAGCCAATCTTCTTTGCATGCCAGCACCTTGCCTCTAATATCGTGGGCCCTTACCTTACTCAGTAGCCTCCTGTGCGTTACCTTTTCAAAGGCCTTCTGGAAGTCCAAGTAGATAATAGCCATTGGCTGTCCTTGTTCTAACCTGATCAGTGCCTCCTCAAAGAATTATAACAAACTTTTCAGGCGTGACCTCCCCTTGATAAAAACCTTGCTGACTTTTCCCTATTTTACAAACACTTCCAAGTATTCAAAAATCTCATCCTTCACAGTGGACTCCAAAATTTTACCAACGATTGAGGTGGGGCTAATTGACCCATAATCTCCTGTCTTTTGCCTTACTCCCTTCCTAAACAGGGGGGGGTAATGTTAGCAATTTTCCAGTCGTTTGGGACCCTCCCTGACTACAGTAATACCAGAAAGATCACTACTAAAGGCTTCACTAACTCTTCAGTTACCTCGATCAGAACTTGAGGGTGTAGCTCATCTGGTCCAGCTGTTTAGTCCACGTTCAGACCTTTAAGTTTTCCGAGCACCTTCTCCTTGGTGATGACCACCATACTAATTTCTACCCCCTAACTCCCTTGAATTATTGAGATATTACTTGTCTTCCACCATGAAGACTGACGCAAAGTACTCATTCATTTCCTCAGCCATTTCTCTGTTTCCCTTTACCAGTTCTCCAGCATCTTAACTGTAATAACATTGCATCTGATTCCACCTTCTCCCTTTCAAATTGCAGAATAAATTTAATCATGTTATGATCACTGCCTCCTTAGGGTTCATTCACCTTAAGCTCCCTTATCAAGTCTGTCTCATTGCACAACATAAATCTAGAATTGCCTCTTCCCTGGTTGGTTCCACACAAGTTGCTCCAAAAAGCCATCTCGTAGACATTCCACAAATTCCTTTTCTAACAATTCGCTACCAACACTAATTTTCCCAGTCCACTTGCTTTTTAAAATCTCCCATGATCACTATAACCTTGCCTTTCTTACAAGTCTTTTCTATCTCTTGATGTATCTTATGCCCCAAATCCTGATTACTGTTTGGAGCCCTGTCGATAACTCTTATTATAGTTTTTTTAAACCTTTGCGGATTATCTACTCTCCCCATACAGATCCTGCATTATCTGACCCGACTTCATTTATTGCTATTGATTTAATTTCATTTTTTACTTACAAAGCAACGCCACCCCCTCTGCCCACCTGCCTGTCTTTTCCATAGGACAAATATCTTTGGATATTTAGTTCCCAGTCCTGATTCCCACATAGCCACATCTCCATGATACACATCACATCATACCTGCCAATTTCGATCTGAGCCACCAGCTCATTTACCTTACTTCTCCTGCTGTGTGCATTCAGAGACAACACCATTCGTCATCCATTGACCGTCCTTCTTTTCATTGCTTTTTGTTTGATTCCTAATCTTTTCCAAACATTCTGTCCTATTTTGTGTGCTGGCGACTTGAATAACCTCTCCTGAATTCTCCTTTCTTTTCACTTTTTTTCATATTTTTCAATGCAGAATCCACCCTCTTGGATGTTAACCTGCAGTTTTGCTTCCCATTGGTCATTATACTTCTTGTATAATGACCACCCCCTTCCCTTCCACCCCCTCCCCCACTTCCTAGTTTAAAGACCTGTTGACCATCCTATTTACCCTTTTTGCTAAAACACAGGCCCCAGCATGGTTCAGATGCAAACCATCCCTATGGTACAGATCCCTCCTTTTCCAATACTCATGCCAATACCCCATGAAAAGGAGCCCCTCGTTCCCACACCAGCCTTTTAGCCACATGTTGACTACCTTTATTCTCATGTCCAATTACCAATTTGCATGTGGCTCGGGCAGTATTCCAAAGATTATGACCCTTGAAGATCTGTTCTTTGATTTGCTTCCTAGCTCTCAATAATCCCTGAACAGGTCCTCTTTCCTAGTCTTGCCTAAGTCGTTTGTCCCAAAGTGGGCCACAACAACTGGATCATCTCTCTTCCTCTCCAATATCCTTTCAGTCTGTTCGGAGATGCCCCACACTCTGGCACTATGGAAAATAAAGAACATGAAAGCATGGGAAGGGTTAAAGCATGAAGATCACTGGCAATGTGTGGTCTGTGGAAGGCAGGATGGGATAAGAATAGTGGAATGCTCTTACACCAATTAGCAGAGTAAGATTAAGGCTGAAAGGTCTCTATGGCGAGATGAAGTAACAGTTAGTAGAGGTAGTTTTCCTGTTAAGTGTTATTATGACAGGATTGGGACCATAAATATTTGGGACATGGCATTAAAATATCTAATTAATAGTCAGTAGAGTCAGCTTGAGACAGGAGACTATTGTAATAGATGGAACAGCTAAATATCTATCATGACTGGTTAGTCTGGAATGGAAGATTACAGTAGCAGAGGTGATAATAAATATCTAATCATGACATTAGGAAAATATTAAGTAGGGTCTGGAATGAAAGATCATTGTTGCAAAGAGTTAGCAATAAATATCTAACCGTGACATTAGAATAATTGGGCGGCACGGTGGCACAGTGGTTAGCACTGCTGCCTCACAGCGCCAGAGATCCAGGTTCAATTCCCGCCTCAGGCGACTGACTGTGGAGTTTGCACGTTCTCCCCGTGTCTGCGTGGGTTTCCTCCGGGTGCTCTGGTTTCCTCCCACAGTCCAAAGATGTGCAGGTCAGGTGAATTGGCAATGCTAAATTGTCCGTAGAGTTAGGTATGGGGTAAATGTAGGGGTCTGGGTGGGTTGCGCTTCGGCGGGGCGGTGTGGACTTGTTGGGCCGAAGGGCCTGTTTCCACACTGTAAGTAATCTAATCTAATCTAATCTAATAACGTTAAGTAGAATGTACAACGAAAGAGATAATGGGAACTAACGTCACTGGTTTATTGTGTAGCTGGAGTGAGGTACTTTGATTAACATAGTTGGACATGCTGATAAGCTAACAGAAACATGATGATAAAAAATAAAAATCCACGGACCCAGAGGTTCTTTGGCATTTGAGAATCTGCTTTCTCAGTGTCACGGTTTTTTGTTTGCAAATAAAAGACCTACTTCTTGACGAACACTCTGCGTCTCCTGGTGATTCTCTATATTTTCTCCATGACAGCACCACGCAGCCAACACACCATGTGGATCTCTCGATCCAGCTTACAAAGGATACTATCTATTCCCCTAATTATAGAATCCCCAACAACTACCATGTGCTTTTTTTGCTTCCCACCCCCCCCCCCCCCCCCCCCTACCTTGAGTAGCCTCCTGTACCACAGTGCTGTGATCAGCTGGCTCATTCTCCCTTTTACTCTATTCCTCATCCATACAGGAATCAAGAGCCCATACCTGTTAGACAAGGTCAAAAGCTGAGGTTCCACTATATGGATACCTTTACCTGCCTCACTTGCAGTCACACCCCGTTCTCCCTGGCTACTGACCGAATTTGTGATACTTAATCTACCAGGTATGACTGCATTCTGAAACAAACTGTCCAGGTAACTGTCCCCTGCCTCATCAACTCTGAGCCAGCATTTTTCACGCAACCAACATTTGCTGAAGGCGTGGTCACTGCTGTTCGCAATGGGATCAGCCAGCTCCCATATCATACAGCTACAGCACATCACCTGCCCAGCCATCTTTACTTAGTTAATTAATTTATTAGTTAGTTAATCACCATTTAGTTCTTTTTGGAGTGTCTTTTTCTTTCAAATCTCTGGCTGATAGGAAATCTGTCCGTCAGGTCACAGCTCTCCTGTGATGTCACTTTTTCGGTTTGTTGTCAGGTACTCCCTGTGCTCCCCAAGGTCAGTTAGTTATATACTTATTGCTCTGCTCTGCCCTCTCACTCCAAAAACAAGTGATAGCATTCCAAAATTAAGAATTATTCATGTGCAAAAGCAGAGAGGAAATAAGTACAATAATTATCACTAGAGAAAACATGTCAGGAAAACTAATGGAACTAAAGAGACCAATAAGTCCCCTGGAATAGGGGAACTGAATATTACTTTGGTAATACCTATTAGCAGCAGTGTGTACTATCTACAAGATGCACTGCAAATATTCACCAAAGATCCTTAAACAGCACCTTCCTAATCCACGACCACTTCCATCTAAGGACAAGGGCAGCAGGTACTTGGGAACACCACCACCTGCAAGTTCCCCTCCAAACCACTCACCACCTTGACTTGGAAATATACCGCCGTTCCTTCACAGTCATTGGGTCAACATCCTGGTCTTCCCTCCCCACTGACATTGCGGGTCAGCACACAGCAAGTGGACTGCAGTGATTCAAGAATGCAGCTCACCACCACCTTCTCAAGGGCAAATAGGGATGGGTTATCAATGCTGGCCAGTTAGCGATACCCAAGTCCCACAAATGAATTTTAAATAAGCTTAAATGGAAAAAGACAGCAGAAAGACATGGAATAGTCTCGTTCATGAATTGTAAAAAAAGGCTCTGTCCAAGCTTAGCAGGTGATAAGTAAAGCAAATAGAATGTTGGCCTTTTTTTCAAAAGGAAAGAATTATGAAAGTAAGGTAGTTTTTCTAAACCTATACAAGGCACTGGTCAGATCTCAGTGCAATACTGTGAACAGTTTTGATTAGATTAGATTAGATTGCAACGTGGAAACAGGCCCTTCGGCCCAACAAGTCCACACCGACCCGCCGAAGCGCAACCCACCCATACCCCTACAATTACCCCTTACCTCACACTACGGGCAATTTAGCATGGCCAATTCACCTGACCTGCACATCTGTGGACTGTGCGAGGAAACCGGAGCACCCGGAGGAAACCCACGCAGACACGGGGAGAACATGCAAACTCCACACAGTCAGTCGCCTGAGGCGGGAATTGAACCCGGGTCTCAGGCGCTGTGAGGCAGCAGTGCTAACTACTGTGCCACCGTGCCACCCACTAGGGCACATTATCTAAGTAAAGATATACTGGCACTGGAGG
This sequence comes from Chiloscyllium plagiosum, assembly GCF_004010195.1. Classification (NCBI taxonomy): domain Eukaryota; kingdom Metazoa; phylum Chordata; class Chondrichthyes; order Orectolobiformes; family Hemiscylliidae; genus Chiloscyllium; species Chiloscyllium plagiosum. The sequence continues at coordinate 47,027,304 of NC_057715.1, forward strand.
CAATTCAGAGAAGGTTCACCAGACTGATAACAGGCATCGAGGATCTGTCTTGTGAGGAGAGGTTGAATATGTTCAGCCTTTATTCATTGGAATTTAGAAGAAATAAGAAGTGACCTCATTGAAACATACAGGATTCTTAGAGCATTTGACAGGGTAGACAAAGAAAAATTGTTTCCTCTTGTGGGACAGTTTAAGAGCAGAGTGCATAATCTCAGAATAATGGGTTGCACCTTTAAGATAGAGATGAGGAATTTCATCTCTATAGTGACTCTGGAATTCTTTACTACAAAAGGCTGTCAAGGTTAGGTCATGAAGTACATTCAAAGCTGGAATAGATGTTTAATCCGTAAGGGAATCAAGGACATGGGAGAAAAAGACAGGGCACTGGAGTTGAGAATTAGCAGATCAGCCATACATGACCCAAGTCCATAGAACAATTATGAGTAGAAAAATAAGGAAAACTTTGTGGATTAACAGTCCAAATTAAAGGATAGAATGAGGTGACTTTCTCACAATGTCTTCAGTTTCTTGTTAACAGGTTCGTGTTGTGATCATTTACAGAATGGTGAGAAATCTTCAGACCAGATTCATATGATTAATAGTTATGAGTCCCAATGTTTAAAACATAATTAAGTATTCTCAAACCACTTCATTGAGAGAGACATGGAGAGTGCTGCTTTCAGTTCCAGGCTCTGACTCTTTGAGAGAGACTGAAGCAGTAATTGCCTCCTTTTCCAGCAACTTAAATGCGTGTAATGAAAAAAAAAGCCTATTAATTTGCTAGGCAATGACAGGATATACCCATTAGGGTTCTTCAAGTCAGTTTGCGCAACAATTAAAACAATAAAACTCTGCCATTATCCTTCTCAACCTTTGCTGCTCACTGAGTTCCAAAGTCTCTTCAGTAATTGTTGGTGTAGGAAAACAAATTGTCTCTTTTAACATTTTGCCTTTACAATTCAGAGCAATTATGTGACAAATAATTTGTAAACCAGCAACATACATTTGTCCATTTTCCAGTTCTTATGTGTTCCCAATCATGGAGAGAGAAGCTGAATTGATATCTCAGGTCAATGACTTGCCATCAGACTGGAATATGTCAGAGGTGTAATGAAAGACAAATGGGAGAAAGGGACAAAAGTAAACTGCCTACAACATCCAGAGGCGGTCTAGCCTGTCTTGACATAACTGAGGAATTTATGACATAGCTGCGGCAGTTGCAGAACGACTTTGCATTCTCATTAGGGATCACCCGAACCAAAATCGGGCAGAAGTATAATACGCCCCAAGGACTGTGGGCCCTAGATGACATGAGACGGGTCTGGGGAGAAACCACCCAACCAAAAAAAGACAGAATAAAATGGCCCTTGCATTAATGGAACAAATTTGCTAGAGAAATGAACTCTTCTCCCAATCAGCCCATGATCATGAAGTAACCCAACTTAAAAGACCAATTAAAACCAATGTATGAACAACTGAAGCAAGATGGATCCAAACAGGAAACAGCTCACCTTAAAAATCAGGAGCTTGAAAAAGAGAACAAGAAACTAAAGGATGTGATAACAGTCCTGTCAGTTGCTTCCTCCATTCCCAACCCCACACAGAATTTATACTCAACCCCCACCCAAGACATCCAGGAAGGGATTTGGAAAAAAAACGATTGCCCTTGGGAAACAGAGGAATGCTAGCAGTGAAAGTGATGAGGACTGTATATTTCTGGTACCATTTTTATGACCCCTTAAAACCAGGAAAGTAACGATTGAAGAAATGGTCAGGCAGAGATGAGAGGATGGCATTGAGGTGGATGTTCCACTACTACAGACTGAAAAGAAAACTGTACGTGGACCTGTGACCCCTGAGAATATGGACAGGTTGTCTAAAGAAATGCCTCAGGCAAATAAGGGGCCAATGAAGACATGGGATAGCCTGGACTGATTAAAGGGAATATATATGCTCCATCCCTGGGATGGTATTAAAAGCCCTATAGATAGAACAAATGAAACAGACCTGCCGTATCCTCGTGAAGACCCAAGACAAACGCCCAGACAAGTGTCACTTCTGTGGGAAGGAAGGCCATTGGGCCAAAGGGTGCTGGCAAAAAGGAAAAGGAAGAAATCATCTAATAAGTAATGAGGAAGCGGGGACCCCAGAAGCTGGGAGTAACACCAATCTCCTGGAACAGTTTAAAAACCTAACCATCTAGCAGCAGCAGGAGCTAATAAAGTTGACAAAAACTGAAAGAGGCTGCCCTTTGCTCTTCTACACTCCCACTGGTTTTATGCCAACAGAAGGGAGACGGACCGTATGTGAAATGAGGGCGGGCAGCCTCGACATAGGAGCAGAATTGATGTGCCTACCCCAGAGGTATGAGACCAGACTCCCACTAGATGGGCCAGTGAGGACAACTCATGGAGCAGGAGCTGACAGGATTGAAATTAAACAGGCCAAACCCACAAAACTTAAATTCGGCCCCCACAAGTTAGTAACTTTTATGTGAGTAGGACCTGTAGCCCAGCCGCTGCTCGGAATGGATATCCTTACCCGGCTAAATTCATCTTTACATTTCAGTGACAGACAGGTAACATGTTCCATCAGAACCGTACAATGGGAAGAACTAAAAAACCACCCCATCTGGGCTAAAGACAAGGATGACTGCAGGTTACTGAAAATGGAACACCCCATTTTTACAGGAATGTCTCCACCTTGTACCAAACAGGATAAAGGGACTTGAATAAAAACCCACAGTACCTCTAACAGCCCGGTGCAGCCCATGCAAAAGGCAAGTGGGGAATGGATATTAACTACAGGCCACAGGAAAATCAAATGGGCTGTCAAAACATTCAGCCCTGTCATGACATTGGGAAGCCTACCCCCTGGAGCATCTGCACAGCCAACAGAATTACAGGTTCTGACTGAAGCCTGCAGAACAGCAGAGGATCAGACTGCCAATGTTTACACAGACTCCCGCTATGCTGCAGACTGTCTTCTTATTGTCTTTACTGTCAGGTATTAACTGATGCTGTAAGTTCTGCTTCCTCACAGTATCGGCTGCCTGGAATGACTTACTGGAGAGAGGTCACAACACCATACCAGATGAGTGGGTTCTTGTGAAAATGAGCCACAAGGAACCCTTAGGTCTGGAGTGGGAAGGACCACACCAGTGCTGTCAAGGTCCGAGGAAAGGAGGCCTAGATTCATGCCTTCCACGTCAAATGGGCATCACAATACAACAGGACTAGAGACTGACTGACTACCATGATGTTTCTTGTTGTTATTCTAACTGTGCCAGCTCCTGCTTTCTTTTTGTAAAGTGCAGTTTACAAACTGTTAAAAGAATGTAAGCAAGGATCAGAATTGTGTGGTTCTCTTCGAAAGGTCTCAGTAGAATCAAAAGGGCAGACTGTGAGATATTGTATTGGCAGTTATCTTTATTAACTCACTTATCAGCTCACTATATTCATTAATACTGGGTTCCTGTTCATTCACTATAACACGAATTGCAATTTTTGAGATTTGTAGCTCAGGTTCAGGTTCAGAACTATAACATGGTTTCATTCATTCATTCATCCATAAAACTGTGATTCTGTAGTATCCAAATTTAAAATACCCCTTTCAAACCCATACCTGCATTTTCATACCTTATCAGCCCTGGCTACAAGCAGTGTTTACCTCTGAATAAGTGTAACAATGCCATCCCAACAAGTCTCCATGGGACATTATAATATTAATCAGCCCTTGTCAACCATCTCCTGGACCTGAATAGATTAAGTACCTGTTAAATAACTTTTAACTGGGCCATTATTTTTAAGAAACTAACTGACAAAACAGCGCTTCCATGAAATTGCATGAATGAATGAAACTCATACCTATTGAAAATAAATGATTAGATTAGATTCCCTACAGTGTGGAAACAGGCCCTTTGGCCCAACAAGTCCACACCGACCCTCCAAAGAGTAACCCACCCTATCCCATTTCCTTCTGACTAATATACCGAACACTACAGGTAATTTAGCACAGCCAATTCACCTGACCTGCGCATCTTTGGGTTGTGGAAGGAAACTGGAGCACCCAGAGGAAACCCACGCAGACACAGGGAGAACGTGCAAACATACAGACAGTCACCCGAGGCTGAAATCAAACCTGGGACCCTGGTGCTGTGAGGCAGCAGTGCTAACCACTGTGCCGCACCAGCTGCAGTAGTCAGTTTAATAACCTTTATTATTTTGTTAAGTATAGGTACAATTTTTAATGTATTTAGAGCATATAGGCCTAGCATTTTTACTAATATTTACTAACTTAAAAGTCAAAAGGACTAACACCTCCTAATTATGCAAGCAGACTGGACAGACGTCCCATCAGAAGTAGCAGCCAGCCCTTAACAGATGCTTTAACCCATCTCCTGTCTCCCAGGACAGAAGCCCTTCAAACCTTTGTGTACTCGAGATTAAAAATGTAACACCAGAGTAATGGAATTTTACTATATGTAAGAACTGTGTATAAAGGGGCTCATGTAAGAACTGTATTTTGAGATTCTATTACCACCTCGAACTTGTGCTGTGAGTGCTGAATAAAGGAGGCTATTTTCACCACTCATTGATTACGGTCGTTTTTTGAACACAATCCCATACCTCTAAAACTTTCCTGTTCATGTCCCCATCCAGATACCTTTTAAATGAAATTGTACCTGCCTCCACCACCACCTCTGGCAGCTTGTTCCATATACACACTAGCTTCTGTTGAAGAAGTCGCTATTCAGGTGCCTTTTAAATCTTTCCACTCTCACCCTACACCTATGCCCTCTAGTTTTGGGACTCTCCTATCCTGGGGAAAAGACCTTGGCTATTCACCCTATCCATGCCCCTCATGATTTTATAAACCTCTATAAGTTCACCCCTTAGCCTGTGAAGCTCCAAGGAAAAACTCCCCAGTCTATTGAGCCTCTCCTTGTGGCTCAAACTCTCCAATCCTGGCAATATCCTTGTAAATCTTTTCTGATCCCTTTCAAGTTTCACGACATCTTTCTTAGAGCAGGGAGACCAGAACTGAATGCAGTAGTCTAAAAGTGGCCTCACCAATGTCCTAACAGCTGCAACACGATGTCTCGACTTCCTGTACTCAAGGCACTGACCAGTGAAGGCAAGCGTGTCAATTGCCTTCTTGACCATCCTGTGTAGCCACAACTCAATTTTTGAGGAACTATGCATTTCCATCCTTAGATCTCTTTGTTCAGCAAAACTCCTCAGGGCCCGACCATTAAGTGTATACGTCCTGTGCTGATTTGCCTTACTAAAATGCAACACTTCATGTTTATTGAAATTAAGCTCCATCTGTCATACCTTGGCTCATTTGCCCATATGATCAATGTCCCATTGTACTCTTCGATAATCTTTTTCACTGTCCGTTACATCAATTTTGGTGTCATTTGCAAACTTACCAAACATACCTCCTATATTCACATCCAACTCATTTATATAAATAATGAAAATCAGTGGACCCAGCATGGATCCTTGCGGTCCACTGCTGGTCACAGTGGTTCGGTTTGAAAAGCAACCTTCTATCACTACCTGCTGTCTCCTCCCTTCAAGTTAATTTTATATGCAATTGGCTAGCTCCCCTTCAATTCCATGTGATCTAACATTGCTAAGCATTCTACCATGCAGAACCTTGTTGAACAGCTTGCTGAATTCTATATAGAGAATGTCTACCACTCTGCCTTCATCAATCTCCTTTGTCATCTCTTTAAAAAACTCAATCCTGTTAGTGAAAGGGGAAAAAGATAGGAAGGCAAGTGATGAGGATGACACACAGAATCTGCAGAAGGACATATAGGTTTTGTGAGTGTGCAGAAATTTGGCAAATGGTGTATTATGTAGGAAAATGCACGGTTATCTATTTTGGCAGGAAACATAGAAGAGCTGAAAATTATTTAAGTGGAGAAAGACTGGAGAAACCAAGGGATCAAGGAGTACTTGACCATGAATCTCAAAGTTGGCATCTGAGTTTAGCAGGTAATAGGGAAGACCAATGAATGTTGGCCTTTATTTCGAATGAGATAAAGGACTAGTCAGACAAGAGCTAGAATTCTCTGAAGAGGTTTGTGTCCCTTATCTGAGGAAAATAAACAAGCATTGGTGGAAGTCCAGAGAAGGTTCACTTAAGTTGATCCAGGGACTGGAGAGACTGTGTTGACAAAGGAGACATGGAATGTTTTCTCATGGGACATTTTAGAACAAGGGGTTATGGTTTTAGGACACAGGGTCATAGATTTAATTTTTGTTAAAAATCCCTACAGTGTGGAAACAGGTCCTTCGGCCCAACAATCCACACCAACCCTCTGAAGAGTAACCCACCCGGACCCATCCCCCAACTCTATATTTACCCCTGCGATGAAACTATAGAGATGAGAAGAAATTATTTCTTGCAATATGTCATGAATCTGGAATTCACCTGATGCTGGGACACTGCATAAATTTAAGGAAGAAGTAGACAAATGTTGAATTGGAAATGGATTGAAGAGTAATGGAACACGGGCAGGGAAGTGGAGATGAGGCTGAGGTGAGATCAGACATGATCACATTAAATGGCAGAGCAGGCTCAAGGGATTGAATTGCTTACTTTAGCTCCTGGTTCTTACGTTCTTATGAAAATGTGAAATGAAAAATCCCCATAATATTTTCTCCTTAAACTCTGAATGTTGTTCTAGTTTAAAGGTGATGTACAAATACAATTGGTTTTAAACCTAGATTACAATACTTGATCAAATGTATCTAAATAAGGCAGTATGGTGATATAGTGGTTACTACTGATACCTCGCAATGCCAGGGATCCAAGTTCAAGTCCAGCCTTGAGTGACAGTCTGTATGGAGTTCTCTGCATGCCTGCTATGAGTTCCTGCCAGGTACTTTGGCTTCCTCCTACAGTCCACAGATGTGCAGGCTAGGTGAAACGTACTAAAAATTGCCCTGCAGGCTTACTAGATTAGCTATGATAAATGCAGGGTTACAGGGAGAGGTTAGGATTCTTTTCTGAAAGTGCAGACTCAATGGGCAAAGTGGTCTCTATCTGCTCCGTAGGGATTAAGCAAAGTCAACAATAATAACCGTCAGTAATTTAAATAATTACCTACAATGTAGCAGTTACACAATAAAATCTCAGAAATAGGAGCAGGAGGAGACCTCACACCTCCTTGAATGTGTTCTGCCATTCAGTACAATTATGTCTGATCTTTGGCTTCAACTTTATCTTCCGGTCTGAACTCAAGGGACCACAAATCTCTCTATCCCATCCCAAAATGTACTCAATGATGGAGCATACACAGTCCTCTGGGCTAAAGAATTCCCAATATTCACAACTTGCAAAGTTAAATAATTTCTCATCTACATGATTTCTCCTTTATCCTGAGACACTGGCCCCATGTTTTCCACAGACAGGAGTTACAACCTTTACATCCTCCCAATCGAGGCTGTTCAGAACCTTGTGGTTCCATGAGATCATCTCTCATTTCTCTAAACTCCAGAGCATATCAACCCAATTTACTCAGCTTCTCATGAAAGGACAACTCCATCATCCCACACACCAATCACTGATTGCCTAGTGATGTACATTAGTGATTGCAACTATGCCTTCCCTGAATGTGGAGACCAAAAACTGCACCTGATGTGCCCAATCTGGTCTCACAAAAACCCTGTACAATTTTAAGCAAGACTTTTACCCCAATCTCTCATAATGGACACTTGAATGCCGCTATCTTCTTAATACATTGTTTGCTAACCCTGCATGCTAACTCTATCTGTTCCTTGTGTAATCACACACATGTATCTCTGCATAGTAGTTACATATTTCAGCTTTTTCAAAATTAAAATCACTTTTCCATTCTTATTGCAGAGTAAATATATCATACTTCTCACATTATACACCATCTTGTTGCCATCTGACAACATCACTTTGTGGTTTGTTTGTGTCCTCCCCACAGCTTACCTTTCCATCTAGCTTTCCATCTATTCATCAGTAAACTTGCAAAACAAGCAGAGAACGATATATTTAAGACATTGATTTTGAATATAGATGGCTGAGGCCCCTGCACTGATTCCTCGAGTACTCCACTAGTCATTGAATCCCAACAGTGTGGAAGCAGGTTATGAGGTCCCTCCAAAGTGCATCCCATCCAGACCCATCCTCTAATCCTGTAACCCTACATTCCCCATTGCTAATCCGCCCAGCCAGCATATCCCTGGATGCTATGGCAATTTAGCATGGCCAGTCGACCTAACACTTCAGATTGTGGAAGGAAACAGAGCACCTGGAGAAAACCCACACAGACACAGGGAGAATGTGCAAACTTCACCCAAGGGTGGACCTGAACTCAGATCCTTGGCACTGTGAGGCAGCACTAACTACTGAGCTGCCAATATGCCCTCACAGCATGTCAACCTGAAAATGCTCCATGCCACTCTTTTCCTCCTATCTTTTAACCAATCCTCTGCTCATGTTAATATGATAGTCTGCGTTGGTTCCTTAACTTTTCAACCTTATCAAATTTATTTTACAAATCCAGGTGCACTACATCCCTTTATTTACCCTGCTAGTTACTTCTTTAAAAAAAGCTCTAACAAATTTGTTGAATAGAATTTCCCTTTTGTAAAACCATGTTGACTTGTTCTAATCACACCATTCTTTTCCAGTGCTTAGTTAAGACTGACTTGATAATATTTTTCAGCATTTTCCTCACAATTGCTGCTGGGCTAACTGCATGCTCACTGCCTCCTTTCCTAAAAGGCGGAGGTACTTTTACTAACGTCCAAACTTATGGAAGTGTTTACAAATATTATTCAATGTGATTGCTATGATTAGAAGGCCTACTAAGCTACCTTACTAGCATTTTCTGAGTACTGTTCTTTTTAATTTCCACCCGTGTTGATTCAACTTAGAGTCATAGAGATGTATAGCACAGAACCAGACCCTTCGGTCCAACTTCCATGCTGACCAGATATCCCAATCCAATGTCGTCCCACCTGCCAGCACCCGGCCCATATCCCTCCAAACCCTTCCTATTCATATACCTATCCAGATGCCTTTTAAATGTTGCAATTGTACCAGCCTCCACCACTTCCTCTGGCAGCTCATTCCATGCACGTACCACTCTCTGCATGAAAAGGCTGCCCCTTAAGTCTCTTTTATATCTTTCCCCTCTCACCCTAAAACTCTGTCCTTTCAGTTCTGGACTCCCCCACCCCAGGGTGGGATGTCTATTTATCCTATCCATGCCCCTCATGATTTTATAAACCTCTATAAGGTCACCCCTCAGCCTCCGATGCTCCAGGGAAAACAGCCCCAGATTATTCAACCTCTCCCTATAGCTTAATCCTCCAACTCTGGCAACATCCTTGTAAATCTTTTCTGAACCCTTTCAAGTTTCACCTTACCATTAAGTGTATAATTCTTGCTAAGATTTGCTTTCCCAAAATACAGCACCTCACATTTGTCGAAAATAAACTCCATCTGCCACTTCTCAGCCCATTGGCCCATCTGATCAAGAGCCCGTTGTCATCTGAGGTAACCTTCTCTGCTGTCCACTACACCTCTAATTTTGGTGTCATCAGCAACCTTACTAACTATACCTCTTATGCTCACAGCCAAATCATTTATATAAATGATGAAAAGTAGTGGACTCAGCACTGATCCTTATGGCACTCCACTGGTCACATGCCTCTAGTTCGAAAAACAACCCTCCACCACCACTCTCTGTCTTCTACCTTTGAGCCAGTTCTGTATCGAAATGGCAAGTTATAGAGTCATAGAGTCATAGAGATGTACAGCATGGAAACAGACCCTTCAGTCCAACCCGTCCATACTGACCAGATATCCCAACCCAATAGAGTCTCACCTGCCAGCAACTGCCCATATCACTTCAAACCCTTCCTTTTCATAAACCCATCCAAATGCCTCTTAAATGTTGCAATTGTACCAGCCTCTGGTAGCACACTCCATACCTGTATCATCCTCTGTGTGAAAATGTTGCCCCTTAGGTCTCTTTTATATCTTTCCCCTCTCACCCTAACCCTATGCCCTCTAGTTCTGGATTCCCTGACCCCAGGGAAAAGGCTTTGTCTATCTCCCCTATCCATGCCCCTCATAATTTTGTAAACCTCTATAAGGTCACCCCTCAGCCTCCAACGC
>NC_057715.1:47037730-47053116 GCF_004010195.1 Chiloscyllium plagiosum
TCCAATTTTGGTGTCATCTGAAAACTTACTAACTGTACCTCTTATGCTCGCATCCAAATCATTTATATAAATGACAAAAAGTAGAGGACTCAGCACTGATCCTTGTGGCACTCCACTGGTCACGGGCCTCCAGTCTGAAAAACAACCCTCCACCACCACCCTCTGTCTTCTACCTTTGAGCCAGTTCTGTATTCAAATGGTTAGTTCTCCCTGTATTCCATGAGACCTAATCTTGCTAATCAGTCTCCCGGGGAACCTTGTCGAACGCCTTACTGAAGTCCATATAGATCACATCTACTGCTCTCCCTCATCAATCGTCATTGTTACTTCTTCAAAAAAGTTAATCAAGTTTGTGAGACATGATTTCCCACGCACAAAACCATGTTGACTATCCCTAATCTGTCCTTGCCTTTCCAAATACATGTACATCCTGTCCCTCAGGATTACCTCCAACAACTTGCCCACCACCGACATCAGGCTCACTGGTCTATAGTTCCCTGGCTTGTCCTAACCACCCTTTTTAAACAGTGGCACCACGTTAGCCAACCTCCAGTCTTCCGGCACCTCACCTGTGACTATTGATGATACAAATATATCCATAAGAGGCCCAGCAAAACACTTCCCTCACTTCCCATGGAATTCTAGGGTACACCTCATCAGGTCCTGGGGATTTGTCCACCTTTATGCATTTCAAGATATGCAGCACTTCCTCCTCTGTAATCTAGACATTTTTGAAGATGTCACCATCTATTTCCCTACGTTCTATATCTTTCATGTCCTTTTCCACAGTAAATACTGATGCAAAATACTCATTTAGTATCTTCCCCAATCTCCTGCGGCTCCACCCAAAGGCCGCTTGGCTGACCTTTGAGGGGCCATATTCTCTCCCGCGACACCATTTTGTCCTTAATGTATTTGTAAAAACGTTTTGGATTCTCCTTAACTCTATTTGCCAAAGTTATCTCATGTCCCCTTTTGCCCTCCTGATGTCCCTCTTAAGTATACTCCTACTGCCTTTATGGATTCACTCGATCTATCCGGTCTATACCTGACATATGCTTCCTTCTTTTTCTTAACCAAACCCTCAACTTCTTTAGTGTTCCAGCATTCCCTGTACCTACCAACCTTTCCTTTCACCCTAACAGGAATATACTTTCTCTGGACTTTTGTTATTACATTTCTGAAGGCTTCCCATTTTCCAACCGTCCTTTACCTGCGAACTTCTGCCCCCAATCAGCTTTTGAAAGTTCTTGCCTAATACTGTCAAAATTGGTCTTTCTCCAATTAAAACTTCAACTTTTAGATCTGGTCTTCATGAGCTTCTGAATCCAGATCCTTTCTTATTTTGACCTCATGGTATTCTTTACTATCAGAGCTATCCCTCTCCCTTTGCTATTCTGTCATTCCAAAATATTGTGTCTCCTGGAATATATGTTTCCCAACTTTTATCATCTGGTAACTATGAATCTTAAAATCTGTGATCTCCAAACATAGATTGTGATTGACTGATTGATTGCAGCAACTCTGACACCATATCTTGCTGCTCCCATTTCCTCACCATGTGGGTCTCTGACAGTTGTTTTCACCATCAGATTTCACTTGTTGTATATGTATCAATTGTCTAGTCACTGCATGACTTCTGCTTCCATGGCTAGACAATACTGCATGTTGTTAGCAGGTTTTGCCAAGTTGTTGCATTATGTTTCAGAGTGATCCAGGATAACCATCGTTGCAGGGCAAAGGATGTTTTGTGGCCGCAGTGCAAACAATTGGATAGAAATAAACTTTGGGACTAATTTATTAAGTTAGTATGTTACATTACTCGATACATAGAAAGCTATTCAACCATAATGTCCATCCAGAATGTCTGTTAGAACTGACCCACTCCTTTTCCCTTCAGTGTAGACCTGGAGTCTTTTTCCTTCAGCTGCTTGTCCAATAGGCCCACGTACATTGAGGAAGAAGTACAGGAATGCTGTCATCCACACATCCAATATCCAAGAAGTGCAAGACAACCAGTTACTTCAGAAACAAATCACAACTACAGAAGTGACCTATGGCGACTCCTCACTTGAAAGCAGCAACATTCTCAAACAAATATACTGAGTTAGATACTGCTGAGGTGTGGTGGCCTCTCAGGAAAAAACAGCAACAGAGCTGAAAATGTGTTGCTGGAAAAGCGCAACAGGTCAGGCAGCATCCAAGGAACAGGAGAATCGACGTTTCGGGCATAAGCCCTTCTTAACACATTTTCAGCTCTGATCTCCAGCATCTGCAGCCCTCACTTTCTCTCAAAAAAAACAGCAACAGCCAAGTTTGTGGCACCATGATTGAATGTGTTACAAATCAGGAGAGAAAAATGACTGGGAGAGTTTTAATGATGGGGGCTTTTATAAGGGGAACCGGCATGTGGTTTTCTTCCTGCAAATGAGACTCTTGAATGGTATGTTGCATCCTTTGTGACAGAGTCAGGGATGTCTTAGAGAGACTGCAGAGCATTCTGAAGAGGGAGGGTGAACATCCACCAGTCGTGCTATATTTTGATACCAACAAAATGTGTTAGAAAGGATGCGATCCTGCAACAGGAATTGAAATAGATCGTAGATTAAAGAGGGAGACTACTAAAGTTGTAATCTCTGCATGACTTCCTGTGCCACATGCTACTGAATATAGGAATAGGAAGATAGGTCAGATGAATGTGTAGCATAAGATATCTTATAGGAGAGAGGGCTTTAGATTTTTGCATAATTAGGACAGTTTATGGAGGAGGTGAGGCATGTACAAGCTGGACATGTTGCACCTGAACTTGAATAGATACAATATTCTTGCTGGGAGGTATACTCATGCTATTGGGAAGGGTTTAAATTAATTTGACATTGGGACAGGATGCAGAGAAGATGCAAAGCTGGGAATGAGATCCAATCCGACCTCGGAAAAGGAATGAGGACAATTCAGTCAGTAGAGAGGACAGCCGAAAGCTAAACTGTATCTATTTAATTCAAGGAGTTTGACTGGTAAGGCAGATGAACTGAGAGCATTGATCAGCATGTGGAAATATGATATTGTTGCAATTAGAGATGTGGTTGAAGGAAGAACAGGACTGGTAGCTAAACATTCCTGAGAACTGAAGTTTCAGCCATCATGGGGGGAGGGAGATGCCGTACAAGAGGTGGGACTATTGTATTACTGCTAAAGAAAACTATTACTGCAGTAATGAGGAAGGATATCCGAGAAGGCTCTTCAAATGAGGCCATCTGTGTTAAGCTTAGAGAAAATGGACAATTATCTTGTTGGGATTATACTACAGGCCTCCCATCAGTCAGAGGGAGATATAGGTAAATGACAAAGATGTAAGAGGAGTGGGGCTGTAGCTATAAGTGATTTCAACTTTGATGACATTAACTGGAACCACCAATGAGACAGGGTGGAATTTTTAAAGTGCATCCATGTGAATTTTGTGCCAGTACATAGACGGTTCAAGTAGAGATGGGCCAGTGCCAAGACCTCATTGAGTTATACAATCGTAGAGATGTACAGCACGGAAACTGACCCTTCAGTCCAAATCGTCCATGTTGACCAGATACCGCAACCTAATCTAGTCCCATTTGCCAGCACTTGGCCCATATCCCTCCAAACCCTTCCTATTCATATACCCATCCAGATGCCTTTTGAATGCTGCAATTGTACCAGCCTCCAGCACTTCTTCTGGCAGCTCATTCCATACACGCACCATCCTCTGCATGAAAAGGTTGCTCCTTAGATCCTGTTTATATTCTTCTCCTCTCACACTAAACCTATGCTTTCTAGTTCTGGTCTCCCCCACCCATGGAAAAAATACCTTGTCTATTTATCCTATCCATGCCCCTCATGACTTTATAAACTTCTATGAGGTGATCCCTCAGCCTTCGACGCTCCAGGGAAAACAGCCCCAGCCTGTTCAACCTCTCCCTGTAGCTCAAATCTTCCAACCCTGGCAACATCCTTGTAAATCTTTTCTGAACCCTTTCAAGTTTCACAACATCTTTCCAATAGGAAGGAGACCAGAATTGCACACAATATTCCAAAAGTGGCCTAATCAATCCTGTACAGCCTCCCAACTCCAATGCTCAATGCTCTGACCAATAAAGTATTCCAAATGCCTTCTTCACTATTCTATCTATCTGTGACTCTACTTTCAAGGAGCTATGAACCTGCACTCCAAGGTCTCTTTGTTCAGCAACACTCCCTAAGACCTTGCCATTAAGTGTATAAGTCCTGCTAAGATTTGCTTTCCCAAAATGCAGTACTTCACATTTAGCTAAAATTAAACTCCATCTGCCACTCCTCAACCCTTTTGCCAATCTGATCAAGATCCCATTGTGATCAGAGGTAACCTTCTTTGCTGTCCACTATACCTCCAATTTTAGTGTCATCAGCAAACTTACTAACTACACTTTCTATGTTCATATCCAAATAATTTATATTAATGATGAAAGGTAGAGGACCCAGCACCAATCCTTGTGGCAATCCACTGGTCACATGCCTCCAGTCTGAAAAACATCCCTCCACCACCACCACCCTCTGTCTTCTACCTTTGAGTCAGTTCTGTATCCAAATGGCTTGTATTCCATGAGATCTAACCTTGCTAATCAGACTCCCATGGGGAACCTTGTCAAACACCTTACAGAAGTCCATATAGATCACATCCACCACTCTGCTCTCATCAATCCTTTTTGTGACTTTTTCAAAAAACTCAGTCAAGTTTGTTAGACATGATTTCCCAAGCACAAAGCCGTGTTGACTGTTCGGAATCAGTCCTTGCCTTTCCAAGTGCATATAAATCTTTTCCCTCAGGATTCCCTCCAACAACCTTTCCACCACTGACGTCAGGCTCACCGGTCTTCAGTAAGGCATGTGATAAGGTTCCACACAGTAGACTATTGCACAAAATACAGAGTTTTGGGACAAAAGGTGATTTAGCTGTTTAGATCAGAAATTAGCTAGCTGAAAAAAGACAGAAGGAAATGTTTATCCTGGAGCTCAGTTACCAGTGGTGTGCCGCTGTTTTGGGGCCACTGCTGTTTGTCATTTTTATAAGTGATCTGGATGTGGGTATAGAAGGATGGGTTAGTAAATTTACAGATGTCACTAAGTAGGCAGAGTTGTGGATAGTACCGACGGATGTTGTGGGTTACAGAAAGACATAGATAAGATGCATAGCTGGGCTGAGAGGGAGCAAATGGAGTTTAATGTGGAAAAGTGTGAGGTCGTTCACTTTGGAAGAAGTTACAGGAACGTAAAGTACTGGACTAAAGGTAAAATTCTTGGCAGCATAGATAAACAGAGAGATCTTGGTATCCAGGTGCAAGAATCCCTGAAAGCTGCCACCCAGATTGATAGGGTTGTCATTTGGTGTGTTGGTGTTTGTTGGTAGGGGGATTGAGTTCCGGACCCACAAGGTCATGCTTCAGCTGTACAAGATACTGGTAAGGCTGCAGCTGGAGTATTGTGTATGGTTCTGGTCACCGCATTATAGGAAGGATGTGGAAACTTTGGAAAGGATTCAGAGGAGATTTACTAGGATGTTGCCAAGTATGGAAGGAAGGTTTCTCGAGGAAAGGCTGAGGGAACTGAAGCTGTTTTTACTGGAGAGAAAAAGTTTGAGAGGTGACTTAATCGAGACATGTAAGATAATCAGAGGGTTAGATCGGGTGGACAGTGAGAGTCTTTTTCCAAGGATGGTGAAGGCTAACATAAGGGGACATAGCTTTAAGTTGAGAGGTGATATATTTAGGACAGATATCAAGGGTAGTTTCTTTACTCAGAGAGTAGTAGGGAGGTAGACTGGCCTGCCTACAACAGTAGTAGACTCGCCCGACGTTAAGGGCATTTAAATGGGATAGACGTATGGATAATAATGGAACGGTGTAGGTTAGATGAGCATCAGGTTAATTTCACAGGTCAGCACAACATCGAAATGCCTGTACTGCGCTGTAAAGTTCTATGTTCTATGTCTATAGTTTCCTGGCTTGTCCATAACACCTTTCTTAAATAATGGTACCACATTACCACGAACCTCCAGTCTTCTGGCACCTCACCTGTGACTCTCGATGATACAAATATCAAGGGGCAAGGGGCCCAGCAATCACTTCCCTAGCTTCCCACACAGTTCGAGGGTACACCTGATCAGGTCCTGGGAATTTTATACATTTCAAGACATCCAGCACTTCCTCCTCTGTAATATTGACATTTTTCAAGATGTCACCATCTATTTCCTTACATGCTATATCCTCCATTTCCTTTTCCACAGTAAATACTAATGCAAAACACTAGTTTAGTGTCTCCCCATCTCCTGCAGCTCCACACAAAGGCTGGCTTGCTGACGTTAGAGGGGCCCTATTCACTCCCTAGTTACCCTTTAGAACTTAAAGTATTTCTGAAAACCCTTTGGATTCTCCCTAACCTTATTTGCCAAAAAAATCTCATGTCCCTTCTTAGCCCTCCTGATTTCCCTCTTAAGTATACTCCTACTGCCTGTATACTCTTCTAAGAATTCACTTAATCTATCCTGTCTATACCTGACATATGCTTCCTTCTTTTTCTTAATCAAAACCTCAATTTCTGTAGTCATCCAACATTTGGTGGAACTGAGAAATAAGTAAAGAATGATCACCTTACTGGGATTGTATTATAGACTTCCTAATAATCAGTAGGAAATTGAGAAACAAATTTGTAAGGAGATTTCACTTATCTGTAAGAATAGTGGTGTAGTTATGGTCAGGGATTTTAACTTTCCAAACATAGACTGGGACTGGATTAGAGTGGTGCTGGAAACAACCGAGGAGCAGGAAAATCAACATTTTGGAGAGGAGTCCTTCTTCAAGAAGTGCAGCAGGGATAGGTCAAGTAATTTCAGGCCAGTTGGTCAGGAAATTATTGGAAAAAAATTGAGGGGTGGGATTAATCAACAGTTGAAAAGGCAGGGATTGATCAGGGATAGTCAGCGTGAATTTGTTAGAGGGAGATCCTATCTGACTAACTTAAAAGGAGTTTTTTGATTGGTGCTGTGACCCCTGCTGTTATCTGTATACATTTAATGAATTGGATGTGAATGTAGAAGGTATAATTAGTACGTTTTGTAGATGACACAAAAATTGGTGATGTTGACAGTGAAGGTGATGGTTTCAGGTTACAGTCTGTTATTGATCAGCTGGTAAATTGGGCAGAGCAATGGCAGATGGAATTTAACCCTGATAAGTGTGAGGTGATGCATTTTGGGAGGTCTAAATAGGGAAGGATGTACACAATAAATGATAGGTCCCTAGGAATATTGAGGAGCAAAGGGACTTTGATATACAAATCCATAGATCCTTGAAGGTGTCAACACAGGTGGACAAGCTGGTGATGAAGGCATAAGATTAGATTACTTACAGTGTGGAAACAGGCCCTTCGGCCCAACAAGTCCACACCGCCCCGCCGAAGCGCAACCCACCCATACCCCGACATTTACCCTTTACCTAACACTACAGACTATTTAGCATGGCCAATTCACCTGACCTGCACATCTTTGGAGCACCCGGAGGAAACCCACGCAGACACAGGGAGAACTTGCAAACTCCACACAGACAGTGGCCTGAGGCGGGAATTGAACCCGGGTCTCTGGCGCTGTGAGGCAGCAGTGCTAACCACTGTGCCACCGTACCACCCACGAATGCTTGCCTTTGTTAACTGAGGTGTAGAGTACAGGAGCAACAAAATCTTGTTACATCTTCATAAAACATTGGTTGGGCATGCAGTTCTGGTTGTAACACTATTGGTAGGACTAAGTTGAACTGGAGAGGGTACAGAGGAGATTCATTAGCATGCCTGTGATGTAAAGTCTCAGTTATGAGGGAAGGCTGGATCGGCTGGATTTATTTTCCTTGTAGTAGAGGAGGCTGAGGAGGGATCTGAGTTATACAAAATTATTAAAAATATAGACAGGGAAAATCATAAGAATCTTTTCCCTTTAGCACACCCCATAAAGGAGATCTGAGGAAAATGTTTTTCACCCAAAGTACAATAACAATAAGGAATATATGTGTGGTGGAAGCAGGTACTTTCACAACATCATCTGTATATGCACTTAAAGTGTCATAATAATAGTTGGTTATGGACCAAGTACAGGTAAATGGGATAGGTGAAGTTTGGTGTTTGTTGGTGGGTGGGCCAATGGGGCTGCTTAATGTCTTATTACTGTGATTCTCTGTTTCAGAGATATTGTCCAGTAACCTGTCTACAGTGTGACCAGTGACAGAGTGACATCACAAACTGCAAAGTGACTCAAGAATGATGAGTGATGAACCTGGACCATTTAAAGAGGAACAAAAAATATACAACCTCCACACAAATTTGGAAAATGAATTTCTGCTCATAACGGTGTAAAAGATGTGTTTGCCTTACATGTTACAAAAGAATATTAATAGAATTCAAGGATACATTTCACTTGAACAGCATATTTTGGACAAAGAACGTTGATGATCTGAAGATTTTTAAAAATTATCTTATTGAAAAGAAGATTTATTTTTTATAAAATTATAACAACAATAAATCAACAACCACACTACTGAAAAAACAAAAATAAACTACACAAACAGAATGAAACTATACTCATGTACAAGATAAACAAATCAGTCAAATAAATAAATAAATAACACAACTCAGCGCCACGAAACAATAGCTCCCAACCTTCGAGAGTGCTAAATATTTCATCCGCATTTATTCAAAATTCTTCCTCTCGGGACACCAAGATCACCAAACCATTGGTTAGACAAAGGTCCTAATTAAAATGGCAGACAAATCAGCTTCTAGGTAACCCAAAAAGTGCTGCCATGTCTTAAAAATGTTTTCAGTGTTTTGGTGCACCACGTTTGTGAGAAAGTTCCATGATTAGCTTGCATCAACCTGACAGACCCAAGGGGTTTTCAGACAGCCAGCTCATGAAAATATTTTTCCTTGCACAAAAGTAAGAATATTAAAATGTTTTCTTTCATGTATCTAAAGAAGATACGTTGGCCAGGCCCAGGAGAAGGGAGACTGGGTCCATCTTAACTTCGGTCCCAAGACCCTCTCTATTACTCCTGCCAAAACACTCCAGTACGTATGAAGCCTGTGGCTGGACCACAGACAATGAATGAGAGTACCAGTACTTATTTCACACTTGGGACACATTGAAGATACGCCCACCTTAAATTTTGAGAGATTATCTGGGGCCAGCTGGACCCTATTAAGAATCTTCAATTGCATGGTTTGGGTCCTATTACAAATTGAAACCTTTTTCGCATTCTCTCAAATATCCTTCCAGGCCTCAGAAGAAATCTCAACTCCTAATTCTCTCTCCCAAACCTAACATAATCACTCAATATCATCTGAGGGACCATTCCCCAACAGATGGTAAAGAGTACTCACTGAGAGAGTGCTCTTGGCATTAAGCACCCTCTTCTTTACATCAGATCTGTAGAAGTCAGTCAAAAGTGTTGTTTCTTTTTGGATAAAATCTCTAATCTGGAAGAAACGTAAAAGGTCTCTGCTAGATAGTTCATACTTATGGATTATTTGGTCAAAGGATATCATTATCTCCCCCTCAAATAAATCACTGAAACAGGAAACTCCCCTTGCTGCCCAGAGTTTAAACCCAGGGTCCGTCGCCCCTGGCTGGAAACCCAGCATGGGGTAAAAAAAGATTAGATTAGATTAGATTACAGTGTGGAAACAGGCCCTTCGGCCCAACAAGTCCACACTGACCCGCCGAAGCGTAACCCACCCATACCCCTATATTTAACCCTTACCTAACACTACGGGCAATTTAGCATGGCCAATTCACCTGACTTGCACATCTTTGGATTGTGGGAGGAAACCAGAGCACCCGGAGGAAACCCACGCAGACACGGGGAGAACATGCAAACTCCACACAGTCAGTCGCCTGAGGTGGGAATTGAACCCGGGTCTCTGGCGCTGTGAGGCAGCAGTGCTAACCACCGTGCCACCGTGCCACCCACTCTCCTTAATACACCTTTAACAATGTAAGAGGTGCAGGAGACGGTGAAGTATCCGAAATGCTTGCCTGGGAAAAAGCAAAGGGAGTATCTGCATAGGGTATAGCAACGAGGAAGGACATTCATTCTAATAAAAGTTATTCGACCTTACCAAGATATTGGAAGGGCCTCCCAGCATTGAAGATCTTTTTTAATCTTGTGTTTCAGACATATTACACTCACTTTGCCGCATTACCCTCCACGCTTTGGCATTATTAATAATTATTGAATTCTCTGTCCTCATTTTGTCTAGAAATAACGAGGCCTCAATATCTAACCATATTGACACCGGGTCCCCATAGGTCCAGTCACTTACAAAAGATAAAAGGGAGCGTAATTGATATCTTTTAATATCTGGGAGGTCCACTCCCCCCAGCTCTTTGGGCAATTGCAATTTTACAAGCTTAATAAGAGGTCGCCTATGGTGTCAGATAAAGGGCTAAATCAACCATTAAGTATCCGAAATGCTTGCCTGGGAAAAAGCAAAGGGAGTATCTGCATAGGGTATAGCAACGAGGAAGGACATTCATTCTAATAAAAGTTATTCGACCTTACCAAGATATTGGAAGGGCCTCCCAGCATTGAAGATCTTTTTTAATCTTGTCAAACAAGTGGACAAAACTGTTCCAGGGTATAGAAAAGATACGGCCAATCCACCTGATCAAATGCCTTCTCTGCATCTAAAGAAATTACTAATCCTTGAACCGATCACTGCTGACACGCTTGAATCATATTGAGTAACCTCCTAACATTGCTGGAGCATCTGCAGCCCTTAACAAAACCCCTCTTTGACAATGGAAGGCAACACTGTTTCCAGTCTTAAAGCAAGAGGTTGGACAGAATTATAAAATCCGAATTTAAAAACAAGATAGGTCTATAAGAAGTACAGTCCTCCGGGGTCTTCCCTTTCTTAAGGAGAAGAGAGCTATTAGCCTCTCTCAAGGATGGCAGGAGGCAATCATGACTGTACATGTGATTGTAATGCCCAACATTGGCCCTGACAATATTTTTATAAACTCTTTGTAAAATTCGCTAGGAAGACCATCAGGGCTGGATGCCCTTCCACTTTGAAGTTGCTTCACCGTCTCCTGCACCTCTTACATTGTTAAAGGTGTATTAAGGAGAGATACCGGTTCAGAGGTCAAACTTGGAAGATTTTGTTTCTTAAAAAACGACTCCAACTTAACCCATCTATTATCACAGTTTCCTGACTGGTATAGTTGTGAGTAAGACCTCCGAAATGCAGCATTGATCTTTTTATAACACAAGTGAGAATCCCAGTCCCTTACCTAATTGAGCCAATAGATTGGGAGCATAATTTTTCCTATACAGATATGCCAAGTATTTGCCCACCCTAACACCATGCTCAAACAGCCTTTGCTTTGCAAAGGAAAGTTCCTTCCTTGCTATCTGTGTGAGCATGGAATTTGAGGTGGACCGAAAAGCTGTGACCCACTGCAACTTAACTATCAATGGCCTGTCACAATATGCTGACACGGCTGCTTTCAATCGTAGCCACTGCTCCTCTCCCTTCTGTTGCTTCTGTCTGGCAGAATAAGAAATAATTATCCCTCTAGCATAAGTTTTAGCAGTCTCCCAGAGAATAGATTAGCCCCATATCTGATTTTAAGCACAGCCTTACAATAAGTCTGCAGTAGTGAGTAGAGTGGGTTCTTTCTTGATTATATGTTTTAGTGAGCTATGTCTCTTGATTAAACTTAAAATATAAGCCAAAAGTATTAACTTAACCTGGAGCAGTGTTTTGTAGAGGAATAAGACAGTGCTATTTTCTGTAGATTGAAAGAAGCAAACGTGACCTTTAGTAGAGTGATATGCTCTTCTTGTCGGATGTGGGAGTTTTGGGAGAGTTTACGGATTGCTGAGGATTATATCTGCAATAAATACCATTGGTTGCAAATCCTATCAGATCAAATGGATCAGTTGGAGAGCCAGAGGCATTGAGGAATTTACAAGAGCAAGGGGATGTGATGGATTGCATTTATAGTAAGGGGGAAACTCTCAGATGCAGTCACAGAGAAGGGTTAACTCCAGGAAAGGTAGGAAAGGGAGGCAGGTCATGCAGGAGTCTCCTGTGGCTATCCCCATTTCAAATAAGTATGCTATTTTGGAAAATTTAGGGGGTGGTGGATTCTCAGGGGAATGTAGCATGAACAGCCAAGTTTCTGGTATTGAGACTGGCTGTAATATAATAAGGGGTACATCGTGTTATAAGCGATTGATTGTGTTAGGGGACTCTCTAGTCCGAGGTCCAGACAGACGTTTCTGTGGCAAGCAGCAAAAAATCAGAATGGTGTGTTGCTTCCCTGGTGCCAGGATCAAGGGTGTCTCAGAGAGGGAGCAGAATGTTCTCAAGGGGGCGGGGGGTTAGCACGAGGTCATTGTACACATTGGAACCACTGACATAGGAAAGGAAAAGGTTGAGATTCTGAAGGGAGATTACAGAGAGTTAAGCAGGAATTTAAAAAGGGGGCCCTCAAGAGTAGCAATATCTGGATTACTCCCGGTGCTACTAGCTAGTGAGAGCAGGAATAGGATAGAGCAGATGAATGCATGGCTAAGGAGCTGGTATATGGGAGAAGGATTCACATTTTTCGATCATTGGAAGCTCTTTTGGGGTACAAGTAACCTGTACAAGAAGGACGGGTTGCATCTAAATTGGAAGGGAACTAATATACTGGCAGGGAGATTTGCTAAAGCTGCTGGGGAGGATTTAAACTAGTAAGGTTGGGGAGTGAGACCCAGGGAGATAGGAAAGAGATCAATCTGAGACTGGTACAGTTGAGAACCGTAGCGAGTCAAACAGTCAGGGCAAGCAGGGACAAGATAGGAATAATAAATTAAACTGCATTTATTCCAATGCAAGGGGCCTAACAGGGAAGGCAGATGAACTTAAAGCATGGTTAGGGACATGGGACTGGGATATCATAGCAATTACAGAAACATGGCTCAGGGATGGACAGGAATGGCAGCTTAATGTTCCAGGATACAAATGCTACAGGAAGGACAGGAAGGGAGGCAAGAGAAGACGGGGAGTGGCGTTTTCGATAAGGAATAGCATTACAGCTATACTGAGGGAGGGTGTTCCTGGAAATACATCCAGGGATGTTATTTGGGTGGAACTGAGACATAAGAAAGGCATGATCACCTTATTGGGGTTATATTATAGTCCCCCTAATAGTCAGAGGGAAATTGAGAAACAAATTTGTAAGAAGATCTCAGTTATCTATAAGAATAATAGGGTGGTTATGGTCAGGGATTTTAACTTTCCAAACATAGACAGGGACTGCCAAAGTGTTAAGGGTTTAGATGGAGAAGAATTTGTTAAGTGTATCCAAGAAAAATTTCTGATTCAGTATGTGGATGTACCTACGAGAGAAGGTGCAAAACATAACCTACTCTTGGGAAATAATGCAGAGCAGGTGACTGAGGTGTCAGTGAAGGAGCACTTTGGGGCCAGCGACCATAATTCTATTAGTTTTAAAATAGCAATGGGAAATCATGTCTCACAAATTTGATTGAGTTTTTTGAAAAACTCACAAACAGGATTGATGGCAGAGCGTTGGATGTGATCTATATGAACTTAGCAAGGCGTTCGACAAGCTTCCCCATGGGAAACTGGTTAGCAAGGTTAGATCTCATGGAATACAGGGAGAACTAACCATTTGGATACAGAACTGACTCGAAGGTAGAAGGTGGTCATGGAGTGTTGTTTTTCAGACTGGAGGCCTGTGACCAGTGGAATGTCACAAGGGTCGGTGCTGGGTCCATTACTTTTCAACATTTATATAAATGATCTGGACCTGGGCATAAGAGGTATAGTTAGTAAGTTTGCAGGTGACACCAAAATGGGAGGTGTAGTGGACAGCGAAGAAGATTACCTTGGATTACAACAGGATCTTGATCAGATGGGCCAATAGGCTGAGAATTAGCAGATGGAATTTAATTTAGCTAAATGTGAGGTGCTGTATTTTGTGAAAGCAAATCTTAGCAGGACTTATACACTTAATGTGAGATTTTCGGCAGTATTGCTGAACAAAGAGAGTGCAGGTCCATAGCTCCTTGAAAATGGAGTCACAGGTAGATAGGATAGTGAAGAAAGTGTTTGGTATGTTTTCCTTTATTGGTCAGAGCATTGAATACAGGAGTTGCGAGGTCATGTTGTGGCTGTACAGGACATTGGTTAGGCCACTGTTGGGATATTGCATACAATTCTGGTCTCCTTCCTATTGGAAAGATGTTGTGAAACTTGAAAGGGTTCAGAAATCATTTGCAAGGATGTTGCCAGGGTTGGAGGATTTGAGCTATAGGGAGATTACATTATTATTCACACATGTATTGGGACATAATTTTTAACCGTTTCACCACATTCCACTGCTTGGAATTTTACACCACAGGCATGGACAGGATAATAGACAAAGTGTTTTCCCTGGAGTGAGGGAGTCCATAACTAGAGGGCATAGGTTTATGGTGAGAGGGGAAAGAGTCTCCTACAATAGGGTAATATCTACCCTCTCCTTTTTAAGATTTGACAGCACCTTTCTCCTCTTGACTGGCATCTGACTCCTCTTAAAGTTCCAGGTGCATCATTTAAGAACGCAGTCAGCCATGACCCTCTACAACAACCTTTGAACTCCAGAGTGGAAGAATTTAATTTACAAAACGCTGAGCAAAAATAAAAACAGGCTCATGGAGTCTAAATACTGCACACACTATAACTTCTATACCAAACAGACTAACAGAACTTTCAAAAACTATGTCCACAAAAAAACCAAAAAACTAAACCAAGCACAAAACACAAGCTACTTGATGGGGGACTCTACCTCCTGCCTGAGGGGGCGCTTACACCCCCAAACAGCCCTTCCAGGTGAAACAGAGGTACACCTGCCTCTCCTCCAACCTAGTTTACTGTATCCAGTGCTTCTGATGTGGTCTTCTCTACGTCGGGAAGGTCAAATGTAAGCTAACAGAACATTTCTGACTGATTAGGGATAGTCAACATGGTTTTGTGCGTAGGAAATCGTGTCTCACAAAATTGATTGAGTGTTTTGAAGAAGTAACAAAGATGATTGATGAGGGCAGAGCGGTAGGTGTGATCTATATGGACTTCAGTAAGGCATTCGACAAGGTTCCCCATGGGAGACTGATGAGCAAGGTTAGATCTCATGGAATACAGGGAGAACTAGCCATTTGGATACAGAACTGGCTGGAAGGTAGATGACAGAGGGTGGTGGAGGGTTGTCTTTCAGACTGGAGGCCTGTGACCAATGGAGTGCCACAAGGATCGGTGCTGGGTCCTCTACTTTTTGTCATTTA
>NC_057715.1:47053150-47053660 GCF_004010195.1 Chiloscyllium plagiosum
AGTGCATGTTCAAAGATCCCTGAAAGTGCAGTCACAGGTAGATGGGATAGTGAATAAGGCATTTGGTATGCTTTCCTTTATTGGTCAGAGTATTGAGTACAGGAGTCGGGAGGGCTATACAGGACATAGGTTAGGCCACTTTTGGAATATTGTGTGCAATTCTGGTCTCCTTCCTATTGGAAAGATGTTGTGAAACTTGAAAAGGTTCAGAAAAGATTTACAAGGATGTTGCCACGGTTGGAGGATTTGAGCTATAAGGAGAGGCTGAACAGGCTGGGGCTGTTTTCCCTGGAACATCGGAGGCTGAGGGGTGACCTTATAGAGGTTTACAAAATAATGAGGGGCATGGATAGGATAAATAGACAAAGTCTTTTCCCTGGGGTGGGGGAGTCCAGAACTAGAGGGCATTGGGTTAGGGTGAGAGTGGAAAGAGACCTAAGGGGCAACTTTTTCACACAGAGGGTAATATGGGTATGGAATGAGCTGCCAGAGGAAGTGGTGGATGCTGGT
>NC_057715.1:47054160-47074937 GCF_004010195.1 Chiloscyllium plagiosum
CTGAGTCATTGTCTGTCCTGTGTGATGGACTGTCCTGTGGGAGGTCTGTCCTATGTGGGGTATGGCCTTGTGGGGGGTCTGTCCTGTGTGTGGTTATCCCGTGTGTGTGCACATTGAGAGCGGCCTGCGGAGGACTGTCCTGTGTGTGGTACAATCCTGTGGGTGGTACAATCCTGTGGAGGGGCATCCAATGGGGCTACGATTCCCACTGTTCCATTTCAGGGAATAACAAAGTTTAAATGGTGCCATCCATCAGGCGATGTTCCCCTCAATGTGGCGCCCCAGAATAGATCCCTGCCGAACTGAGTTTCTCAAACTGCCAAAACTTTTTTTCGAAAACCGTGTGAATATGGTACAGGCTGCCTCCAAACATCTCGCCAAACTCCCGTTTGCTTCTTTTTCACGTTTGCCCTGTATTTTCTATTGTTCAACTCTCGCTTTAGTGAAGCAGTCGCTCCTCTGCCGATAAACTGGCGATGCGGTCAATATGTTTGAAATCTACTTCCCGAATTTACTCTTCGCATGCTGGGATAAAATACATCTCTAATCCTCTTCATCCAAATCTCCCACACCAGTCACCCTCCATTCGTCAATAATTCACGGAACGCAGATCATTAACTCAATCTGACGCTTGCTTTCATTTGATTTCATGTTGAAATGTTGATGCCGATTTATTTTTAAATAGTGAGAAGATAGCCCGAACCTTCGAATGCCTGAGAGCTGGGGAGGCGAGAGTTTAAATTATCAACCTCTCAGATTAATTTTCAAACCGGATAATCGCTTCCCAGTGTCTCAGTGGAAGGCCAGGGTGTACGTCTGATTGCATTCTAGAAACTGTTCATCTTTCAAAATAAAATGATTGAGAACCTGTCATTTAGCGAATGTGGAAGTTAGATATTGTGTTTGTCAGAAATCAAGTCCAGCAGCATCGCGGGCATTTTAAATCACAAAATCCACTCCCAACCCCCTCCGCCACCGCCAGCACTCCCCCCTCCCCCCCCCCCACTCCCAACCCCGCCAAAGGCACACACCCACATCGGGTCCCCAAGAGCTTTTAACAATGGGAGACATCGGCGCCATAACTCGAGCTTCAGTGGCATTCACGAAGGAGAAGATGCTTGGGAAGTTGAGAAATGTGGAGGCGGATAATTCCCCAAGACCGGATGGAACTCACCCCGAAGTTCAGTAGGACACAGTTGAGGAGATTGCAGAGGAAATTGGTTGTGATCTTTCAGGGATCACTGGAGTCAGCGAGGGTCCGAGAGGACTGGAAAATGTGCAACGTAATATTCCTGTTTAAGAAGGGAAGGAGGCAGAAGACAGGAAACTATCAGCCTGTTGACTTGGCCTCAGTCATTGGTAAGATTTTAGGCTCCATTATTAAGGACGAGATTGAAGAATACTTGGTAAAGTAGCATGGTAAAAGTCAGTATGGCTTAATAAGGGGGAGGTCAAGCCTGACATATCTGTTGGAATTCTTTAAGAAATAAGGAACAAGTTAGACAAAGAAGAGCCAGTGGGCATGATCTATTTGGATTTCCAAGAGGCCTTTGACGAGGTGCCCCACAAAAGGCTACTAAGTAAGTGCCTATAGCACATGGGGCAAAGTACTGGCATGGATAGAGGATTGGCTGACTGGCAGAAGGCAGGGATCTAGTGACCTTTTCAGGCAGTGGCTAGTGGAGTTCTGCAGGGGTCTGTTGGGACCAGTTCTGATACTACCACAGCTATTCATGTTATACATTGTCCAGATAATTAAAGTAATGGGGGCATTGTTGCAAAGTCTGCAGGTGACACAAAGATATGTTGAGGAATGATTAATGTTGAGGAAGTGGGAAGTCTATAGAAGGACAGGTTAGGAGAATGGGTGAAGAAGTGACAGATGGAATACAATGTGGGGAAATGAGAGTTCATACATTTTGGTTGGAAGAATAGAGGGATAGACTATTTTCTAAATGTAGAAAGCTTCAGAAATCTGAGTGCAAAAGAACTTGGGAATACTGGCTCAGGATTTTTTTAAAGATTAACATGTAGGTTCAGTTGACTGTTGGGAAGGCAAACCTAATAGAAATATACAGCACAGAAACAGACCCTTCAGTACAACTCCTCCATGCCAACCAGATATCCTACATAAATCTAGTCAATTCGCCAGCATTTGGCCCATGTATCTCTAAATTCTTTCTATTCATATATCCATCCAGCTGCCTTTTCAATGTTGTAATTATACCAACATACGCCACTACCTCTGGCAGCTCACTCATACTTGCACCACCCTCTGCCCCTTAGGACCGTTTTAAATCTTTCTCCACTCACCTTAAACCTATGCTGCCTAGTTTTGGACTCCCCCACCCTGGGGCATAGAGCTTGTCTATTTAACCTATCCATGACCCCCATGATTTTATAAACCTCTGTAAGGTCACTCCTCAACCTCCAATGCCCCAGTCAATTTGGCCTCACCCTAAAGGCCAAACCCTCTAACCCTGGCAACATCCTTGTAAATCTTTTCTGAACTTTTCAAGTTTCACAACGTCCTTCCTATAGCATGGAGACCAGAATTGCACACAGTATTCCAATAGTAGCTTACCCAATGTCCTGTACAACTGCAACATGACCTCCCAACTCCTATACTCAATGCACTGACCGACAAAGGCAAGCATACATTGTTAGCATTCAGTACAAGAGAGCTAGAAAACAATAGATGAGGGCTAGAAAGCAAGAGATGAGGTCTACTGCTGGGGGTCTACAATGTTCTGGTCAGGCCCCATTTGGAATACTGTGATCAGTTCTGGTCCCTGTATCTATGGTGAGATGTGCTAGCCTTGGACAGGATCTAGAGGTTTACAAGAATGATCATGGGGATGAGGAGCTTGTCATATCAGGACTGGTTGAGGACTCTGATGGAATTTAAATAGATGAGGAGGGATTTCATCGAAACTTACAGAATACTGAGAAGCCTGGATGTTTCCTCTTTATGGTTGGGGTGGCATGGTGGCTCAGTGGTTAGCACTGCTGCCTCACAGTGCCAGGGTCCCAGGTTCGATTCCAGCCTCGGGCGACTATCTGTGTGGAGTTTGCACATTCTCCCCCTGTCTTTGTGGGTTTCCTCTGGGTGCTCTGGTTTCCTCCCATAGTCCAAAGATGTGCAGGTCAGGTGAATTGGCCATGCTAAATTGCCCATAGTGTTAGGTGCATTAGTCAAAGGGAAATGGGTCTGGTTGGGTTACTCTTCGGAGGGTTGGTGTGGACTGGACGAGCCAAAGGGCCTGTTTCCACACTGTAGGGAATCTAAAATTTCCACCACTAGGAGAGATTAGGACGAAGGGATACAGGCTCAAAATGAAGGCACGACCCTTTAGAACTGAGATCAGGAGGAATTTCTTCAGTCAGTGAATGGTGAATCCATGGAACTTATTGCCACAGAGAGCTGAGAAGGCCAACTTATTGAGTGTATTTAAGAAATAGATAGGTTCTTGATGAATAAGGGATCACGGATTGCTGGGAGAAGGCAGGATAATGGGGTTGAGAAACATACCAACCATAACGGAATGGTAGAGCAGACTCAATGTGCTGAATGGCTCAATGCTACTCGGATATCTTATGGTCCACTTCACTGCCTTTCATCCCCCAGTGACACGGGGTCAAGAGAACCCACTCCCAGACCTGCCATCTGTACAGAAGTGATAAAGTGAGAAATGTGCCTCTTAGAAATTCCGCCTCAAAATGGTACCATATTTCGATGCGAAAAGTGGTCGTATAATGCAAAGGCAAATGCTTCAGTCCCAATTATTATTACAAGTTAGAAGAGGAGATGCCATTTTCTGTGTCTGGCTGTAATACATATTACACAGACAAATAGACATGCCATTCCTGTTTTGAATATCAAATATCTGATTCTTATTGTGGAAAACACATTATTGCGTTCGATACATATAGTATCGGCGTGTGAAGTAGACAGTGCGCTAGTATGTCGCTCATAGAAGGCCAGGTGCAGAGGGCATGGCTGAAACTTACCTCAAACAGCACACGCCGGACACATAGTCGTGCCTACGCCGAATAGAAGGGCGAGGTTGTTTGGGACCCGTATAGAGTAGTTTTATATATAATCCAGGCGGATTATTGTTGCATTATGAGGACATCTTCAGCACGGAAAGTATGTGAACACAATATGTGGTGAAGACAGGTTTCAGGAACTAGAAGAGTACGGGACGCACACGCAGATCAGTTCATAGGCTCCGAAATCTGAACAGAACCGCGCCCATTTCAAGCACTTTTATAAAAGGCACATACTAAGTGGCGTTGTAATTGCAGAAGCTGTTGAAAAGAATATGAGGATGTGTGTTCTTTGCACGTATATTTATGTATTTATACATGTTTATGTAGCTTAATACATTTTAAATTATCGTTAGTGCTCAGAAGCAGATGGGGCTCGCTCTCTGTTAATGATCGGGTTCTGAAATATCAGAAATCCCGCGAAGTCCATGCCAACCCCCGTCATGTTTATATTTTATCTCCAGTCTACGGAAACTGTTTCTCTTCCTGGGGCTGATATAAAAGGTGATGACAGTTTGTAACTACATTTGGTATAATTATTGTTTATTACTCGATGTAGAGAGAGGTTTCGTGTAGGTGAAATGTATGTATATTGTGTACTTAACTCAAAGTGAGCGGGATCCACTCTCATTAGTATTTACATCCCTTTGTATTTATTTGGCTTCAATGTCATTCAGGTTTAACTTGTATCCCACTCATCACTTTGGTGGAAATAATTAAGGCTACTCGACAGGAGATTAATTTCGCATAAAGAGACTCCTTAAAAATTAAAATGTCAGCTCTTAACGATTTCTTTTAAATCATATCCGTGCGTACATTTCTGAAATTAACCACGGAATCACGACGTCTATCAACGTTACCCTGAGAGGTTGCTGGAGCATTGAGTTCCTGCTCAATCTTCCTTTCTTTTCATGAATAGGCATTTGGAAATTAAAAACTGCTCGTCATTACACACGACCTGCTATAATAGAGTTTTTTTTATCACATTTGCTCCATTAAAATGTTGCATTTTATAATTATCCGTCAGCAAGCTGCACCAAGCAGACGTTTGCCAGAAAGATGAAATTGGAGTCAGAAGTGCGTTAGAGCTCGGTGATTTATGCAATTTATTTAGGACGCTGCTTTGCCAGTTACCATCAGATTAAATGGTTACTTACTTGCAAATAGCCCCTGGGGAGTTGAAATGCTCGGAAGAAAACAGATTAAAGTTTGCATTCAAACAGAAATTGAATTCAAAGGTAATCAATAGCATAATGGGACAGTAAATGCAGCCTGCTGCCTGAAATGAAATTACCATATTTTTAATCTTAATTTTCCACTCTGTTTATCTGACACCGTCGATGCGAAATACAAACAGATAATGACATAGCATGTTATTGACACTTCTGTCGTCTCGGGACGGAGGCTTTCAGTGATTAAATTGCCGGGATATTTGATTACTTTGTGCTGGGAGCCGATGATGGTCAAACTGTGGGAGGGACACCAAACACATGGCTTCCGCATGGTCCTGCCGGGTGTCGGTTCATCATCCCATAAAAAAGTGCCTGTTTTAACAGTCCGTCATTGTATCCGTTTCAAACAGTTATAATTCATTAGGCGTTTTCTCGTACAGAGTAAAACTATTTACAAAAATATATGTGTTGTTGAAGTCTTTCGTCTTGTACTCAGGACAACTGCACCACAACAACCAGTTAGGCACGTCAGTCTGGCTCACCTTGTGGTGGGTGCTCTTGTATGTACTGAAATCATTATTTTATACATGGCCTCGCACTTTGAAGGCGCAAAGAACATGTAAACACACGGCGTCTGTTTCAACTTAATAAAATGGGTTACAGTTATTTGTCAGTGCCAGAGTCAACCTGCATGGTTTAAAATTTAAACAAAATTTGGCAGTTTAACTGAGCAAAATGTAAAATATAGTTCTGAAGAGTGGGCATACCAGACTGGAAACAATAACTGTCTTTTCTGTCTCCACAGATGCTGCCAGACCTGCCTAGTTTATCCATCATTATTTTTGTTTCTTGTCAGTTAACTGCTCGTCACTAATAATTGGTAACAAACTCTTTGGCAACATCTCTACCAATCCACTGGTTAACCAATTAGCATATCCCTCTCATACCGCATGTGTTAATGTCATTGGTTAATCTCTTTTTGCATACTGTGTGTAAAAACGTAATGTTTGACAGAATGTCTTTTTCACTAACGCTGTCATTGTTATTTTTGATGTAACCTCACTGAACACACTGGGGAGTATGAATGGTTTTACAGTTATTACTGTACTGTTCCTCTGCCCTGACTTGAATGGTACTGTGCCTCAGTGGTTGGCACTGCTGCCTTACAGCGCCAGGGACCTGGGTTTGATTCCAGTCTCAGGAACTGTGTGGGTTTCCTCCCGCAATCCAAAAGGTGTAAATGTGGGGTAATGGTTCTGGGTGGGTTACTCTTCGGTGGGCTGGTGTGGACTTATTGGGTTGAGGGGCCTGTTTCTACATTGTAGGGATTCTAATTCATGCTCTTTCCATAGTTCTTAAAGTTCCTGTGATTTTAAAAGACGATCAAAATAAGTCGAAAAAGGTCAGAAGTTCCTTTGCTTGCTTCGGGTTTGTTTAAAAATATCTTGGTTGAAAAATACTTATATATAGTTTAGATATAAACCTGTCTCAAATAGAAAGTGGGTGTAAAAGGAGAGCAGTGTGGGCGCCATTCAGTAATCTGCTGTAGGACCTAGAGGTACCCTTTGAAATACACACCGGTTGCTCGTGCCTTTCTCTTTTGTGAATGTAGCAAGGAATCTTCAGAAAATCTAAGAAAATGCACATAATAAATCACTTTCTGAGGAGGATCGTTTTGTTTTAAAAAGTTGCATTGGATGCTGAAAGTTTAAGCGAACACCTTCAGATTCCACAAAAAGCGACGTGAAAATTCCGGAGCCGAATCCGAGACACCCCCTTTTACCGTCTACCGTCAGCCCACTGCCTGGGGCAGGGCACCCAGGGAACTCGAAACTCCATTCAGTCCCTAACTGCTGCATAGAACGTTCAGTAGGACTTTATTTTCCGACGTTTCGGTCTCTAATGCTGAAAACTCAAACGATAGATGGTAGGCTACTGGATGGTCACTGTCAGCTTCTTGAAATGATGCTTCCTGTTCATTACACCTCCTTTCAACTGCTAACAATGAATTTGCTTTGCTGCTATACGAATCGACGCCCATCTCTTCAATCGAATGTGCATTCCATTAAATAGTGTTTATGCTAAGCCATTGTTGTCTTTTGTACTGTGTGTCTAGTGCTCGGAGAAAGGGCTGCTTTTGTGGAGTGGGATTTGGGCTTTCTTCTCACACAGTCTGGCTGAGGACATGTAGGATGTCAGAAATGAAAAGAACTCTTTGAGCTGCTGCATTCTAATCGATTCACTTTCATAGAAGCAGGATGTGACAGATCAGTGTGCACAGTTTAGGGGGTAACATTACCCTGGCTCAGGTCTCTCTATATTGATGATACAGACACAGAGTGGGCAAAAAAAAAGCAAAAGGAAGACTCAAGTTACTACAGATCTTGGAAAAATACATACGCAGGTCAGACAACAGACAGTAAGGCCGGTGAGGAAGGCTCTTGTGGTTCAAAGGAGCTATCCTTATCTGTGGGCTTGAAGGTCCAAGTTCAAGTCTTACCGGCTCCAACTATAATAGATAATAGTTGCAATAGGTCAGGATCTGTTCTGAAGTGTCTAGTTTTTAGAGGTTAGCCCTTTTTTAAATAAGGAATGATTTCACGTTCAAATTATTTCACTGGCTCTGCCGTAGTTTGATGTAGCTGCTGTAGCTGTGCTAGGCCCACACATAACGACAGTTTTTAATGACATATACGAGACTGCCTAATAATCTTCGTGAGGAAGCATGGATGAATATGGCTAGTTTGTTAAGTGACAATTATCAAACCTATGTGCAGTGCCCAGCCTATTCACAAACTTTAGGATTGTTTTAGCAGCATGTTTCTTCCCTTTTCCTTATTCTTTACTTTCTTGCACCTCCAACAGTACAGTACAAGCATGCTACATTACCCAGGGCAGTGATTCCTGTGAGGCATTAGACGCCGTAGTCCTGATTTCAAACCCAGATTAATACAGTAGAAGACCTTAGGAGGCGATCAATCTGCCCTTTAGCAAGCCATCCCTACAGTTTCATGTTCGGTATCATGAGCCATGGTCAAACAGAGGAGCCAGTAAATGGTCATGGTAGAGGATTGTTCAGAAAGAGGGCCTGCACTTCCTTGGAACACACAGGAGGTCAAAAGGAAATCACCTTAAATGTTTATTTCTCATTGCTCGTTGAATTTAAAAAATGGGAAGAATATAGGAAAAATCAACAGTGGACCTGTCCTTTGTCAGATAACCAATACACATTTCTCTGGTGACTAATCACACATTAGTGAGACTGGCATGGTGGGCTCAGTGTTTAGCCAGGGACCTGGGTTCAATTGCAGCCTTGGACAACTGTCTGTGTGGAGTTTGCACATTATCCCCATGTTTTCATGGGTTTGCTCTGGTTTCATCTCGCAGTCCAAGGTTAGGTGGATTAACCATGGGAAATGCAGGGTAACAAGATGGTGGGGGGTTGGAGGGAATGAGTCTGGGTGGGATGCTCTTTAGAGAATTGATAAGGATTTGTAGGGTCAAAAGGCCTGTTGCCACACTGTAGGGATTCTATGATTTTCATTAATAGCACTTCCTTTTTCGTGAGCTGGAGATGAAGTTAGATAAATGCAATGTATTGCATTTTGGTAAAACAAACAAGGGCGGGACTTATAGAATTAAAACTAGGGCTTCAGGTAGAATAGAGAGAGAAATACCTAAGGATTCAAGGACATACTTCTTTGCACCACATACAGGTAGGGTGGCTAAGATAGCATTTAGCGTGCTATATTTCAAGGCTCAGATCTTTGAGTATAGGAATTGGGAAGTTATGTTGAGGTTATACAGGACATTCGTTAGGCCTCTTTTGGAGTACTGTGTCCAGTTCTGGTCACTCTGTTATAGGAAGGATATTATTAAACTTGAGAGAGTTCAGAAGAGATTTCCAGGACGTTGCCAGGAATGGAGGTTTGAGAGGTTGGATAAGCTGGGACCTTTTACACTGGAGTGTAGGAGGTTGAGGGGTGACCTTATAGAGGTGCATAAATCATGAGGGGTATAGATAAGGTGAATGGCAGATATATTTTCCTTAGGGTGAGGGATTTCAAGACGATTGAAATAGTCACTTTTCATATTTCTAAGCTGAGAGGAGAAAGATTAAAAAAATACATGAGGGGCAACCTTTTTTACATAGAGAGTAGTTGTTTGTGGAATGAACTTCCAGAAGATGTGGGTACAGTTACAACATTTCAAAGACATTTAGATATATACATGAATAAGAAATGTTTGTAGGGATATGGGCCAAGTGCATCTAGCCCATATGGCAGGTGAATGAGTTTAGTTTGGGATTATGGTCAGCATGGTCTGGTTGGATTGAAGGGTCTGTTTCCATGACTCTACTCTACTCTATGACTCTACTCATGATGATAAACCTGGAACAGAGTCAACTCTTCCTGTAAGATTCAGTAATCTAACAGCTGAATAAAAGCAACTCTACAGATCCCCAGGACATCCATAATGGTTGAGTAAGCAATGTGTCTCATGCATCTGTACTGGCATTAATTGATTGGGCCTTTTCCCACTTGGTACCAAATAACCCCACAAACTGATGTCATCAATATCTAAATCTTAGATTTAAAGAATACTGAATGGCTACAGTTCATATGAGGAGAAAGTGAGGTCTGCAGAGGCTGGAGATCAGAGCTGAAAATGTGTTGCTGGAGAAGTGCAGCAGGTCAGGCAGCATCCAGGGAACAGGAGAATCGTTTTTTCTGGCATAAGCCCTTCTTCAGGAATGAGGAAAGTTTGTCCAGCAGGCTAAGATAAAAGGTAGGGAGGAGGGACTTGGGGGAGGGGCATCGGACTCTTCCTCCAACCGTCGTGTTGTGGTCTGGCGATGGAGGAGTCCAAAGACCTGCATATCCTTGATAGAGTGGGAGGGGGAGTTGAAGTGTTGAGCCACAGGGTGGTTGGGTTGTACAGTTCATATGAAGGTACTTGGCTCATCAACTTCGTGCTGGCATTCAGCAAGAGCAATTCACTGAGTCTTCCCATTCACCTTAATTCTGCAAATGTTTTGACTTCAGGTGTGTATCCCATTCTCTTTTGAAAGTCATGGTTCAAATTGCCTCCTCCACACTCTCAGACAGTGTAATCCAGGCTCTAACCGCTCACTGTGCAAACATACATTTTCTCATGATGCTTTTGACTATTTTACCAATCACTGTATATCTATGCCCAAATCCAACAGCCTCAACTTTTGTTAACTGTTATGAGGTGTAAATGGTCTCTAAATCCAATTGGCAAACATCCACTGCTTTCCCTTTGTTGATTATACAATTCAAATTTCTCGAAGTGACTGCTGATTTTTTTTTATTTCTCTGATTGCTATTTCAAAAATTTTACCTACATATTCTTGACTTCCACTGTTGCATTTGACACTCACTGTCCAATTCTCTGGCACTCTTCCCTGTCTTGGTGAGATTATATGGATATGGAAAGGCCCACCTCAACTTCCTTTAGCAGCCTGGGATGTAAGCTATAGGCTGTGTTACTAGCATTTCCAGTATATGTAGCCTATTGATCCCTAAACCTCGAGCCTCACTTCTTCCACCAATATTTTGCCAGACTCTTCTTTCTTAGTAAACACAGATGTAAGTATTTATTATGCTCTAATAAACAGTTCATCCACTTCACCAACACCTTCCACTCTGACCTCAAATTCACCTGGACAGTCTCAGATTCCTCCCTCCCCTTCCTCGACCTTTCTATTTCTATCTCAGGCGACCGAATCAACATGGACATCTACTATAAACTGACCGACTCCCACAGCTACCTAGACTACACCTCCTCCCACCCTGCCCCCTGTAAAAACGCCATCCCATTCTCCCAATTCCTTCGTCTCCGCCGCATCTGCTCCCAGGAGGACCAGTTCCAAAAACGTACAACCCAGATGGCCTCCTTCTTCAAGGACCGCAATTTCCCCCCCGACGTGGTCGACGATGCCCTCCACCGCATCTCTTCCACTTCCCGATCCTCCGCCCTTGAACCCCGCCCCTCCAACCGCCACCAGGACAGAACCCCACTGGCCCTCACCTACCACCCCACCAATCTCCATGTACAGCCCATCATCCGCCGTCACTTCCGCCACCTCCAAACAGACATCAGCACCAAGGATATATTTCCCTCCCCTCCCCTATCAGCTTTCCGTAGAGACCACTCCCTCCGCGACTCCCTTGTCAGATCCACACCCCCCACCGACCCAACCACCACTCCCGGCACCTTCCCTTGCAACCGCAGGAGGTGCAACACTTGCGCCCACACCTCCCCCCTCACTCCTCTCCAAGGCCCCAAAGGAAACTTCCATATCCGCCACAGATTCACCTGCACCTCCACCCACATCATCTACTGCATCCGCTGCAGCCGGTGTGGCCTCCTCTATATTGGGGAGACAGGCCGCCTACTTGCGGAGCGATTCAGAGAGCACCTCTGGGCCACCCGGACGAACCAACCCAACCAACCTGTGGCACAGCATTTCAACTCCCCCCATTTCCAACGCCCCTCCCCCAAGTCCCTCCTCCCTACCTTTTATCTTAGCCTGCTGGACACACTTTCCTCATTCCTGAAGAAGGGCTTATGCCCGAAACGTCGATTCTCCTGTTCCCTGGATGCTGCCTGACCTGCTGCACTGTTCCAGCAACACATTTTCAGCTTTATTATGTTCTAGGCTTGCTCTATGATTCGAAATATATTATTACCCTTTCTGTCCAAGTGAGAACCTACCCAACACCTACTACATTCCCTTAATATTTATGTGCCTGTAGAAGACTTTTAAGTTCAATTTTATATTGACTCATTCTATTCTCACACTCTGTTTTCATCAATCTGTTCTCCTGTTCACTTGCATCCTTAACCTCTTGTCTTTGGCCTACTTCTTGCTTGAATAATTCACTTAGCATGCATTGTACAATCTCTTCTTTAACTCTATCATATTCCCAAACACCCTTATCTTTCAAAGAGCCCTATCTTACCCCAATTAAAAAATACCCAATGTATACCTGAAGCAACTCCCATGATGATCTGTGGATGAAATTTAATACAAAGATTGATGCATTTTTGCCAAACATATGGGAAGAGATGATACTGATGTAATGGCATAGTGCTAAAGTATGTAGAGGAGCCAAGTGACCTGGGGTTGCATATTGGAAGTGGCAGGGCATATTGAGAGAACCGTTAGACAAGCACATGCAATATTGTGCTTCACAAATAGATTTGATGTATATCAACCTGAGGAGGTTGTAATGAATCTTTATAAAGCTCTGGTTAGGCCACAAGTAGATTATTGCATCCAATTCTAGTCCCCAGACTTTAGGAAGAATGTAAGGCCCCTTGAAAGGATTGAGAGAAGATTTACCAAAATGGATTTAGGGATAGGGGATTTTAGTGGCAAGGATAAATTGGAGACACTGGGGTTGCTCTTCAGGGAGCAAAAGAGATTGTTGGGGCGGAATTTGAGGGAGATGTACAAGATTGTGACAGATTTGGATACGATAGACAAAGAAAATCTGCTCCCGTTAGCTGATGGTGTAAGGATTAAGGACACAGAATGGTTTTGGATTCAGATGCAGGGATGTGCAAAGCAGAGTATTTTGCTCCAAGTGTTAATAGCCTGGAACTCACTAATCAAGAAATTGAATGGGCCCTTGAGGGAAGTGAAGTTGCAGGGCTAAGAGGATAGAATAGAGAAAGCATTATTTGTTTTTTATTAATTCATGGGATGTAAGCATTGCTAGCTGCCCATCTCTAGTTGCCCTTGAGAAGGTGGTGGTGAGCCCCTTCTTAAACTACTATAGTCCACCTGCTGTGGGTTAACTCATAATGCCAGTTGGAATTGAATTCCAGGGTTTTCACCCAGTGACAGTGAAAGAATAGTATTACATTTCCAAGTCAGGGTGGTGACTGACTTGGAGGAGAATGTGCATGGGTGTTCCCATGTAGCAGCTGGCCTTATCCTTTTCGATGGAATGGTTGTGGGTTTGGAAGGTGCTGTTTTTGGTGAATTTCTGCAGTGCATCTTGTAGATAGGGCACACTGCTGCTACAGAGCAGTGGCGATAGAGGGAGTGGATGTTTGTGGATGTGGTGCCAATCAAGTGAACTGCTTTATCCTGGATGGTTTCAAACTTCTTGAGTGTTTTTGGAACTGCATTCATCTAGGCATGTGGGGATCATTCCATCACACTCTTGACTTGTGCCTTGTGACATATTTTAGGGAGTCAGGAGGTGAGTTTCCCACTGCAGTATTCCTAGCTTCTGACCTGCTCTTCTAGTCTTTTGGTGGGTCCAGTTGGGTTTCTGGTGAATGATGTTGACAGTGGGGATTCAGCAATGGTAACACCATTGAATGTCATGGGGAGGTGGTTGGATTGTTTCTTATTGGTAATGTTTATAGCTGGCATGTATGCGGTACAAATGTTACTTGCCAACTTTTCAGCCCAAGCCTGGATATTGTTCAGGTCTAGTTGCATTTGAACCTGGACGGCTTCAGTATCTGAGGTATTGCAAATTGTGTAATTATCAGTGAAACATCCCCACTTCTGACCTTATGATGGAGGAAAGGTCATTGTTGGAATAGCTGAAGATTGTTCTGCCTTGGACACTACCCTGAGGAACTCCTGAAGAAATGTCCTGGAGCTGAGAAGACTGACCCCCAATAATGACAACCATCTTCCTATGTCTAGGTATGACTCCAACCAGGAGAAAGTGATGATTGCAAATGCTGGAGATCAGAGTCGAGAGTTGTGCTCGAAAAGCACAGCAGGTCAGGCAGCATCTGAGGCGCAGAAGAATCAATGTTTCAGACATAAGCCCTTCATCAGCCCTTCAGCCCTGAAACGTCAATTCTCCTACATGACTCCAACTAATAGAGAGTTTGCCACGGACAACCATTGATTCAAGTTTTGCTAGGGCTCCTTGGCACACTTGGTGTAAACAGCCTTGATGTCAAGGGCTGTCATTTTCACCTCAACCCATTGATAAACTGTATTGATCTACAGTGAGCTGACATCGAACTACTGAGCTGCCATAACAACTCCCTGACTATATACTCATCCTTATCAACTTATTATCCATTCAAATGGAGGTGAAGCAAAATTCTTTTTCATAGAGGTTCATGAGACTCTCTACCTGAAAAGGTGGTGGAAGCAGAGTCCTTGAATATTTTACGATACAAGTGGATCCATTATTATCAGGGATTATGGAGTAATCTAATCAATCATGATTTTACTGAATATTGGAATGGTATTGAGGTGCAGAGTTGCCTATTTGTACTCTTTATTCATATGTTCACATGATTTAGCCCATCCAACATCCAAATTACCACTTCCTTTACTTTGGATTATTGCATCTTCTCGTTTGGTATTGATACATGCAAACTATTCATTAGTCCCTCAGCATGTCTTTTACCTTTTTGCATTTGGTTCCTAATCAACCCAAATGTCACTGCCTCCCCTTTTAGGTTTTCCCCTTTTGGTTGCCAATCTCTTCTCACACCCTCTCTTCGCCTTTTTCCACTCTTCCTCTGACTTTTTAATAATCCATCTGATTCTCATTATTCAAACTCACTGACTTTGTACTCCTTCCCCACCTTCTCTGCTTCATTTTATTCTCTATTATATTATCGAGTGAGACACATGGTTCCTGGTCCACATGATGTGGAGTCATTTTCCTTAACAACCTTCTGCTTTTGGGAGCCTTTCTTGGTATCTCACATGGCAGGAGAGGCAGAAGTTCTCTCCACTGCTGAGACCTTCTTGTTCACATGACTGGTGATATATTTAAAGGCCAGCTACACAACACTGTAGATGTTGAAAACCAGGAATCACCCCTCACACTGTGGTGTTAGAGCCTCCACATACAAGACATGACTCAGAGGAAAGGAATGCTTACTTTAGCTTCCAGGACAAGGACCTACAGGTTATGATAGATGGTGGGGTGGAGAGCAAGGTCATCCTTTTTCCAGCAGACTGTCACAGTAGGCCATGCTATCAGGTACAGCCAGCGTAGTCTCACATTTCAGGCACTGCAGTTAAGAGTGACATCCAGCAGTGCAGGTAGTTCAATGATATTCAATGATATAATGCACTGTAAAGGTAAGTACCATCATCTTGTCTCCGCTTCTTCACCCTCACTGTGCCAACATACACTCTGCCATTGCACACACCTCACCAAGGCTTATTTGCAACAGTTCACTGTTGCTGTAGTATGTCTACTTAATAGCTGTCACTCATCTCATCCTCCCAAACTAGTAACACTTCCTACCCTCTGCATTTTCTGCTTACTCACTGGCTATGCCTCACCACGTCTCCTACTCCTGCTTCACCATTAATGCCTCTCCCTTTCACTTCCATCAGATTAAATCTTTTCCATTGTCTATTGCATGAAAAATTGGTCCAATCCCCCCAAACTGATTTCTCCATGGTCCCAAATGCTCCTGACTGTGATCCCTGGACTGCTTGCACTTAACCTGACTGACCATAGCCCAATCTCTAAACTGCAAAGGACATGGATCCCCAGACTCTGTTAAGGTCAAGTGGCTAACCGACTTTGGCCAACTCTTGTGCTGGAGTCAGAAAAATCCCTTGACTGACTTTAGCAGTACCCCTGACCCCACTATGGTCTGCTCCCCTTGGACATTTGCATATGTCCATTTGTTAGAAGCACATGCAATGTGTTTGCTGCATAAATTGCTGTCATGTGCTGTAGGTATGATGTTGACATAACATGGTCATACCCTTGACTGTTCAGTGTTTCTGTCATAAATTGCTTGG
Organism: Chiloscyllium plagiosum; assembly: GCF_004010195.1. Taxonomy (NCBI): domain Eukaryota; kingdom Metazoa; phylum Chordata; class Chondrichthyes; order Orectolobiformes; family Hemiscylliidae; genus Chiloscyllium; species Chiloscyllium plagiosum. The sequence continues at coordinate 47,070,169 of NC_057715.1, forward strand.
TTCTCCCTTTGTGCTAAAAAGGAATGTAGCCCACATAGACATTGGCAGCATGTAAGACTGCTGAAGTCACAGAATGTGTGTTAAGAAAGTAACATGAAGTAGACAGGGGTTGGCAACTTCCAGTTAAATACAATATGACTGAATGCAAGGAAGCAAAGCTAAGAGCCATAGATGTATTCTTGTCAACACAAAAGCCTCCTTAATCGTGCATACGATGAGTCTGTATCTGTGTGTGCAAGGTGATTTGATAAATCATACACGTTCCTGAGTTCGAAAATAAAGAGTTGAAGTGCTGAAGTTTTGTGTGAGTTGGTCTGAGAGTAGACCTATTGATGTGGTGAGGCCAGTAGAGTTGTGAAGGTGAAGGGTCAAAGAGGATGGTGGCCATAAAGGATGTAAGGACGTTGTTGTGAAGAAGCAGTTGAGTGACTAGGACAAACGTTCAGTGAGCTTCAGCTGCCAGGAACCCGCAATGATTTCCACATTGGGCATTTGCAGCATCTCAATTCTCCAGAAAGGAGAGGACAATTAGGACTGGTGCATAAATAATTTAGGTTAGAATCATAGAATTTTACAGTGCAGAAGAGGCCCTTCAGCCCATTGAGTCTGCACTGACACTTGACTTTCAAACTAACCTCATTTACCAGCACTTGGCCCATAGCCTTAAAAGGTATGATGTGCCAAGTGCTCATCCAGGTACTTTTAAAGTATGTGAGGCAACTTATCTCCAACACCCTCCCTGGCCGTGCATTCCAGACCATCACCACCCTCTGAGTAAAGAAAGCTTTCCTCACATTTCACCCAGACCTCCTGCCCCTCACTTTGAACTTGTGTCCGCTTGTGACTGACTGTTCAACTAAGAGAAACAGCTGCTCCTCACCCTCTGTTCATACCTCTCATAATCTTGTACACCTCAATCAGATTGCTCCTCAGTCTTCTGTAATCCAACAAAAACAACCCAAGCCTATCCAGCCTTTCCTCATCAGTTAAATTTTCCATTCCAGGCAGCATCCTGGTGAACCTCCCCCACACCTACTCTAGTGCAATCACATCCTTCCTGTAATATGGTGACTAGAACTGCACACAATACTCTACCTGTGATCTCAGTGAAGTTCCACGCTACACCAACATGACTTCCCTGTGTTTGTAATCTATGTCTCGATTGATAAAGGCAAGTGCCTTTATGTGCCTTTTTCACCACCCTATTAACATGCCCTTCTGCCTTCAGAGATCTATGAACAAACATTCTAAGGTCCCTTTGATCCACAGAACTTCCTCGTGTCAAGACATTTTTTGAATACTTCCTTCTCAAATTACTTCTTCCAAAATGTATCACCTCACACTTTTCTAGGTTAAATTCCATCTGGCACTTATCTGTCCCTTTGACCATCCTGTTTATGTCTGCTTGTTGCCCAAGACACTCAAATTCATTGTTAATCACCTAGCCAATCTTTGTGTTATTTACAAATTTACTAATCCAAAACAGTCATCTATGTTAATTTGATCAATGGCAAATAATAGGGTAACTAGTCTTGGGCTGGTGGCTCAGTGGTTAGCACTGCTCCCTCACAGCGCTGGGGACCTGGGTTCGATTCCTAGCCTTGGACAACTGTCTGTGTGGAGTTTGCTCGTTCTCCCTACTTCTGCGTGGGTTTCCTCTGGGTGCTCCAGTTTCCTCCCACAATCCAAAGATGTGCAGATCAGGTGAATTGACCACAATAAATTACCCATACTGTTAGGTGCATTAGGCAGGGTAAATGTAGAGGAATGGGTCTGGGTGGGTTACTCTTCTGAGGGTTGGTGTGGTCTCGTTGGGCTGAAGGGCCTGTTTCCATACTGTAGGGAATCTAGTGTAATCTAGCACAGATTCCTGCAATACACATCAAGTCACTAAAGCAGCCTTCTGTCATCACAGTGTTTCTTACAGGGGGCCAATTTTGAATCAATTTCATTAAATTACTCTTTATCCCATGTGCATTTGTCTTCACAATAAGTCTCCTAAGTGGGACCTTGTCAATGTCTTTGCTGATATCCTTATAAATTACATTAACTGCACCACCCTCATCTACACACCTCAAAAATTCAATCAAATTTGTGAGGCATGACCTCCCTCTTGATGAAGCCATGCTGACTATCCCTGATCAAGCCTTGCCTTTCCATGTGGAGGTAAATGTTGCATTTTAGAATTTTCTCCAATAGTTTCCATTTGACTCAATGGTCTGTAGTTCTCTATTTTATCTCTACAACTCTTCTTAAATATCAGAACAACATTCACTGTTTTACAGTCTACTGATGCCTCCCCAATGGCCAGAGAGAAATTAAAAAATTGAGTCAGTGCCCTTGCAATTTTCTCCCTTGCCTTCCATGGCAGCCTGGACACAATGCATTCAATCCTGGAGATTTGTCCACTTTTAAGCCTGCCAAGACTTCAAATAGGTAAAAACAATGACTGCTGATGCTGGAAACCAGAGTCTAGATTAGATGGTGCTGGAAAAGCACAGCAGTTCAGGCAGCATCCGAGGGGCAGGAAAATGAAGTTTGGAACTGGGGTGAGGTGGGGGAAGGGGAAATGAGGAAACTGTTGAAGTCCACAGTGATGCCCTGGGGCTGAAGTGTTCCGAGGCAGAAGATGAGGCGTTCTTCCTCCAGGCGTCTGGTGGTGAGAGACCGGCGGTGAAGGAGGCCCAGGACCTCCATGTCCTCGGCAGAGTGGGAGGGGGAGTTAATATGTTGGGCCACAGGGCAGAGTGGTTGATTGGTGCGGGTGTCCCAGAGATGTTCCCTAAAGTGCTCTGCTAGTAGGCGTCCAGTCTCCCCAATGTAGAGGAGACCGCATCGGGAGCAACGGATACAATAAATGATATTGGCGGATGTGCAGGTAAAACTTTGATGGATGTGGAAGGCTCCATTAGGGCCATGGATGGAGGTGAGGGAGGAGGTGTGGGCACAGGTTTCGCAATTCCTGTGGCGGCTGAGGAAGGTGCCAGGATGGGAGAGTGGGTTGTAGGGGGGCGTGGACCTGACCAGGTAGTCACGGAGGGAATGGTCTTTGCGGAAGGCGGAAAGGGTTGGGGAGGGAAATCTATCCCTGGTGGTGCGGTCCATTTGGAGGTGGTGGAAATGTCGGCGGATGATTTGGTTTATGCGAAGGTTGGTAGGGTGGAAGACTTCAAATACCTTATCCATCCCTATGTCAACCTGATTAAGGCCTCATAATCAGATGTAAAGAATGGGTTGGGGGCTTTAATGAGATGCAAATGCATGTAAATAGTGTTGTCATCTTTCAATGGCAATCTGCAGTTATTATTTAAGTCTTGAGGAAGAAATCGCAAATATTTTTCTTGAGATTTGACTTTATCATTCTCACCATGTTTTTCCATCTTCCTTGTCATTGTTTAGGTTACACCAAACAGAGAAAAGTTCCACACATCATCATCCAAGAATTATTACTGTTGCTCAGAAACAAACACAGAGGTAATTGTCAGTATTTTAAGCTGGTATACTACACAGTGTTTGCTGGTCAACTTCAGCAATACCATGGGCACACAGAGGTTATTGTCAATCCAGCATCGACATTGTCCAGGTTTGTCTCAAGGCTCTCAAGGACGCATTTACAGTCAGAATACAGGAAACATTTGTTAAGATCTCTCTTCAACTTGATTTATTCTCCAGTATTTCTTCACATGGCAAGTACCTGTATAATAAAACAAATTTTAAAAAATGTTTCTAATGACTAGGTACAATACATTTGATCTAAAAGTAAGACTAGTGAGACATGGCAGTGTATGCTGACAACACTCAATTGTTGTTGAGTCACTTTCAAACTTTCAAACATCACTTTCAAACTATTCACTGCCTCTGTGTTATCAACTTGTTCATCGAACACTCTCTCCTGGTTGAGCTCCTACCTCCTCCAACTAAACATTGGTGAGACTGCATCCCCATTGTCTTTGGCCTCTGTCACTAACTCAATTCTGTATCACTAATTTCACCTTTCGCTTCCTTGAAAAATATCCAGCCCTACAATTGTCTCAGAATGAGTTCTATCTTCCTTGAACTCTGGTCTTTTGTGCATCCTGCCAATTCCTTTGCCCCATTGGTGAGTGCTGAGTCTTCAGTTATCAAGGCTGAAAATTTTTAAATTTCTTTTTCAGTCTTTTGGTCTCTCCACCTCCTTTCCTTTTCAGGATGTCTTAATATCATTGAGGAAAGAATTTTCCCATTGTGAAAATGTTTCCTTGTTTGAAGTTAAAAATCACACAACACCAGATTATAGTCCAACAGATTTAATTGGAAGCACACTAGCTTTCGGAGCGACGCTCCTTCATCAGGTGATTGTGGAGGGCTCGATCGTAACACAGAATTTATAGCAAAAATTTGCAGTGTGATGTAACTGAAATTATACATTGAAGAATTGATTGTCTGTTAAGCCTTTCATCTGTTAGAATACAGTGATAGTTTCACTTCTTTCATGTGTAAATCACAAAACCCTTTTTTTTAAAGTTGCATTCTCGGGTTAGCTGTTAACAATGGTGATAGCTGGACAATATGTTGAAGGTTGACAATATATTGTCTAGCTATCACCATTGTTAACAGCTAACCCAAGAATGCAACTTTACAAAAAAGGTTTTGTGATTTACACATGAAAGAAGTGAAACTATCACTGTATTCTAACAGATGAAAGGTTTAACACACAATCAATTCTTCAATGTATAATTTCAGTTACATCACACTGCAAATTTTGCTATAAATTCTGTGGTTACGATCGA
>NC_057715.1:47075033-47114115 GCF_004010195.1 Chiloscyllium plagiosum
CCGGGTCTCTGGCGCTGTGAGGCAGCAGTGCTAACCACTGTGCCACCGTGCCGCCCACTAGTGTGCTTTCAATTAAATCTGTTGGACTATAACCTGGTGTTGTGTGATTTTTAACTTTGTACAGCCCAGTCCAACACCGGCATCTCCGAATCTTTCCTTGTTTGGTCAGTGTTAATATTTCTCTGATACTACATGTCACACATCCTGGGTTGATTAATCTCCTCAAGACACTACACGTGTGCAAGTGTTGTTGTCTGTTGGGCCTGTCCTGCTGGTGGGACAGAACACACCTCGGGATCATAATGATGTAGTTTGGAAAACTGACTATGGTATGATTCTGTGAGTTAGGCAATAACAGGCTGTTGCTTGACTAGTCTGTGAGACACTCCCCCAACTTTGGCAGTTGCTCCCAGAGGTTAAGAAGGAGCATTTTTCAGGGTCAACAGTTTTTGCCTTTGTCATTTTTGATGCCTTAGTTGAAGTGGATGGTCTGTCTATTTTTATTCCTTTATTTTCCCGACAACAGAATGTCTTGCTAAGCCATTTCAGAGGCCAGTTCTGAATCAACCACAAAGCTGGTGGACCTTGTAGTCCAGATCAGGTAAGAATATTCAGTCTGTCTACATTACAAATGAAATGTCTCCGGAATTTGCAAACGCATGCTTCACATATTTGCCCCTTCAATGTTGTAGCATTCAACAACAGGATCCCAAACTTTTACCTATTGAACTGATACTGATTCTGCTCCCCTTGGGCATTGTGCAAGCCACTTTCCAGTTGCATTTTACATCTAGGGAACAGCGAGTAATGGCAGGGAACATAGCTTGAGATGGACACGCTAGTGTCAAGTTCCTCCTCGTCACCAGGTATACGTCCAAGAGCCTCCATGTCCCATTTTGCCTGACACTACCTTGACACCTTCCCCCATGTGAAGATCCAGTACATTACCTACGATCACCTACCTTTGTTCTCCTTGCCCTTGAACCCTACATTTTCATCCAAATCATTTATATCTATTACAAACAACAGAGATCCCTGGATTGATCTTTGTGGAACACCACTGGTCACAATGTATTACACACTAATAATACCAACCCTATGTCTTTATGTTCCCCATGGAGCACACAGTTACCACCACTAACACCCCCTCCTGTAGCCCTCCACACCATCTGATCCAGTTCCGCATACCATCCCTATACACCTTGAATGATGTACCATCATCATTTGTCCCCACTTTTACAAATGCTTCTGTTTTCCACAGATTTGACACCTCCACCTATTTGACAGTGCACCTCATGATCAAAGGACAGATCCCAGGAATTTACCCCTGGCTGACTTTGATGAGAGGTCCTGAGATTTGTGAGCAGACCTCTGACTGGTGTGCTTGTAGTTGCCTGACAGACGATGTACGATTCCCCTGACTGCTTATGATTGGCCTTCCTAACTGACCATTACCCACTTCATGGACAAATCCCCTGATCGTGACCGGGCTGTGCAGATGTCTGATTATGGCCAAGCCCCTAAACTGTGTGGGGACTGATCTCATGACTGATAGTACTGGAACGAAACCTAGTATGAATTATTTTTAGCCTGTCAGGAAATTGATGGTCTATGTGATATAATTGAGTAGTTAGACATTTATGATGGCTTGTGGAATCAAGGGTTGAATTATTGGTATACTTTTTCCAAAATTATGACATTTAGAAGAAATGAAGTAACGTAGGAACATTCTCATGACTGTTGCTTCATTGTGCTATGAAGCTAACTTTCCAAAGTTAGAGCCAGAGAACATGAAGAGTACAAGATGATAAATTATGAAAGAAATGGTTGACAAAGCATCAGTGTTGATGCAGGACACTGAAAAGGCATAATCCTATTTCTCTGGCTGATATAGGCAGCAGGAGAAAGTGAAGACTGCAGATGCTGGAGATCAGAGTCGAAAAGTGTAGCTCTGGAAAAGCACGTAGGTCAGACAGCATCCAAGGAGCAGGAGAATTGATGTTTTGGGCGTAAGCCCTTCATCTTGTGATGCAGGCAGGAGAGCCCTTTATATCTTTGTTTAAGGGCAACAGGGATAATCCAAGAAAAGGCCAGGGACAGAACGGAGACTCAGTGGTTAGCATGCTACCTCACAGTGTCAGTTCAATTCCAGCCTTAGGTGACTGTCTGTGTGGAGTTTGCATGCTCTTCCCATGTATATGTGAGTTTCCACTGGGAGTTCTGGTTTCCTCTGACAATCCAAACATGTGTAGGCTAGATAGCTTAACCATAATATATATGGGGTAAGTGGTGAGGGGTCTGGATTTGTGTGGGATGCTCTTTGAAGGATTGGTGCAGGCTCATTGTGCTATTTGGCCTTTTTCGGAGCTGTAGGGATTCTATGATTCTAGGCTGGTGAGAATTACAACACCAGTGGTAGGGAAATTATTGGAGAAGATTCTCACGGACAGAATATACTTCCATTTTAAAAAGATTAGACTTATTAGGGATAGTCAGCATGACTTTGTGCAGGAAAGGTTTTGTTTCACAAATTTGATTCAGTTTTTAGGGAGGTGACAAAAATGATTGATATGGGTAGGACAGTGGATGCTGTTTATATGGACTTTACTAAAGCATTTGAAAAGCTCTTTCATGCCCAGAAGTCTGGTCCAGGAGATTATGTCACATGGGTCAGTTGGTAAGTTGGATATAAAATTGGCTTGGTCATAAAAGGCAAAGGGTAGTTGGTGAGGTATTTTTCTGACTGGAGATCTATGACAAGTGATGTTCTACAAGGATTGGTGCTGGGATCTTTATTGTTTGTAATATATACAAATGATCTGGATGAAAATGTAGGTGGTCTGATTAGTAAGTTTACAGATGGCAAAAGCATCTTTGAAGTTGTTAATAATGAAGAAGTTTATCCAAGGTTGCAGCAGGACATCGGTCAGTTGGAAAGGTGGGCAAAGAAATGGCAGATGGAGTTTAACCTGGACAAGTGTGTGGTCATGCATTTTGGGAGGTCAAATGCAAGAAGAAAGTCTGCAGTAAATGCTTAGGAGCATTGACATACAGAGTGATCTTGGGGTGCAAGCCCTAAGCTCCCCGAAAGTAACAACACAAGTGTATCCACTTGTGTTGGTAAAGAAGACATACAGCATGCCTGCCTTCATTGGTTGGGAAATTGAGTAGGAAAGTTGGGAAGTTAAGTTGCAGCTGTATAAAATTTTAATTCGGCCATATTTGGAGTATTGTGTGCAGTTCTGGACACCACACCATAGGATTGTTGTGGAGAATTTGGAGAGTGTGCAAAGATGTTTACCAGAATAATTGCTAGATTGGTGTGTATTATCTATAAGAAGAGTTTGGACAAATTTGTTTTTACCAGAGCATATAGGCTGGGCAGTGGTGACTGGATAGAAGTCTATAAAATTATGAGATGCACAAATTGAGTGGATGGATAGAGTGAATAATCAGTCATTTTCCAGGTGGAAATGTTAAATACTAGGGGGCATAAGTTTAAAATGAAAGGGGGAATGTTTAAAGGAGATGTGCAAGGCAAGTTTTTAATACAGAGGGTGGTAATTGTCTGGAATACACTGTGAGGGGAGGTGATAGAAGCAGATATGAGAACAACATTTAAGGGGCATTCGGACATACACATGAACAGCCAGGAAGTAGAGGAATATGGGCCATATGCGGGTAGGTGGCGTTAGGTTAGAATGGCCTATCTAGTGGTGTTCTGCAGGGATCCATACTGGGACCCCTGCTGTTTGTGACATATATATAAATGACTTGGATGAAAATGTGGATGGGTGGTTTATTAAGTTTGCAGGTGTTACAAAGATTGGTGGAGTTGTGGATAGTGTAGCAGTTTGTCAAAAGATACAGCAGAATACAGATCAGTTGCATGTATGGGTGCAGAAATGACAGATGGAGTTTCATTTCGGTAAATGTGAGGTGTTGAACTTTGGGAGATCAAATCTTGCGGAAAAATATACAGTTAATGGCAGGACCCTGACAAGCATTGATGCACAGAGTGATCTTGGGGTTCAAAGTCCATTGCTCCTTGAAAATAGTTACGCAAGTAGATAGGGTGGTAAAGAAGGCATATGGCATGCTTCCTGATATGGCATGATTCCTGAGGAAGGGCTTATGCCTGAAGTGTTGATTCTCCTGCTCCTTGGATGCTGCTTGACCTGCTGTGCCTTTCCAGCAGCACACTCTCGTCACATGACATGCTTTGCCTTTATTGGTCAGGGAATTGAGTACAAGAGTCAGGATGGAATGCTGCAGCGTTATAAGATATTGGTTAGGCCACACCTTAAGTATTGTGTTCAAACCTGGTTGCCACATTGTAGGAAGGATGTGGAGGCTTTGGAGAGGGTGTAGAATAGGTTTACCAGGATGCTGCCATCATTAGAGGGCATTAACTATAAGGAGAGGCCAGATAAACTCAAGCTTTGTTCTCTGGAGCAGTGGAGGCTGAGGGGAGACATGATAGAAGTCTATAAAATTAATTGATGCATAGATAGGGTTGACGGTCAGAATCTTTTTCCAGAGCTAAAATGTCTAACAATAGATGGCATACATTTAAGGTGAGAGGTGGATGGTTCAAAGGAGATGTGAGGGGCAAGTCTTTTACACAGAGGATGGAAGGAGTCTAGAACATGCTGGCAGGGGTGTGGTGGAGATAGATACAATAGGGGTGTTCGAGGAACTTTTAGATAAGTACATGAATATGCAAAGAATGGAGGGATATGGACCAAGGGCAGGCAGAAGGGATTAGTCTAATTTGGTGTCATGTTTGGCACAACATCATGAGCGGAAAGGCCTGTTCCTGTGCTGTACAGTTGTATGTTCTATACATCATAGTTGTGCAGACATGGTGGGCTACAGGACCTGTTCCAGTGCTGTACTGTTCTATGTTTTAACCTGGAATTTCCTGTCACCCTAATATTCTAACATCTGAAATTATTGCTGATCTCCAAGCTTGGCTCTTGATTAACCTTGATTAACAGAGATAATCTTCACCAATGTCTGCTCCTTGAAAGGCAGCACATATTTTTCAAGTGAGAGTGACACAGCTTTTACACAGTAGCAGACAGCAAACACAGAAGGTATATATTTCATTCCTTGTTGGAATTCAGCAAATGTGTTCATTTTACATTTTTTCCATTTGTTCCCATTCATCTGCATTATATTTGTAGTTAGGGCAACAATAGTTTATGTATTTTCTGATTATAACTTTGTGGAATACCTTGGAGCTCTTCTCCACATTAAATGAACCATACTAGATTATTGTTTGTTGTTACAATAAGAATTGTTTTGGTGAGACAAAAAGGAAAGGTATGTTCAGCTATGCCTGATTGATTGTATTCTATAATTATAATGTTCAGACTTTTCTATGGGTAATGAGGTGCTTTTAATATTTTACCAAAGCAGGCGAGTGCATACATGCAGGAAGAATAACTCAACTGATTTCCGTGGCGGTTCCTGTCATTTTGAGGTCTGAATAGACTGCTGTAGGGAGAACCTATAGGCTGCTGTGTTGTTTCTGCTTTTGGTAGGTTTGCCACTATTTTCTGAATAAGATTTAAATGACAAACTGACATTACTCTTCGGGTTACTCTTCGGAGGTTCGGTGTGGACTTGTTGGGCCGAAGGGTCTGTTTCCACATCATAGGGAATCTAATCTAATCTTATCTACATTCCAAATGCACAAACTGCAATGTGCCCCTGTTGACTCAAAGAATATTATAGCTAATGTATTTAATTTATATTTTTCAGATAACTTTGTGAACTGATTCACAATGATTGGAAACTTGTCATTCTGCTCCTTATGGTAGTTTAGGGTTTTCTCCATCACTTTATTCTTATAGCTTAATCTTTGCAAAGCAAACTGAATCGCTAAGGATCTGAAATCTCTAACTTTAGTCCGGCAGAAGTCTTACTGTGCCCAGCTTTAACAATAAGCATTGAATTTGTTGCGATCACTGAATACTTGAGAAGTAGGACAAATGTATTAAGGTTAAATGACTGCTTCAAGTGTATCCTCAAGACTGGTTAGCAAGGTTAGGTCACACGGAATACAAGGAGAAGTACCTATTTGGATGCAGAACTGGTTTGAAGGTAGAAGACAGAGGGTGGTGGCGGTGGAGGTTTGCTTTTCAGACTGGAGGTCTGAGACCAGTGATGTACCACAAGGATCAGTGATGGGTCAACTGCCTTTTGTCATTTATGTGAATGATTTGGATGTGAAATTAGGAGGTATGGTTAATAAGTTTGCAGATGACACTAAAATTGGAGGTATAATGGATACCAAAGAAGGTTACCTCAGAGTACAACAGGATCTCGATCAGATGGGCCAATGGACCAAGGAGTGGCAGATGGAGTTTAATTTAGATAAATGTGAGGTGCTGTATTTTAGAAGGGCAAACCAGGGCAGGACTTGTACACTTAATAGTAGGTTCTGGAAATATTGCTGAACAAGGAGATTTTGGAGTGCAGGTTTATAGTTTTGATTAGATTAGATTGTGGGCGGCACGGTGGCACAGTGGTTAGCACTGTTGCCTCACAGCGCCAGAGACCCGGGTTCAATTCCTGCCTCAGGCGACTGACTGTGTGGAGTTTGCACATTCTCCCCGTGTCTGCGTGGGTTTCCTCTGGGTGCTCCGGTTTCCTCCCACAGTCCAAAAATGTGTAGGTCGGGTGAATTGCCCATGCTAAATTGCCCGTAGTGTTAGGTGAAGGGGTAAATGTAGGGGAATGGGTCTGGGTGGGTTGCGCTTCGGCCGGTCGGTGTGGACTTGTTGGGCCGAAGGGCCTGTTTCCACACTGTAAGTAATCTAATCTAAGTAATCTAATCTAATCTACAGTGTGAAAACAAGCTCTTTGGCCCAATAAGACCACACTGTCCCTCCGATGACTAACCCACCCAAACCCATTTCCATCTGACTAATGCACCTAACACTATGGGCAATTTAGCATGGCCAATTCACCTGACCTGCACATCTTTGGACTGTGGGAGGAAACCTGCGCAAAGATGGGGAGAATATGCAAACTCCATACTGACAGTCACCCGAGGCTGGAATTGAACCTGGGTCCCTGGCACTGTGAGGCAGCAGTGCTAACCACTGAGCCACCATGCCACCCCGGTTCATTGAAAGTGAAGTAGACAGGATAGTGAAGAAGGCATTTGGTATGCTTGCTTTTATTAGTCAGTGCATTGAGTATAGGAGTTGTGAGGTAATGTGATTTTACAAGAAATTGGTTTGCCCACTTTTGGAGTATTGTTTGCAATTCTGGTCTCCCTGCTATAGGAAGAGTGTTCTGAACCTTGAAAGGGTTCAGAAAAGACTTACAAGGACATTGCTAGGGTTGGAGGATTTGAGCTATAGGAAGAGGCTGAATAGACTGTGATTATTTTCCCTGGAGTGCCGGAGGTTGAGGGGCATGGATATGATGAATAGGCAAGGCCTTTTCACTGGGGTGGAGGAGTCCAAAATTAGAAAGGCATAGGTTTAAGGTGAGAGGTGAAAGATATAAAAGGGACCTAAGGGGCAACCTTTTCACGTGGAGGGTGGTGCGTATATGGAATGGACTGCCAGATGAATTGGTCGAGGCTGGTACAATTACAACATTTAATAGGCATCTAGATGGGAATAGGAGAGGTTTAAAAGGATATGGACCAAATGCTGGCAAGTGGGACTAGATTCATTATAAAGATATCTGGTCAGCATGGATGAGTTGACCGAAGGGTGTGTTTCCATGCTATATATCTCTACGACTCTAAATGAAATAATATATGAACAGCAAAGTTGTCCTTTAAAGATACAATGGCCAACTTTGCAAAATGCATGAATTGATTTATCTGCTTATAATTGAGAAAATAAAATTTTCTTTGTCAGTTCAGACTTGATGGACCAAAGGGCTTCTGTACTGTATGATTCTGACTAAACATTTTTGAAGGTTTCCTCACCGGACTCGTGAAGAAACATAGCATTTTGTGTTACTTTATGTGGGAATAATTTCTTACAGTGCTCCTTTGTCAGTTAATACTGAGTTGAATGGGGAATTGAAGATCTTAAGAATCTTTTGTAGATCAATAAGTGTTCTTTCCATTGAAGATCAACCTTTATCTATCAATAGTTAGCCAATCTATTTGGAAAGAGTTACGAATGCTTTGGTAGACAAGATGGAAAGGACCTGAGTCTTTATGGTGGCCTAAAGTCAATTTGAATTGCAACAAATGGAAACCTGTTGTATTAGAATGAGAGCTGAAAATGTGTTGCTGGAAAAGCGCAGCAGGTCAGGCAGCATCCAAGGAGCAGGACAATCGACGTTTCGGGCATGAGCTCTTCTTCAGGAATCAGTGAGAGTGAGATTAAATCTAATGATTTGAGGGATATGTGGAGCAAGAGGCTTTGGGCCGAATGGCTTGATTTTGTGCTTCATTTAAAGAATTTAAAATATGAACAATCCTTTGTTTTGTGAAATACTTATAATAACAATCATTAGTAGCTTACTGGGGTTTTGAACCAGGCACACTGATCCTGAGATCCTGCAATATCTTCCCCACAGTCTAGTATTAATCCAGGGCCATAAAACCTAAAGGTAACAGTTTACTATTTCCCACTGATTTGCTTAATGTTGGCAAAATTCTATGCTTTTATTTCAAAATTCCAGTAATACTGGCATTTTGCCATATAGACAATGTCTATTGCTCTGCCTTCATCAATCTTCTTTGTCACTTCTTCAAAAAACTCAATCAAGTTAGTGAGACACGATTTCTCATGCACAAAGCCAGGTTGACAATCCCTAATCAGTCCTTGCCTTTCCAAATACATATAAATCCTCTCCCTCAGAATCCCCTCCAACAACTTACCCATCACTATAGTTCCCAGGCTTTTCATCTGCCTCCGCATCATGTCTCTGGATGAACAAGCCACATTCCATTATGTGAACTTCCACACAAATTACAGTTCAGACTCAAAGGATTCTGACTTAAGGGGCATTCAAAATGCTGTAAATTTGTATTTTGTAACAGTTTAAATAACTACAGCAAAGTTGTTTTTATGGTGTGAAAATAAAAACAAATGATGTAACAACGCTATTGTGATGTACTTAGTGTAACAATGAAGAACACATTTGAATAGGGTAACAGAGAATGATCTAATATAAGTTCTTTTGTTAAGCTGCAATGAGTGACACAATAATATTACTGATTAAAATTATATACAGGTCTTACAGCAATTGTCATTAATGTAGCTGCCAGGAAATATAGTAAAGCCAGAACCATCAAAGATACTGATGTTTGTGGAAACTGCATTTCTGAAGAAGGGTCGCTGGATCTGAAATGTTGACTCTAATTTCTCTCCACAGACCTGCTGAGTTTCTCCAGCAATTTCAACCTTTGCTTCAGATTTCCATCATTCTTAGTTCTTTATTTTTTTCAAGATGTTAATTCAATCAGAATGGAGTCTCCCTGTCCAGCCCTTTAAATCACACCTCATCCTATTCCTAGATGAAAATCACACAACGCCAGGTTATAGTCCAACAGGTTTAATTGGAAGCACTAGCTTTCTGAGCATGCTGCTGGACTACCACGGTGGCACAGTGGTTAGCACTGCTGCCTCACAGCGCCAGAGACCCGGGTTCAATTCCCACCTCAGGCGACTGACTGTGTGGAGTTTGCACATTCTCCCCGTGTCTGCGTGGGTTTCCTCCGGGTGCTCCGGTTTCCTCCCACAATCCAAAAGATGTGCAGGTCAGGTGAATTGGCCATGCTAAATTGCCCGTAGTGTTAGGTAAGGGGTAAATGTAGGGGTAGGGGTATGGGTGGGTTGCGCTTCGGCGGGGCGGTGTGGACTTGTTGGGCCGAAGGGCCTGTTTCCACACTGTATGTAATCTAATGTAATCTAATCTAATCTAATCTACCACCTGATGGAGGAACAGTGCTCTGAAAGCTAGTGCTTCCAATTAAACCTGTCGGACTATAACCTGGTGTTGTGTGATTTTTAACTTTGTACAGCCCAGTCCAACACCGGCATCTCCAAATTATTCCTAGATGATCAGTTTTGTCACAGGGTCTTCCCTACCATTTTTTTTGCCATCAATTTTGTTTCAATTGTTCAATAAATACAAGTCACAAAAGTGAACAATGACTGATTAAAATACTTATGCCATTTCCATATTGTGTCTGAAATGCTCCTATCCATACCTTACTCTTGAAAACCAACTCTCTGTTTCTAGAGTCAATCTCATCTAATTCTAAAGGTGAGCCACAAAATAATTGGAAACCTCAAAACAGAAGTCCAAAGCACCAAACAATGCTTTACGCTTTCTTGCTCCAATGTATACAGCCATACCAACACGAAAGCATACCTTTGACCTTCCATTGTTCAAAGTCGTGATACTCCTTACGGGACAGCAATGTGGGAGTAGGGTCAGCCCAAACACAGCGCAGAGCTCACTAGTACCTTCTCAAGGATAATCAGAGGTGGGCAATAGATGTTGGCCTCTGCAGTGATGTCCACATACTGTGAATGAATACACAAACGTAATACAGTGTCCATTGTACCAAATGACCAGTGTGAGGTGACATGAGGCAATATTGAGTTTGAGATAGTAAATGAGTCAAATACATGAAAGACAAAAGCCTATACTGCATGAAAGAAGTACGTGTAAAACAAAAGTCTAAAAGCCAAACTCGAATTGGGTTCAATAATATTACCTTGTACTCTTAAAATATATTGCCAGAGAATGAAATGTGAGCATATGTATTTTTGTTGGAATTTCTTAAAAATCTGTTGGATGAAATATTTCTGATGGTGGTGTTTCTAGAGTTGAGTCTAGAAGGCTTTAAAGGTCTAAAGGAAAGATATGATTCTGTTCCTGAAGCTGGTGTTTAGCTTCAGTGGTACAATATACTAGGTCAAGAAGAGACAGACAAAGATGATGTAGGATAGAGTTCAAAAAGGGTAAAGTGAGGTCTGCAGATGCTGGAGATCAAAGTTGAAACTTTATTGCTGGAACAGCACAGCAGGTCAGGCAGCATCCAGGGAACAGGAGATTCGACGTTTCGGGCACAGGCCCTTCTTCAGGAATGAGCAGAGAGTGTTCAGCAGGAGAAGATAAAAGGTAGGGAGGAGGGACTTGGAGGAGGGGAGTTGGAAGTGTGATAGGTGGAAAGAGGTCAAGGTGAGGGTGATAGGTCGGAGTAGGGTGGAGGCGGAGAGGTCAAGAAGAAGACTGCAGGTCAGGAAGGCGGTGCCGGGCTGGAGGGATCCGGCTGAGACAAGGTGGGGGGAGGAAATCTTCGAGGAGAAAGTGAGGTCTGCAGATGCTGGAGATCAAAGTTGAAACTTTATTGCTGGAACAGCACAGCAGGTCAGGCAGCTGGAGATCAAAGTTGAAACTTTATTGCTGGAACAGCACAGCAGGTCAGGCAGCTTTTCTTTCCAATCCTCCCACTTTCTCCAAACAAAAGGAGTAGCCATGGGCACCCGCATGGGCCCCAGCTATGCCTGCCTCTTCGTAGGGTATGTGGAACAATCCATCTTCCGCAACTACACTGGCCCCACCCCCCATCTTTTCCTTCGCTACATTGATGACTGTATCGGCGCTACCTCGTGCTACCACGAGGAGGTTGAACAGTTCATCCACTACACTAACACCTTCCACCCCGACCTCAAATTCACCTGGACAGTCCCGGACTCCTCCCTCCCCTTCCTAGACCTCTCTGTTTCTATCGTGTAAATTTAACAGTGTGCGTTGCAAATCCCACTTTGGATGAATTTAATAAAGAAGTTGCTGCTTTCTCCTCATCGCTAAAGGCCCTCAGGTTAAATTAACATCGTTTATCTAACTTAAATGCTCGAGCAGCTCTTTGTTCTGGTAAGACTCTGGCAATATTCATGCAGGACAACAGATATTGCGATCAGAATGACAGGACAAAAAAGAATGCATGTGGCGGGATGGATGCACTATCTAATGCTTGCTTAAGGGCATGTGCCCGAAACGTCGAATCTTCTGTTCCCTATATGCTGCCTGACCTGCTGTGCTGTTCCAGCAATAAAGTTTCAGCTTTGATCTCCAGCGTCTGCAGACCTCACTTTCTCCTCGAACAAAACTGAACACAATACTCCAACTGCAACCTTACCAACATCCTGCACAACTGCAACATAACGTCCCACCTTCTAACCTCAATGCCCTGATGCAGGCCAGTGTGCCAACAACCTTCTTCACTGTCCTGTGTATCTGTGACTCAAATTTTAGACAACCATGCACCTGATCTCTAATTTCCTTTGTTACACTACACTCCTTAAGACCCTCTCATTCATTATTAAACTCCTACCTGGATTTGGCTTTCCAAAATGCAAGACGTGACCCTTACTTATGTTAAACTCCACATGTTATTTCTCAGCCCACTTCTGCTGCCGATCAAGGTACTGCTGCAATTTCTGGTAATGTTCCTCATTGGAACCCTCCTATTTTAGTGTCATCTGCAAACTTACTATCCTTCCAGCCCGGCACTGCCTTCCTGACCTGCAGTCTTCTTCTTGACCTCTCCGCCTCCATCCTACTCCGACCTATCACCCTCACCTTGACCTCTTTCCACCTATCACATTTCCAACGCCCCTCCTCCAAGTCCCTCCTCCCTACCTTTTATCTTCTCCTGCTGAACACTCTCTGCTCATTCCTGAAGAAGGGCCTGTGCCCGAAACGTCGAATCTCCTGTTCCCTGGATGCTGCCTGACCTGCTGTGCTGTTCCAGCAATAAAGTTTCAACTTCAAAAAGGGTAGGAGACCGAAAATTTGTGTCATGCTTTGGATTAAGACACCACCAACCTCCCCCACTCCCCCCCCAACCCTCCAAAAGCAACCATTAATTCGGTGTTTGCTCTCACCAATGTGGAGAACACAACTCTAGAACTGTGGTAAATAGGAAGGCGATCACTGTTTCACTTTGACAGAACATTTGGACCCTGGTTGGTCAGAACAAAATTTGGTAGAAGGCAGTTGTTGCATCCCTAATTCTTAATATGAGCATTATGCATAGTGTTGACCAAAGACTACTCTGGAATGTTGAAAGGGAAGGTAATTGCTTGTAGTATAACAGTGGAGGTGTTGAAATTAGCATGGGGTTATTGGTTGACTCGGAAGGCTGGGGCAATTGTAGGTGATGACAAGAGAGCATTATTTTGCTTCTGGGAGGTGGGGTAGAGCGCGAGCAAATATGCAAGAAATAGAAAGACAAGATCAAAGGCCATATCAACTAAAGATGCCAAGGAATCCTTAATTTATGGAAAAGTAAAAAGCATCAGAAGCATCCGTCTGGAAGATGGTACTATCTGAGCAGATGTGATAGATATATGATGGAAGGGCCAGGATAGCTTTGAGGTACAATGAGTCAGCACCGCTGAAGAGTGAGATCGAGAGTTTGTAAGTGCTGTCATTTGACAATGGGCATTGATTGCAGTTTGTGATGGGTGCAGTGGTTTGAGCAAATGTTGGAAAGACTCCAAAGTCACTGTGATCATGGGTGGAGATTTGAAGGATGGCATTATGCATAATGAGTCAGCATTAGGGATGGTTTCTGGAGAAATGGAGTACAGAAATGGCAGTGGAAGTTAGTTGTTGTAGATTGTTAAAGGCTGAACTGGAAAGTGTTGAAGGTGAACCAAATAAAAGAGACAAATGAAGAAGCTGTCAGACAAAAGAGCAACACCTCTTCAAAGCTGGCACTTAAAAAGGTTCACAAAAGAAAAGTAAACATAAACATTGAAAGGATTGATAAAATCTGAGGGGGAGGGTATACTCAAGGATTTCCTTGGGGACAGGAATAACAAAATGGTATTGGTGAAGCATGATGGGAAGAAAGGTAGTGAGTAAGAGGAGAATGAGGAACCTATTGGTTCTCACATTTGAAATGAAGCAAATCATCTTTTTACTCAGTCACAGGCACTGGCACATAAGTAATGCCCAGTGTGGGAAGAGGCCTTGCCTGGCGAGTGGAGTCCATACTGCAAATTTCACACTAACTAAAAGAACATCCTATTAATAACAGGTCCTGCAGGTACCACTCCCAATGAACCACCTACTCCAGTCGTTATATCATTCAATGAGATCTTAAAAAGGCATGAAGCCACAATATGTTGTGAATTGATTGACATCTCATTTTGGAGAGTCAAATCAAGGTAGGAATTTCATGGTGAATGGTAGGGCCTTAAGGAGTGTAGTGGAACAGAGAGATCGTGGAGTTCAGGTACATGGTTCTCTGAAAATGCAGTTACAGGTGGACAGGGCAGTGAAGAAGGCTTTTTACACACTGGCCTTTATCAGTCAGGGCATTGAATATAGAAGCTGGGAAGTTATGTTGCAGTTGTATAGGATTTTGGTGAGCACGCACTTGGAATATTGTGTTCAGTTTTGGTCACCTGGCTACAGGAAGGATGTTATTAAACTGGAAAAAGTGCAGAAGAAATTTACAATGATGTTGCCAGGACTCAAGGGACTAAGTTATAGGAAGAGGTTGGAGAAAATAGAACTTTTTTTTGAGCGTATGAGACTGAGGGGGGACCTTACTGAATTGTATAAGATCATGAGAGGCATGGATACGGTGAATGCACTCAGTTTTTTTTCTCAGGGTTAGGGAATTAAGGACTAGGGGGCATCAGTGTAAGGTTAGAAGGGAAAGAACAAAAGGGAACCTGAGAGGCTACTTTTTACACAGAGGGTGATACGCATTTGGAATGAGCTGCTAGCGGAAGTGGTTGAGGCGGATACATTGACAACATTTAAAAGGCATTTGGACAAATACATAGATAGGAAAGGTTTAGAAGGATATGGGCCAAATGCAGGGAAATGGGGTCAGCATGGATGGACATTTTGGCCAGCATGGATCAGAGTCACAGTCAGACATGTACAGCATGGAAACAGACAGTTCAGTCCAACTCGTCCATGCTGACGTGATATCCTAATTTAATCTCATCCCTTTGCCAGCACTTGGCCCATATCCCCCTAAGCCCTTCCTAATCATACACCCATACATATGCCTTTTAAATGTTGTAATTGTAGTGGCCTCCATCATTTCCTCTGGCAGTTTATTCCATATACGCACTACACTCTGCATGTAAAAATCAGCCCTTAAGTCCCTTTTAAATATTTTCCTTCTCACCTTAAACCTGTGCCCTCTAGTTCTGGAATCCCCTGCCCTGGGGAAAAGACCTTGCCTATTAATCTTATCCATGACCCTCATGATTTTATAAACCCCTATGAGGTCACCCCTCAGCCTCCAACACTCCAGGGAAAACAGCCCCTGCCTATTAGCCTCTCCCATTAGCTCAAATTCTCCAACCCCGGCAACATTCTTGTAAATCTTTTCTGCTGAAGGGCCTATCTGCGTGCTTTAGGACCTGGTGACTCTATGCTCCCAGTCGAAAGTGTCTGAGTATCATGTGACTCAGGGTTAGTCTATCTGTGTATGAGGAATGGTGCTTTAAGCTGTCATTGCATTTTGACCTTTGAAGCAGCATCATAGAATCTCTACAGTGTGAAGGAGGCCATACACACCATTGACCCTTTACTGACCCTCTGAAGAGCATCCCATCCAGACCAAGCTCCCTACTCTATCTGCATTTACCATGGCTAGTTCACCGAGCCTGCATATCTCTGGATACCATGGACAATTTGGCATGGCCAATCCACCTAACCTGCGCAAATTTGGACTATGGGAGGAAACAGTTGCACCTAACATGAATCCACGCACACACGGGGAGAACTTGCAAACTCCATAGACAGTCACCCAAGGTTGGAATCAAACCCAGATACCCAGTGCTGTGAGGTAGCAGTGCTAATCACTGAGCCCCATGCCATATGAATCACTGTCTCTGGAAGAGGGCTATAAAAAGGATCTTGTTTTTCTAAAAATGAGAATAAACTAACAAAGAGTTCAAAAGACAAAGAACAAAGAACAGTACAGTACAGGAACAGGCCCTTCATCCTACCAAGCCAATGTCTACACAAGACATTTCTCTAAATTAAAAACCTCTTGCAGTCCATATACCTCTATTCTCTGCATATTCATGTATCTGTCCAATGCCTCTTAAACATTGCTATTGTATCTGCTTCTGATGAAGGATTATGTCCGAAATGTTGACTCTCTTGCTCCTCAAATGCTGCCTTACCTGCTATGCCTTTTCCAGCACCACACTTTATTGACTCTGACTCTCCAGCATTGGCAGTCCTCACTATCTCCAAAGCTAGAGACTAAAAATATTGATGAGAAAGTAAGGAAGAATAAGAAAGCATATGATGCATACTAGAATAATAGGAATAGGAATCAGGAGAATCTCAAATGCAGGAGAAAGGCTATGGATGGCAGAAGGTACACAAAGGGAAAGCATGAGGCAAGGATGACAGTTTGTACTCAACCAAAATAGTAAAATGTTCTTCAAAAATATTAATAGTAAAAGATTCATGAAGGATAGAGTATGGCCCATAAGGAGTAAGAAGGGTAAGCAGTTTACTGAAGGAAAAGATGTGATAGAGGTACTAAATTAATATTTTGCTTCTGTCTTTACCAAATTAGAAGATGCTGATAATAGTTGAATTGAAAATGTGGTTGTTGAACAACTGAGCAATATAGTGATAGGTGATAAAAAGGCTGGCAGCCTTCCAGGTAGTGAAGTCGTCAGGTTCTGATGGAATGCATCCTAAATTGCTGGGAGAAGTAAGTGAGCAAATCATAGCCAGAAATTTTCAAGATCTCTCTGAACACAGGAGTGGTCCCCAGGGACAGCAAATGTGACCCTGTTGTTTAAGGAAGGAACAAAGGATAACCCTGGAAACTACTGATCTGTCAGCTTGACATCAATAGTGGGAAAACTGATGGAGGTCAGAATGCAGGATAAGATACAATGAGAAAAAAATATGTTTTTCTTTGTTTCAGCAGCAGGAAGAGTGGGAGCATCGACCAGGGGGCTGACAGGAAGGTGAGTAACTGATTTAAAAACTTACCTTGAGCGTCGGGGCCCTCCATTTTTGTTTCAGCAGCAGGAAGAGCAGGAGCGTCAACCAGAGGACAGCTGGGAAGGTGAATCACTGATTTGAAAACTTAGCTTGTAGATAGGCAGAGCGCATGCCAAGCAGGAACATACATGGGAGTAAAGTGAAGTGATATATTTGGATGGTTGTGTTACCCAAAACACTAGTTAGGCAGTGTGTCCCACCCATCCTCCTTCTCTAACCAAAACAAAAAGGTTCTGTGCACCGGATTGGTAAGTTTTCTCTTTATTCTTTATTTTCTTACAGTCTGTTTGAGAATTTAGAACACTGGGAATGGTGGTTACGGAGTTGAATGTTCCTTTTGCAGAATGTGGGAGGTGAAAATCACCACTAGTGTCCCTGCTGACTTCATCTGTGCGAAGTGCACCCAACTCCAGCTCCTCAAAAACCGCGTTATGGAACTGGAGCTAGTGCTGGATGAACTTCAGATCATTTGGAAAGCAGAGGACGCTACTGAGAGGAGTTACAGGGAGGTAGTCATACCCCAGTTGCAAAAAAGAGGCAGATGGGTTACAGTCAGGGGACAGAAAGGGAATCGGCAGACAGTGCAGGGATCCCTGTGGCCGTTGCCCTCAATAGCAAGTATACCATTTTGGATACTGTTGGGGGGTTGGGGGGGGGCGGGGTGATGACTTACTAGGGTTAAGCCATGGGGTACATGTCTCTGACACAGAGTCTGTCCCTGTTCCTCAGAAGCGAAGGAGGGAGATGAACAGAGCATTCGTCATTGGGGACTACAGAGTTAGGGGGACAGATAGAAGGTTCTGTGGGAACGAGAGAGACTCATGGTTAGTGTGTTGTCTCCCAGGTGCCAGGGTTCATGATGTCTTGGATCGTGTTTTTGGGATCCTTGATGGGAAAGGGGAGCAGCTCCATGTTGTGGTCCACATAGGTATTAACAACATAGGTAGGAAAAGGGAGAAAAGGGAGATTTAAGGCAGAAATTCAGGGAGCTAGGGTGGAAGCTTAATGCTGGAACAAACAGAGTTGTTATCTCTGGTTTGTTACCTGTGCCATGTCTTAACGAGGCAAGGAATAGGGAAAGAGAGGAATTGAACATGTGGCTACATGGATGGTGCAGGAGGGAGGGTTTTGGATACCTGGATAATTGGGGCTCATTAGGTGGGACCTCTACAAACAGGATGGTATACACCTGAACCAGAGGGGTAACAATATCCTGGGGGGGGGGGGGGGGGGGGGGTAGTGATATTTACTAATGGTCTTCTGGAGGGTTTACACTAATTCAACTGGGGGATAGGAACCTAAATTATAGTTCCAGTGTCCAGGAGTTTGAGAGTAGTGAGGTCAGAAATATGGTTTCAAGGTCGCAAGAGTTCACTGGCAAGCAGAAAGGCGGTTTGAACTATGTCTACTTCAACGCCAGGAGCATCCAGAATAGGGTAGGTGAACTTGCAGCATGGGTTAGTACCTGGGACTTCGACACTGTGGCCATTTCAGAGACATAGATAGAGCAGGAACAGGAATGGTTGTTGCAGGTTCCAGGATTTAGATGTTTCAGTAAGATTGGAGAAGACGGTAAAAGAGGGGCAGACGAGGCATTGATGGTCAAGGACAGTATTATGGTGGCAGAAAGGACGTTTGAGGACTCTTCTACTGAGGTATTATGGGCTGAGGTTAGAAACAGGAGAGGGGAGTTGGGAGTTTTCTGTGGGCCTCTGAATAGTTCTAGAGATGTAGAGGAAAGGATAGCAAAGATAATTCTGGATAGAAGCGAGAGTAACAGCGTGGGGGGGAGGGAGGAATCTTTATGTTATGGGGAACTTTAACTTTAAATATTGACTGGAAATACTTTAGTACGCATACTTTAGATAGGTCGGTTTTTGTCCAATGTGTGCAGGATAATTTCCTGACACAGTATGCAGACAGGCCAGCAAGCAGCAAGGCCATATTGGATTTGGTACTGGGTAATGAAGCTGGCCAGGTGTTAGATTTGGAGGTAGGTGAGCAGTTTGGTGATAGTGACCACAATTTGGTTATGTTTACTTTAGTAATGAAAGGAATAGGTATATATCACAGGGCAAGAGTTATTGTTGGAGGAAAGGCAATTACAATGCAATTAGGCAAGATTTAGAATGCATAGGATGGGGAAGGAAACTGCAGGGAATGGGTACAAGTTAAATGCGGAGCTTATTCAAGGAAGAGCTGCTGCCTGTCCTTAATAAGTATGTACCTGTCAGGCAAGGAGGAAGTAGTCAAGTGAGGGCGCCATGGTTTACTAAAGAAAACTCTTTAGTAGCAGGCTACTGAATCTCTTGTCAAGAGGAAGAAGAAGGCCTTCAATCCAGACAAATGTGAGGGAATTATACAATGAATGGAAGAGCCTTGGCAAACGTTGATGGGCAGAGAGATCTGGGAGTGCAGGTCCATTGTACCCTGAAGGTTGCTGCACAGGTGGATAGAGTGGTCAAGAAGGCGTATAATATGCTTGCTTTCATTGGACGGGGTATTGAGTATAAGAGCTGGCAAGTCATGTTAAAATTGTACAAGACATCGTTTCGGCCGCATTTAGAATACTGTGTACAGTTGTGGTTGCCACATTACCAAAAGGATGTGGACGCTTTGGAGAGGGTGCAGAGAAGGCTTATGAGGATATTGCCTGGTATGGAAGGTGCTAGCTATGAAGAAAGGTTGAGTAGGTTAGGCTTATTTTCACTAGAAAAAAGGAGATTGAGGTTTACAAAATCATGAAAGGTATAGACAGAATGGTTAGAGACAAGCTTTTTCCCAGGATGAAGGATTCAATAACGAGAGGTCATGGTTTCAAGGTGAGAGGTGGAAAGTTTAAGGGGGCTACATGCAGCAAGTACTTCACCCAGAGGGTGGTGGGTGTTTGGAACGCGTAGAGGCAGGCACGGTAGATTCATTTAAGATGCGTCTGGACAGATGCATGAGTAGGTGGGGAGCAGAGGGATACAAATGCTTAGGAATTGACCAACAGGTTTAGACAGTACATTTGGATCGGCTCAGGCTTGGAGGGCTGAATGGCCTGTTCCTGGGCTGTAAACTTTCTTTGTTCTTTATGTTAGGATGAGACTTGAAGGTTGAGTTAGGGTGCTTGAGAGTTACAAGTTAGTCAGGAAAGATCTAAAGAGAGAACTAAGAAGAGGCAGGAGGGGGCACAAGAAGTTGTTGGCAGATAGGTTCAAGGAAAACCCTGA
Organism: Chiloscyllium plagiosum; assembly: GCF_004010195.1. NCBI lineage: Eukaryota > Metazoa > Chordata > Chondrichthyes > Orectolobiformes > Hemiscylliidae > Chiloscyllium > Chiloscyllium plagiosum. The sequence goes on from NC_057715.1 coordinate 47,095,262, forward strand.
AGTTTTCTATAGGTATATCAGGAATAAAAGAATGACTATAGTAAGATTGCCAATCAATGATAGTAGTGGGAAGTTGTGTGTGGAGTCTGAGGAGATAGGGGAAGTGCTAAATGAATATTTGTCATCAGTATCCACACTGGAAAAAGACAATGTTGTTGAGGAGAATATTGAGATCCAGGCTACTAGACTAGATGGGATTGAGGTTCACAAGGAGGAGGTGTTAGCAATTCTGAAAAGTGTGAAAATAGATAAGCCCCCTGGGCTGAATGGGATTTATCCTAGAATTCTCTGGGAAGCCAGGGAGAAGATTGCAGAGCCTTTGGCTTTGATCTTTATGTCGTCATTGTAGACAGGAATAGTGCCAGAAGACTGCAAGATAGCAGATGTTGTTCCCTTGTTCAAGAAAGGCCATAGAGACAACCCTGGAAATTGAAGACTCGTGAGCCATATTTCAGTTGTGGGAAAAGTGTTGGAAAAGGTTATAAGAGATAGGATTTATAATCATCTGGAGAGGAATAAGTCAATTAGGGATAGTCAATATGGTTTTGTGAAGGGTAGGTAATGCCTCACAAACCTTATTGAGTTCTTTGAGATGGTGACCAAACAGATCGATGAGGGTAAAGTGATTGATGTGATGCAAATGGATTTCAGTAAGGCGTTTGATAAGGTTCCCCATGGTAGGCGATTGCACAAAATACGGAGACATAGGATTGAGGGCGACTTAGCAGTTTGAATCAGAAATTTGATAGCTGAAAGAAGTCAGAGGGTGATGGTTGATAGGAAATGTTCATCCTGGAGTTCAGTTACTAGTGGTGTACCACAAGGATCTGTTTTGGACCACTGCTGTTTGTCATCTTTATAAATGACCTAGATGAGGGCATAGAAGGATGGGTTAGTAAATTTGCAGATGACACTAAGGTCAATGGAGTTGTGGATAATGCTGAAGGGTGCTGCAAGTTACAGAAGGACATAGACAGGCTGCAGAGCTGGACTGAGAGGTAGCAAATGAAGTTTAATACGGAAAAGTGTGAGGTGATTCACTTTGGAAGGAGCAACAGGAATAGAGAGTACTGGGCTAATGGTAAGCTTCTTGGTAGTGTAGATGAGCAGAGAGATCTTGGTGTCCATGTATATAGATCCCTGAAAGTTATCATCCAGGTTGATAGGGTTGTTAAGAAGGCGTACAGCGTGTTAGGAGAAATTGAGGACTGCAGATGCTGGACATCAGAGTCGAAAGTGTGGCGCTGGAAAAGCACAGCAGATCAAGCAGCATCCGAAGAGCAGGAGAATCAATATTTTGGGCATTAAACCTTCATCAGGAATGAGGCTTCTTGGCCAGAGGGCTAAGAGATAAATGAGAGGGGGTTGGGCCTGGGGGAAGGTAGCTGAGAATGCAATAGATAAAGGTGCGGGAGAAAGTGATAGGTCAGAGAGGAGGTTGGAGTGGATAGATTATCAGGTTTTGAATTTCCAGTAAGAGGTAGAATCAGGATGCATGGGGTTTGCAGATGATGAGGTCGGAGGCAATGGATGGGAGATCCAAAGAGGTGATGAGGTTATGGATAGTCTGGGAGATGATGGATTTTTGATGGGATATGACGTCGTGGTCAAGGGGGCAATAGGAGGAGGTGTCTGCGAGTTGGCGCCTGGCTTCAGTGGGGTGTAGAGGTCGGTGCAATAAACACAACTATCAATCTATCCACTCAACCCTCCTCTCCGACCTATCACTTTCTCCCCCACCTTCATCTACCTATTGCATTCTCAGATACCTTCCCCCCCAGCTCCACACCCCTCCTATTTATCTCTGAGCCCCCTGGTCCACAAGCCTCATTCCTGGTGAATGGCTTATGTCCAAAACGTTGATTCTCCTGCTCCTCTGATGCTGCCTGACCTGCTGTGCTTTTCCAGAATCACACTCTCCATATAGTGTGTAGGCTTTTATTGGTAGAGGGATTGAGTTTCAGAGCCCTGAGGCCATGCTGCTGCTGTACAAAACTCTGGTGCAGCCGCACTTGGAGTATTGTATACAGTTCTGGTCATCACATTATAGGAAGGATGTGGAAGCTTTCGAAAGGGTTCAAAGGAGATTTACTAGGATGTTGCCTCGTATGGAGGGAAGGTCTTATGAGGAAAGGCTGAGGGACTTGAGGCTGTTTTCATTAGAGAGAAGAAGGTTGAGAGGTGATGTAATTGAGACATATAAGATAATCAAAGGGTTAGATGGGGCGACAGTCAGAGTATTTTCCTTGGATGGTGATGGCTAGCATGAGGGGACATAGCTTTAAATTCAGGGTGATGCATTTAGGACAAATATCAGAGGTAGTTTCTTTATTCAGAGAGTAGTAGGGGTATGGAATGCACTACCTGCAATAGTAGTAGGTAAAAACAATGACTGCAGATGCTGGAAACCAGAGTCTAGTTAGAGTAGTGCTGGAAAAGCACAGCTGTTCAGGCAGCATCCGAGGAGCAGTAAAATCGACGTTTGAGCAAAAGTCCTTCCTGATGAAGGCTTCAGATTAGTTTCACAGGTCAGCTCAACATTGAGGTCCAAAGGGCCTGTACAGCGCTGTAATGTTCTATGTTCCATGTTTTAACATAATACTATAGCATTGTCAAGGGCAGGTCATTTCTGACAATGTTTATTGAGGTCTTTGATGAGGTGACACAGGCAGTAGATGAAGGTAGTGCTGTCGATGTAATTTTGGATATTCAGAAAGCATTTATGCCACATAATAGGTTGGTTAGCAAATTAGAATGTTTGGGATTGATGGCTAAAAATGGGAAACTTTGGGTAGCTAAAGATGGATATTTCTCAGGTTGGAGAAAATTTGAAACTGGTATTCTCCAGGGATCAGTGTTGGGACTCTTGCTTTTTCTGACTTATCGAAACGATTTGAAAATGGAGGTTAAGGACAAAATCTCTAAATTTGCAGATGATACTAAGCTGGAGATAGTAGTGAACTATGAGAATGATGCTGAACAACTTCAGAAGCTGGCCAAATGGACAGACAGCCAGAAGATTTATTTTTACACAGAGAAATGTGAGGTAATACCTTTTGCGTCACAAAACATGGAGAGACATTACAGGCTCAAAGGTATGACTTAAAGTGGAGTACAGGACAGATGGAACTTGGGGCTCACATGCAAGATTATTTGAAGCTAGCCTGGCAAGTTGAAACAATTGTTAGAAAGGCTTACAGGATTCTTGGACTTATAAATAGATGCACAAATAGGAAATGATACAACTCCCCTACAAATCCTTCAGATTACGTTTGTAGTATTGTGTTCAGTTCTGGGCACCTTATTGAAAAGTGTTAAAGCCCAGGAGAGAATGCCAAAGAGATTTACTAGAATGATACCAAGAATGAGGGATTTCAGATACAAGCAAAGATGAGAAAAATTGGGCTTATTTTCCTTGATGCAGACAAGATTTATTGTGACCTCATTGAAGCGTTCATATGTATGAACAAGTTTGACAGGATCAAAAGATGATATTCTGATGAGGAGAAACTTTTTTGTATGAGAGTTAGATATAAGACATAAGACATAGGAGTGGAAGCAAGGCCATTTGGCCCATTGCGTCCACTCTGCCATTTAATGATGGCTGATCGGTGTTTCAATTCCACTTACCTGCACTCTCCCCATAGCCCTTAATTCCTTGCGAGATCAAGAATTTATCAATCTCTGCCTTGATGACACCCAACATCCTGGCCTCCACTGCGCTCTGTGACAGTGAATTCCACAGGCCCACCGCTCTCTGTTTGAAGAAATATCTCCTCTTTTCCATTCTAAATCGACCCCCTCTAATTTTAGGGCTAAGCCCACGGGTCCTGGTCTCCCCGATTAATGGAAACAACTTCCCAGCGTCCACCCTTTCTAAGCCATGCATTATCTTGTAAGTTTCTATTAGATCTCCCCTCCACCTTCTAAACCCTAATGAATACAATCCCAGGATCCTCAGCTGCTCATTGTATGTTAGACCTACCAGTCCAGGGATCATCTGTGTGAATCTCTGCTGGACACGGTCCAGTGGCAGTATGTCCTTCCTGAGGTGTGGGGCCCAAAATTGGACACAGTATTCTAAATGGGGCCTTTATAAATTCTCAGAAGCGTGTCACTGCTTTTATATTCCAACCCTCTTGAGATAAATGACAACATTACATTGCTTTCTTAATCATGGACTTAACCTGCAAGTCAATCTTTAGAGAATCCTGGACTAGCACTCCCAGAACCCTTTGTACTTTGGCTTTATGAATTTTCTCACCATTTAAAAGTAGTCCATGCCTGTATTCTTTATTTTCAAAGTGCAAGACCTCGCACTTTCTCATGTTGAATTTCATCAGCCATTTCTTGGACCACTCTCCTTATCTGTCTAAATCTTTCTGCAGCCTCCCCACCTCCTCAGTCCTACCTGCCTGTCTGCCTAACTTCGTATCATCGGCGAACTTCACCAGAATGTCCCCTGTCCCTTCATCCAGATCATTAATATGTAAAGTGAACAGCTGCGGCCCCAACACTGAATCCTGCGGGACCCCACTTGTCACCAGCTGTCATTCTGAAGAAGAACCTTTTATCCCAACTCTCTGCCTTCTGTCAGACAGCCAATCCTCAATCCATGCCAGTAGCTCACCTCGAACACCATGGGCTCTCACCTTACTCAGCAACCTCTCGTGAGGCACCTTATCAAAGGCTTTTTGGAAGTCGAGATAGATGACATCCACTGGGTTTCCCTGGTCTAACCTGCTTGTTACCTCTTCAAAGAATTTTATGGGCTGCCTGAAAAAGTGGTAGACCGGATTCCATATCAGGTTTCAAAAAAGAGCTGCGTATATATTTGAAAGTGATGAATTTAGATGGCTACAGAAATAGGGCTGGAGAATTGGACTAGCTGAATAAATCTTTCTGGAGCCAGTACACGCATGATGGGTCAAATGGCCTCCTTCTCCAGAGCGACAGAGTGGAAACAGACTCCTCAGTCCATGTCGACCATGTTTCCAAACTAAACTAGTCCCACTTGCTTGCACTGGCACATATCCCTCCAAACATTTCTTATTTATGTACTGATCTAAATGTCTTTTAAATATTGTAACGTACAACATCCAACACTTCCTCTGGACATTTATTCCACACACGGACCACTCTTTGTGCAACAAAATTGCCTCTCATGTCTTCTTGAAAAGTCTTTCTTCTCTCACTTTAAAAATACATCCCCCAGTCTTGAATTCCCCCACCCTAGGGAAAAGATCCCTGCTATTCACCTTATCTATATCTATAAACGTCTATAAGGTTACCTCTAAACCTCCTATGTTCCAGTGAAAAAAGGTCCCAGCCTATCCAGCCTCTTAGAATCATAGAGTCATAGAGATGTACAGCATAGGAACAAACCCTTCCAGCCCCTTCGGTCCAACCCGTCCATGCTGACCAGATATCCAAATCCAATCTAGTCCCACCTGCCAGCACCCGGCCCATATTCCTCCAAACCCTTACTATTGATATACCCATCCAAATTCCTCTTAAATATTGCAATTGTACCAGCCTCCACCACTTCCTCCGGCAGCTCACTCCATATCCGTACCACACTCTGCGTGAAAAAGTTGCCCCTTAGGTCTCTTTTATATCTTTCTCCTCTTACTCTAAACCTATGTCCTCTAGTTCTGGACTCCCTGACCCCAGGGAAAAGACTTTGCCTATTTACACTATCCTTGCCCCTCATAATTTTGCAAACCTCTATAAGGTCACCCCTCAGCCTCCGATGTTCCAGGGAAAACAGCCCCAGCCTGTTCAGCCTTTCCCTGTAGCTCAAATCCTCCAACCCTGGCAACATCATTGTAAATCTTCTCTGAACCCTTTCAAGTTTCACAACATTTTTCCGATAGGAAGGAGATCAGAATTGCACGCAATATTCCAACAGTGACCTAACCAATGTTCTGTATAGTCGCAACCTGACTTCCCAACTCCTGTACTCAATACTCTGACCAATAAAGGAAAGCATTCTTCACTATCCTATCTACCTGCGACTCCTCTTTCAAGGAGCTATGAACATGCACTCCAAGGTCTCTTTGTTCAGCAACACTCCCTAGGCCCTTACTATTAAATGTACAAGTCCTGCTAAGATTTGCTTTCTCAAAATGCAGCACCTCGCTGAATTAAACTCCATCTGCCACTTCTCAATCCAGTGGCCCATCTGGTCAAGATCCTGTTGTAATCTGAGGTAAGCTTCTTCGCTGTCCACTACACCTTTAATTTTGGTGTCATCTGCAAACTTACTAACTGTACCTCTTATGCTTGCATCCAAATCATTTATGTAAATGAAAAAAGTAGAGGACTCAGCACCGATCCTTGTGGTACTCCACTGGTCACAGGCCTCCAGTCTGAAAAACAACTCTCCACCACCACCCTCTGTCTTCTACCTTTGAGCCAGTTCTGTATCCAAATGGCTAGTTCTCCCTGTATTTCATGAGATCTAACCTTGCTCACCAGTCTCCCATGGGGAACCTTGTCGAACACCTTGCTGAAGTCCATATCGATCACATCTACTGCTCTGCCCTCATCAATCCTCTTTGTTACTTCTTCAAAAAACTCAATCAAGCTTGTGAGACATGATTTCCCACGCACTAAGCCATGTTGACTATCCCTAATCAGTCCTTGCCTTTCCAAATACATGTGCATCCTGTCCCTCAGGATTCCCTCCAACAACTTGCCCACCACCGAGGTCAGGCTCACTGGTCTATAGTTCCCTGGCTTGTCCTTACCACCCTTCTTAAACAGCGGCACCACATTAGCCAACCTCCAGTCTTCTGGCACCTGTGACTATTGATGATACAAATATCTCAGCAAGAGGCCCAGCAATCACTTCTCTAGCGTCCCACAGAGTTCTAGGGTAATCCTGATCAGATCCTGGGTATTTATCCACCTTTATGCATTTCAAGACATCCAGTACTTCCTTCTCTGTAATTCCCTACAGTCTATATCTTCCATATCCTTTTCCACAGTCAATACTGAGCAAAATACACGTTTAGTATCTCCCCCATTTTCTGCGGCTCCAAACAAAGGCTGCCTTGCTGATCTTTGAGGGGCCCTATTCTCTCCCTAGTGTGTTGTGTAATTTTTAACTTTGTTCACCCCAGTCCAACACCGGCACCTCCAATTCAAGGGGGTTGGAATGTAAGAGTAGCAAAGTCTTACTGCAAATATACAAGGTGCTCATGAGACCACATCTGGAGTACTGTGAGCAAATTTGGTCCATTATTTAAGGAAAGATCATTTCATTGGAGGCCATTCACAGAAGGTTCACTCAGATGATCTCTGGAATGGGAGAATCGGCTTGTCAGCAAAGACTAAACAGATTGTGATTCTCCTTACTGCTGTAGGAGTTTTAAGAGGCTTGACAAAGTTAATGCTGAGAGGATGTTTCTCCTCACAGGAGAAAGTGAGGACTGCAGATGCTGGGGATCAGAGCTTAAAAATGTGTTGCTGGAAAAGCGCAGCAGGTCAGGCAGCATCAAAGGAGAAGGAGAATCGACATTTCGGGCATAAGCCCTTCTTCAGGAAGAGAGTCTTTAGAACTCTTTGCCACAGAGAGTTGTGGGAACAGGAACCTTGTAAAGTGGAACTACATTAGATGTCCTCCATCTTCTGACACCTCCACTGTGGCCAGAGAGAATTTGAGAATTTGGATCAGGACCCCTGTAATTTCATCCCTCATCTCACACAGCAGCCTGGGAAACAAGCTATCCGGACTGGGGAATAATCCATCTTTGAACCTGCCAAGACATTCAATACCATCTTGCTTCTTATATCAATCTGTACAAAAGATTCACAGTCTGCCTTCTTGAATTCTGTAGTTGCATCCTCCTTCTCCTAGATAGAAATAGATTTAAGTATTCACTTAACATTCTACCCTCTAATGTCCTCCAGCTTCAAGCATAGATTTCCCCAATTAACCTCTTCCCCTTGATATATTTCAGAATAACTTGGGATTCTCTCCAATGTCTGCCTGTCAGCATTTTCTCATGGCACCGAGTTGCTCTCTAATTGCTTCCTTGAATTTGTCCCTGTACTTTCTTGCCCCTCCCGGGCCTTAATTATCTTGCTCCCTTTGTACCTGTTACATATCTCTTGTTTCCTTTCTTTCCTGCAGATGCCTAGACATCCAGGGTTGTCTGTTCTTGTTTTCATTAAATTTCACCCTAAAGGAAACATGTTGGGCCTGTACTCTCTCAGTACCTTTTCAAAGATCCCCACACTGTTCTCCTGTAGAGTTATCCATTAGTAACTGTTCCCAATCTATTTTGGTCAGATCCTGTCTTATTTTAATACAATTTGCCTTACCCTACTCCAAAACCCTTGTTTGAAGACTATTTTTCTCTTTTACAATAACAAATTTAAAACTTGTTGTCATTTAGGACTTGATTAGCTCAATTAATAGTGCTGCTGCCAAGCTTGGTGGTGGACATTGAAATTCCCCACTCAGAGTACCTTCTGTGCCCCTGCCACGCTTAACTCCTCCTCCATGTGTTGTTCAACATGGAGGAGTACCAATTCATCAGCTAAGGGAGGACAGTACATGGTAATCAGCAGGAGGTTTCCTTGCTCATGTTTAACCTGAATCCATGAGAATTCATGGGTCTGGAGTCAATGTTGAGGATTACCAGGGTACCTGCCTCCTGACTGCATATCACTGTGCTGCCACCTCTACTGGGTCTGTCCTGCTAGCAGGACAGGACATATCTTGGAATAGTGATGGTGGTGTCTGGGTATGGTATGATTCCATGAGTATAAATGTGTCAGCTGTTGAATGACTAATCTGTGAGACAGCTCTCCCTGTTTTGGTACTAGCCTGCAGATATTAGTAAGCAGGACTTTGCAATGCTGACAGGGCTGTTTCTGCCTTGATCTTTTTAGGTGCTTATGTAGATGCCAGGTGATCAGTCTTGTTTCATTTATTTTTGGCAGCTTTTTAGCATTTCATACAGCTGAGTGGCTTGCTAAGGCCATTTCTGAGGGAAATTAAGAGTCAATCACATTGCACATGGCAGATTTCCTTCCTTTAAGTACATTAATAAACCCAATGGGTTCTTTCCAAGAACATAAGCTGGATCTCCAGATAACTAATCCAGTGACACTAGGCCATCGTCACATCTGTATCCTCCCATACATCCCCGGGTTCTCCTATATTGAACAGCACTGGGGGTAGCAAAAGCACAGAATACAGTCTGGGGTGAGGGATCTCCAGTGTCCATCACAAACTTGAGGGCACTGCCAAATTGGTACATGGCCCCAACCATTAGCTGCTCAATCAGTCCCTCTGTCAGTGCCCTTCATGCCATGAATGGTTTGCTGATTGGTCATAACCAAAGACTGGCCATTCTCTGACAGTGAGGGCACCAAATGTCACCAGGTGCCAAGTCAGAAGCTAACAGTTGGTTTGGTGTCTGGGGATGCCCAAAACATCAGTGGCTTTGTTACCAGCTGGCCTACCCCACTCTGTCCATGACAAGACCCACAACCAGCTACTGATCATCTCCATGTTCCTGTCTGGACTATCAGTGTGCCTCGGTATGTTCTGTCTGCCCTCAAAGATGCAGATTCCTCATCACTTTTGGTCATGACTCAGGATAGACTGAGTTCAATTGACCACAGGGAGATCTCTCATCATAGCACCGCTTGAGGTGGTCTTTCCTTGTGCACAGTTTAATCATTTCAAATAAGGCTGTTGGGTTTGCCAATGGCTGTTTCAAACTGGTCACAAAAATCTGGGGCTAGACACACATCTCCAGTTGTCTCAAGGCGATGGTAATGGACTAAATAATATAACATTTTATGATTCTATATATTGTGTAGATGGCTGGTCAATTAATTTCCTATTTTTTGTGGTAAGGACACTCATTCCCAGTAGTGATGACAAGAGTATATCTGATAGGTATTTTATCATTGTGTTAGTGAGGAGAAGAGATTGTGGACAGTTGGATAGTTGGAAGTTTTGCAATGAGATCTGCTATAATGAAGGATTCAAGTAGTATTTGTAGATCTTACATTCTGGAAATAGAATGGCACGGAGGCTCAGTGGTTAGCATTGCTGCCACACAGCATCAGTGACCTGGGTTCAATCCCAGCCTCAGGGAGTTTGCATATTCTCACCATGTCTGCATGGGTTTCATCTGGGTGCTCTGGTTTCCGCCCACAATCCAAAGGTAAACTGGCCATGCTAAATTGCCCATAGTGTTCAGGGATGTGTAGGTTAGGTGCATTAGTCAGGGGTAAAATGTAGAGTGGTAGGGTTGGGGAATGGGTCTGTGTGGGTTACTCTTCGGAGGATCAGTGTGGACTTGTTGGGCTGAAGGGCCTATTTCCACACTGTAGGGATTCTCGAGTTGGAATAGCCCAGAGAATAGAAAATTGAAAGCACATAAGACTAGACTAATTGTGTTTTCCCTTCTCTGTTACAGGACGTGGACGTTGATGGTTAAACCAACATCTGTCACCCATTCTTAATTCTCCTTGAGAAGGTGGTGGTAAGCCACTTAAACCATCATGGTTCATACGCTGTTGGTACACGCACAATGCTGTTCAGAAGGGAGTTCAGGGATTTTGAGCAGTGACTCTGAAGGAACAGTAATATATTTCCATGTCGGGATGATGTGTAATTTGGAAGGGAATTGATGGGATGTTGGGATATGATTGGCGCAACATCGAGGGCTGAAGGGCCTGCTCTGCGCTATATTGTTCTATGTTCTATGTTTGATGATGCTTGAAATGTCACACTTCTATTTTAAAGAAAGGAGAACTCTATCTTATTCAATTTATGAAGACATCCCTGGTTCAGAGTGCTCCAGTTCCTATTGGTTCCCTTAACCCTATGTGTTTATTCAGCTGTGAAATGTTTCCCTTTTGAGACACTTATACAAAACTTTAATTCCTAGCTCAAATATACAACAAATATTTACAACTGTATATAACAAATTGCAACATTCATAATACAAAGGAATAAATACTCGAAGGACACTGGCCATGAAGGCATCTTAGGCTCTTTCTATGTTGTAACATTTTATAACCTTTCCTGCTTCACCGAAGTGTAAGTGGAATTATCCACTGACACTTGTATATGTTGATTGCGTTCTTCAGTCAATGAAACAGCACATCCCTACATGTGGCAAGATGATATCTGGGTTTGGGGTCATAATTAACAAGTAACATTTGAGCTGCACAAGTGCCAGCTGACAAAATGAATCTGGCAACCTGCCTCAGGCTGGAATGCGGTCAGAAACCAAGAGGACCTGATAGAACCTAAACTGAACATTGGTGAGCAGATTATTCATCTTTCTTTCTCTGTCCAGAGATACTATAACATCACTCTGAACATTTTTTACCACAACAAAATCACCCTTCTTTATAATTAAAACAGCAATTTCCAAGCACAACAACAAAAGTGGAGGGAGAGAAATTACTAGATTACTTATAGTGTGGAAACAGGCCCTTCGGCCCAACAAGTCCACACCGCCCCGCCCCCTACACCTAACGCTAGGGGCAATTTAGCATGGCCAATTCACCTAACCTGCACATTTTTGGACTGTAAGAGGAAACCAGAGCACACCCACAGGGAGAACGTGCAAATTCCACACAGTCAGTCACCTGAGACGGGAATTGAACCCAGGTCTCTGGTGCTGTGAGGTAGCAGTGCTAACCACTGTGCCACTGTGCCACCCAGGGAGGAGAGTAAATTAAAATGGAGTTGGGATGTGAGGAGGTTATTCGTGATTAAGTGTCTCTTGATAGCACTGCCAATGACTTCTTCAGTCACTTTGCTGATAACCAAGCATAGATTGATAAAATGCTAATTGATCAGGTTGAAAGGCAATGTTTACAATTTTCCTCGTCTCTTGGCACCTCCCCCAAGACTAGGGAAGACTAGAAGATTGTGGCCAGTGTTCCTCAATTTCTGTACTCACTTCCTTCATAGTTCCGTTTAAAAGAAATGTTTAGAAATATTTGGTATTGTCTGAATTTGTGAACTGTACGAGAAAAAGCTAGGGACTTGCCCATGCACCAACTGTAGAGAGAGTCATAGAGTCATCATTAGATCCTACATGAGCTCAGTTGATGAGAATTAACAAAAAGGTTGCATTATTATATCTAGCACAGATAAATGAGCAACTATTCCTTACTATGTAGGGCTATTTACAAGCACATATGACCCTCAGCTACCTTAATTTGGAAATATCATGAAGAGTTTATCTTCTGACTCTAAGCTTTCAGTATCTGGTGCCTGTCTTCCATCTGTATTGGTTCCTGGGGAAGGAGCCATTCCATTCTAACATAGCTTCTGTTTGATTTTTGGTGACAGGAACAACTTGGGTAGAATTGCTAAGCTGCCAAGCAAATGTCAGGCAGGCGTGCAGACATAAACTATAAGGCTCCTTCAGCAATAAAGGAAGGAGTATTAAAAACAGTCTGTAAATGCTTTCACACTAAACTGTTACTCATTGAAGCTTGGCCAATAGATAGTATCATGCCCTTCCTGAGCCTGTGTCCTAGGACGTCTGTGAAAACTTATCTGTTTGGTGCATTCATGCAAATTATTACCTACAGCCCAGAATGCTGATAAATGTGAAGTGCTGCGTTTGGGCAAAATGAGATCACAGTTTAAGAAAAACAATGTGTTGAGAATATTAAGGATTGAAATAAAATAAGAAACTGGAGCAGGTTTGTGAAGGAAACCAGAACCATTCAAGGAAATGCCAATGACACAAATGCAGACTATTGAATTGATGTTAATAATAATCCAAAATCTGAGGGTTGCCTTAGGCTTAGAGAAACTACAGGCAGTGATCTGGCAACAATTTTCTTCTCCAATAAAAAGATTAATTTCAAGTCATGCTCTCAAATCACCAGGCACACTCAAAACCAGTGGCTGGTAATAATTTTATAAAGTAGTTTTTAATCCCTCAATTACAGTTTCAAACATTGTATACAAAAGGCCCTGTTGGTATTTTCCTTAATGTTTGCAGAAATAGATGATCCATGCAAACACATTTCTTCACATTGATTTGACGTAAAGACTATGAACTGAAAATGTGTTGCTGGAAAAGCGCAGCAGGTCAGGCAGCATCCAAGGAGCAGGAGAATCGATGTTTCAGGCATGAGCCCTTCTTCTCCCTTCCTGAAGGGCTCATGCCCGAAACATTGATTCTCCTGCTCCTTGGATGCTGCCTGACCTGCTGCGCTTTTCCAGCAACACATTTTCAGCTCTGATCTCCAGCATCTGCAGTCCTCACTTTCTCCGTAAAGACTATGAACCCATATTCATTAAAGTTTTTTTTAGTAGTGATGACTATTAATTTAAAACAAATCTTGAATAGATTTTAGTTCAATTTTAATCTCCATGATACATGGGAGGATGTTAAGATTATTTGGTTATTTCTTTTACTTTTGAGTCTTTTTCTCAGGTTGGAAATGCCAAACACTAGGGTGCATAGATTATGGTGAGAGGGAGTAAGTTCCAAAGAAATATGTGAAGCAAGTATTTTACGCAAAAGATGATGGAATGCGCCTGGAATGCGCTGTCGTGGGAGGTGATAGAAGCAGATTTAATAGCAACATTTAAGAGACATTTAGACATGAACTGGCAGGGAATACATTGATGCGGACCATGCGCAGGTTGATAGGTTTGGAATAGCACGATGGTGGATACAGACATGTTGGACTGAAGGGCCTGTTCTTGTGCTGTACTGTTCTATGCTGTATGTTCTAAACTGAAATTTTCTGCTTTGAAGTGCTGACAGAATCAGAATGGCTGTGAATTTTCCACTCCCTATTCCATGTTCAGTGGCAAAACTACAAAGTAGCTACGGCATTATATAGAAGGATTTTTATTATTAAAACTGAATTAAACAATAAGATTAACAATTATATTATTAGTGCAAGAGAAAAAGGTATTTAAAATAATTTAGCTTATTTAATTTATTTAACATATTTAAAGCTGTATTGCACCCTCTCACTGTGGTGAGAGTTTGAAAATTTTAAAGACATACTTTGAACTCCAGATCAGATGAAATCCTGGAAACAGGATGTAAATATTGTGGATGACAAAAGTGGTTGGGCGGCACGGTGGGTCAGTGGTTAGCACTGCTGCCTCATAGCACCAGCGTCCCAGGTTTGATTCCAGCCTTGGGCGAATGTCTGTGTGGAGTTTGCACGTTGTCTGCGTAGGTTTCCTCTGACAGTCACAACGATGTGCAGGTCAGGTGAATTGGCCATGGTAAATTGCCCATAGTGTTAGGTGCATTAGACAGAGGGAAATGGGACTGGGTGGGTTACTCTTCGGAGGGTCGGTGTGGACTGGTTGGGTCGAAGGGCCTGTTTCCACACTGTAGGGAATCTAATCTAATCTATTCTAAATCTAAAGGAAAGCATGTCTAGTGTGGGGAATTCAGTGCTGTAGCTGCAGGAACTTGAATCACTTTGCATGCAAGTGTTTAGCTAGAAAGAAGTAGTTGATCATCCTAAGGAAACATTCCATAAAACAGGTGTGTCATAATCAGGTGTAAAAGTGAACCTTATAATTACAATTGCAGAAAGTGAGCATCAAGTGATTGTGAAGTGTCAGATAGACATTGGTCCAATATCATTTGCTTCATAGACCTATGCAAAGTGGTTCAAGGGGATGGCCCATAAACAAATCCCTCAAAAATAAAGTTGAGGCCCTACGATTGACAGCTGTCATCCTAGGAGGATAAATGTGACCATGGGAAACCATTTTGTGGGTCTGTACTTGGTTTCCTGGCATGTCTCATGCTGCCTTCATCTGTCAAGAGTCCGAGGTTGGTACTGTTTTGAATGAGGCTCCATGGGTGATTGCTGGCTGGTAAGGGTTATCCCCTAAAGAGATTATTCCTATTACCCATCTGGCATTCTTACACCAATACAGAGATGCATTATATTCAAAGTAAGCCCCACAAAAGCAGCAGTGGATACAGTCTGCAGGGGGACTGAGTGCTTAAATCTCAAAATTTGGAAGGTGAGGAAATTTAGTGCAGACAGGAAAGCAATCATGTTTTAGCCTTCACAGAAAAGAGTGACCTGAGAAACAGGATAGAGACAGCTTGGAGCTGGTTAAGCAGATTGGTGATTTATGTATTTTAAGCTTTGTTTCCTCTCTAAAGAGTTGACAATAGTTCAAATTGGGCACATCTAGATATTATAGCAGCTAGAGTATTGTTGCAAAGAGACACAGTTTGTTAATGCTCTTAACCTTGCGTTCATTTGGACATTTCAGAGAAATAGCAATTCAAAGGAAAAAATAATATTTATACTGCATTAGAGAAGAGTTCTAATTGGTTGGAAGATCAACTCTGATTAGAAGAGACATAGCTGTATAACCTTTAATATTAATTGACAGTTAATAACAGGATTTGTTTAAGTTTTAAATCAAGCACATTGACTCTGATTGGTCCAGGCATTGCCATTAGAAATTAACTTGTCAATTCTGGCATCTATTTTTTTGAGCTGAAACAGACGCTAAGCATGTGCATGTTCTTTCTATTTGCAAGGAATGGAGCCCTGTGGTTTAATATATGTACACACACAGCAGGACCACACTGTGAGCCTGACCAACAATCCTAAATTGGTTGTTAGCATGATTCCTTGCATGTTCAAGATTATCCAGCAAATGTGGTCCAAGTTCAGAATCACATTTACTATTAGACTCTGTGAATTTTGCAAGTGCAGGCTGGTTGAATTTAGTCAGCACCTTACATGTTGTATAGAGATGTAGGGACATATTGTTTGATGTAACATGCCTGTATTTGGGATGTATGTACCATGCATCACACCAGCACTGAAATTCAGATGCCAAGTTTCTCATTTCTGTGACAGGCAGAAGAAAATCATTTTGGCTTGATAACAAAATCCGACATTGTAGCAACATTTTCAACTGTTACTCAAACTTTGTAGCTTCTATGCTTTGAGGGTAATCTGAGGTAGACTGGACACTTTTATGATCAGGAATGAAACCCATAGGACCTTTTATGACTTTGCATGAGAAATGATCTGAATAGGATAGCAATTATCCTGAAGAATTCCTTTAATGCATCTTAGTTTGGCATTAAGTTTGTGCAGACCCAATTTATAAGGTTTCACTGAGTATCTGTGAGATTATTGTTGGGATAAAAGAGATTTTTAAAAATCTGGTATGTGTAATGAAACCATGCTAATAGTTCATTTCTGGTGTTATTATAGTTTGTGTTTTTCATTTGCATAATCAAAATTATGTTATTTTGTCAAAAGTACACTGGCAGTCTCTTGAAAATATGTTCAGTGACTGATCTATACAGACAACTAAAAAGAAAATAAAACTAGGTTTCATTTTGGGATTTATCTTAATCAGTTTAGATCACTGTAGTTGTGGTCCTCCAAAATTCCCTAGATTCTAAAGATGTCCTAGCACATTGGAAACTGCAAAAATCATACAATTTTTAAGAAAGAAGGGAGACAGAAAGCAGGAAGCCTTGGACTAGAGAGTCTAATACCTGTAATTGAGAAAATGCTATAGCTTGTAACACAAACCTTCATCATACAAACCACTGGTAGAAGATACGCTTCTTATCCCCTGGCCACAGGGAAGTGGTATCTAGTACAAGTCAGCCAGAGTGTCTTGTACTCTGATTAAATGCGGAGTACTACTTCATGTAACTATTCAAAGGGTTCTGGAAAAGGATTGTAAATACCCTGTAGTGATCATCATGATGTCAGCCAGATGGACCTCAAAGAATATGAGTTTCCTGGTTCGGCGTGTTAATCTGGTCTAATCAGGGAGCCCTGGCTGACAGATATAACGAGGAGTATCTGATGTTCCATTCAGTTTGACAGCTGGCCCAGAGAGAGATGGATCAAGTGTCAAGAACTCTCCACATGTCAATAAAGAGTGACTTGGAGACAAGGTACCAGTCTCTGTGTAGTTATTTCAATGGCAATGAGGAAAAAGCACGCTCCTGAAGAAATTCACTTGCAACAGTTCTCTTTGAGTTGGAATAAATATTCCTGGCATTATGCTATTATTTGGGATATTTGACTCATTCAATCCTGCTGTTGAAGACTGGGTGTAGTATGTGGAAAGAATGTTTTTTCTTCTGGGAAAAGGGTATTGGGGCAGATGAAAAGCAATAAGTGACAGCTTATGGATTTTTGGTTTTTGGTCATTAGGAACCTAACGTTTCCTGAGGCACCATACACTAAACCTTTTCAAGAGATGAAAGATTTGGTTAAGGAAAATTATGACTCCAAGCCTCCTCTAATTCTGGGACACGATCAGTTTGGCTTGGCAATTTGAGAACCAGGGGAATCTGTATCAGGATTTTTGACTAGGTTAAGATGACTGGCAGAATGACTCTGATTTTACCCTTAAAGAGAGATGCTGAGAGACCCTTTGGTATGTCAGATTAATGATGTAACAATGTAAAAATGTTTACTAGCTGAAGCCCAAATTACTTCAAACAGGCGCTGCAACTGGCCTTTTCATTGGAAAATATGGCAAGAAGAGCATGTGAGTTGTAGGGTGTTCCGATGGAAGAGAAAATCCTTGGGGAACACCATTTAAGTGAGGACAATTGCATAGAAGATTGTAGGTCAGCCCATACCAAAACCCTGGAACAAAGCTAAGCCTTGGTCAAATAGTTAAAATTTTCTTCAGGATCCAAGCCAGCAAGCTATTGTAGTTGTTGCCAATATGTAGACTGGAGACAGCAAAAGTGTCCCACTTGAACTAATATGAGTTCTCATAGGCCAAGAGAGTGCACACCCTGGAAAGTCCACCTTCATCTGATTTAGAACAGCTAAACTACCCAACAACACCCAAATCAGAACCAATCAAGATAAATGTCTGGTTAAATGTTCATCGGTTCTAATAAAGCTTGACATCAGCATGCCTGCTTTAATCGTCACAGAACTAGTCTTGGACAAAATTTTCTCTAGACTCCAACCCCCAAGTTTCCGCAAGACCTCGACTAGACTGAGCATCTATTGCCTTTACAGATTAAGGATACAAAATTGGTTCCGGTCTCTTACGCAAAGCAGCTGGTCCAGGTACCACTGATCATAGTAAAAGACTTGTGCCCAAGCTTGATGGGGTGAAATTGGTTGAGAAACATTCATCTCAATTGGCTCAACACTTTTCAATGAGAAAATGGCTGCCTGAGTGAAGCTCAAATTAAATATGCAGACATTTTTCAGGAAGGTCCAGGGGCTATCAAAGGAGCCAAGGCTACCTTGTATGTTGACCAGGAAGAAATTCCACGATTCTGTAAGGCCCATCCAGTGCCATTTGCCTTACTGGCAAAAGTAGAGGCAGGAAGAGGTTGCATCTGAACTGGAGGGGGACCAATATCTTGGCAGTCAGGTTTGCTAATGCTACAAAGGAGGGTTTTAATTCGGTTTGCGGGGTGAGGTGGGATCCTCAACAGTTGGGAGGCAAGTGTGAGGCTAGAAGGCAATGCAGTAATCAGAAATAGTAAAGTGAAGAGACAGGTCAGGCTGGAACACAACAGGGAGCAAGGAATGCCTGTTTGATTAAATTGCATCTATTTCAATGCAAGAGGACTGATAGGTAAGGCTGATGAACTTAGGGTGTGAATAGGTAAATGGAAGTGGGATATTATTGGCATTATAGAAACATGGCAAAGGAAAAGACAGGACTAGTAGCTTAATATACCAGGGTACCAGTGCTTTAGAGCTGAAAATGTGTTGCTGGAAAAGCGTAGCAGGTCAGGCAACATCCAGGGAACAGGGGAATCGACGTTTCGGGCATAAGCCCTTCTTCAGGAATGAGGAAAGTTTGTCCAGCAGGCTAAGATAAAAGGTAG
>NC_057715.1:47114226-47142170 GCF_004010195.1 Chiloscyllium plagiosum
ACGGGGTGGTTGGGTTGGTTGGTCCAGGAGTCCCAGAGGTGTTCTCTGAAACGCTCCGCAAGTAGGCGGCCTGTCTCCCCAATATAGAGGAGGCCACATCGGGTGCAGAGGATGCAATAGATGATGTGTGTGGAGGTGCAGGTGAATCTGTGGCGGATATGGAAGTTTCCTTTGGGGCCTTGGAGGGAGGTGAGGGGGGAGGTGTGGCCGCAAGTCTTGCACCTCCTGCGGTTAGGCAGTGCTTTAGGCAGAACAGAGGTGGTGAAAAGAATGGAGGGGAATTGCATTTTTCATTAAGACGAGTATCATAGTAGTAATCAGAGATGAAATAACTGAAGAATCATCCAGTAAGGTTTTGTGGGTGGAGCTAAGAAATAAAAAGGGATGGTGACATTATTGGGGGTCATACTGTAGGCCACAAAATAGTCAACAGGAATTAGATGAACAAAATATGCAGTGTGACTGAGGAGACCACAGGAGCAATAGGGTTATCATATTGGGGGATGTTAATTTTCCTAATATAGACTGTGACTGCCATAGCATAAAGGGCTTAGATGGGGTAGAATTTGTTAAGTGCATTCAGGAAAGTTTCCTCAAGCAGTATATAGAGGATCTTACTTGGGAAGGGGGCAAAATTCAACCTACTCTTGAGAAATAGGGCAGGACAGATGACTGAGGTAACGGTGGAGGAGCACTATGGGACCAGCGACCATAGTTCTATTAAATTTAAAATAGTTATGGAGAGGGACAAAAGTTGTCCACAGGTTCAAGTTCTAAATTTGGGTGAGGTGAATTTTGATGGAATTAGACAGGAGCTTGCAGGGATTGATTGGAGTAGTTTGCAGGCAAGAGGACCTCCGATAAGTGGGAGGTCCTTTAAAAATGAGATAGCAAAAGCTAAAGGTCTATTCGTTCCTGTGAGGGTGAAGGCCAAGTTTGGCAGGAAGAGGGAACCCTGGATGACAAGAGATATTGAGGCTTTGACCAGAAAAAAAGAAGAAGCATGGCTCAGGTACAGGCAGCTGCGATTATGGATGTTTTTTCGGGATATACGAGTTTACTGAATAAGGAAATCAGGAGAGTACAAACGCAGCATGAGATAGCCTTGGCTGAGAAGGTTAGGGTGAATTCAAAAAGGTTCTTTAAGTATATTAAAGAAAAAAGAATAACTAGAGAGAGAATAGGATCCCTCAAGGACCAAAATGGACATGTATTTGTAGAACTGCAAGAGATGGGCAAGGTCCTAAGTGTGTTTTCCATGGAGAAAGACATGAAGACCTGGAAACTTGGGGAATTTAGTGGTAATATCTTGGGGACAATCCATATCACAGTATTGATGTATTAGAATGTATGAAGGTGGATAAATCTCCTTGTCCTAATCAGATATATCCAAGAACACTGCAAGAGGTAGAAAAGAAATTGTGGGAGCCCTGGCTGATATTTTTGCATTATCATTGCCATGAGTGAAGTCCCAGAAAACTGGAGGGTAGAGAATGGTGTGCCCTTATTCAAGAAGGGTTGCAAAGAAAAACCTTGGAACTATAGACCAGTAAGTCTAATATTTGCGGTAGGTAAGTTACTTGAGAAGATTCTGACATAAGATATACATGCATTTGGAAAGACAAAGCAGTCAGCACGGCATTGTGTGTGGGAGATCATGCCTCACAAATTTGTTAGAGTTCTTTGATGAAGTGACCAGGAAGGTTGACGAGGGCAGTAAACATAGTCCAGATGGATTTCAGTAAGGCCTTTGATAAGGTTCCACATGGAAGATGGATAAGGCAGCTCTGGAAGGTTAGATCACATGGAATCCAGGGGGAGCTAGCAAATTGGATACACAATTGACATGATGTATGAAACAGGGTAACAGTGGAAGGATGCTTGTTGGACTGGAGACCTGTGACTAGTGGAGTGCCTCAGGGGTCAGTGTTGGGTCCATTGCTGTTTCTTATTTAAATCAAGGATTTGGATGAGAATGTACAAGGCATAATTAGCAAGTTTGCAGATGACATTACAAGAGGCAGCATCATGGATAGTGAGGGAGGTTATCAGAAATTGCAACAGTGCCTTTATCAGCTGGGGAAGTGGGTCAAGAAATGACAAATGGAGTTTAATATAGTTAAGTGTTAAGTCTTGCATGTTGAAAAAGTCAAATTAAGGCAGGAGTTTCATGGTGAATGGTAGGGCCTTAAGGTGTATAGTGGAACAGAGAGACCTTGGAGTTCAGGTGGATGATTCTCTGAAAATGGAGTCACAGGTAGACAGGGCAGTGAAGAAGGCTTTTGGAGCACTGGCCTTCATCAGTCAGTGCATTGATTTGGAAAGTTATGTTGTAGTTCTACAGGACATTGGTGAGGCTGCACTTGGGGTATTGTGTTCAGTTTGGTCACCTTACTTTAGGAAAGATGTTATTCAATTGGAAAGAATACAGAAGAAATTTACATGGATGGTGCCAGGACTCAATGGTCTTGAGTTATAGGGAGAGTTTGGACAAACTAGAACATTTTTCATTAGAGTGTAGAAGACAGAAGTGTATAAGATCATGAGAGGCATGGGTCGGGTGAGTGCACTCAGTCTTTTTCCCAGGCTTGGGGAATTGAGGGCTAGAGGGCATCAGTTTAAGGTTAGAGGTAAAGAATAAAAGGGAACCTGAGGGGCAAAGTTTTTACACAGAGGGTGGTTTGCATATGGAATGAGCTGCCAGCGGATGTTGTTGGGGTGGGTACATTAACAACATTTAAAAGGCATTTGGACAAACACATGGATAGGAAAGGTTTAGTAGGATATGGGCCAAGTGCAGGGAAATGTGGTTAGCGCAGCTGGACATTTTGGTTGGCATGGATCAGTTTGGGCCAAATGTCTGTCTCTGTGCTGTAGGACTCTATGACTCTATGATGCTGAATCAGAAGGCTGGAAAGCGAAGGAATCATCAAACCAGTTTGCCGAATTGGTAGCACCGTTCACATCTATATGAAGCCGGACGGGTTGGTTCATCTTTTTTGGGGATTTTAAACATGGTAAATCCATCATCGAATGGTGTAGCAGAAAAAGCAGTCCAAACTCTGAAAGCAGGCTTGAAGAAACAGCCTTCAGATTCATTAGATACCAAACTGTCCTGGTTTCTATTTGATTCTAGGACCACCCCTCATGCACATACAAGGATAGCTGCAGCAGTTACTAATAGGGAAAAGACTCTGCACCAGGATAAATCTGATCTTCCCGGACCTGAGGGGAGGGTGAAACAGCATTAGGAACAATAAAGCCAAATGCAAGACTCTGTTAAGTGAGAAAGTGGCAGTTTACTTTAGGGGACAAAGTTTGGTTTGGAACCATGGAAATGACTCTGCATGGGTAAGAGGACATGAGGTCAGGTTTAGTGATGTATAAAGGTTTGAGAGGAGTAATCATCCACGTGGACCATATGAACGCTGCAAGCTCACAAAAGGTGCAGAAGCAAAACGTGCTCGGCTGCTTGACTGGTCAGGAACCCGTGAGTTCTCCCTCTCCATCAAGTGTTGAAGATACCTCAGAATCTGAGGTGGGCATGGCAGATATTGCCGCCTCGATGTCTTTGCCCTGTGAAGAGGAGAATAAGTTTCTTCTGAGATGCTCTGGGCACAAGAGGTGGGTTACATGCTGCTCAAATCAGAGACAGAGTTGGAGGAATCTGACCCAGTGCTAAAAACGCCCCTGAAGGAGCTCCAAAAAAGAAAGAATTGGCCCATATCTTGCACTTGGGCATCGTGGGGGGAGGGGTTGGTTGGTGTGTAGAATGTAGTAATCATAACAAGATCAGTCAGGTGGATCTCATAGAATATGAGTTCTCTGGGCCTGTTGGTCTGGTACAAGCAGGGAGCCCTGACTGACAGATATAAGCAGGAGTGACAGAAGTTCTATTCACTCTGACAGCTGGCTCTACTGGAAGTTGGATCAGTGTCAACAACTATACACATGTAAATAAAGGGTGTCTTAGTGACAGATACTGGCCTCTGTGGAATTATTTTACCATCCATTCTATACAAATTCAGAACAGGAACAGGCCATTCATCCCCTCCAGACTGTTGTGTGATATAACAAGAACTGATTGCAACAGAACTCAAAACTCCTGCCTATCACCAATAACCACTGACCTCCTCGGTAGTCAAAAATCTATCTACTACTGCCCTAAGGAGGTAAGGATTTCCACAAAGGTGTCCAAGCATTGAAGAAAACCCATGAAGCCATTGATGATTGTCAGATTGGCATGACCAGAAGTGCCCTGGCTAATGCAGCAATAATTCACCTGAGTTTGGAGGACAGTTGATTCTGTCACTTGCCTTCTTTCAGGGATTGGAATCACCAAACAGCAGGTACACATATCTGGATAACCCTATTCTCAACCATACCAATGATAATGGAGCCTCCCCTGCCTGCAAGACAAACCATGGGGTCCACGTGAATATCCAATCACTCCCCTGTCAGTACCTTCACTCTTTGACCGTTTATAACATCAAGCAACGATAACACATAAGTTATCTTATTGGTATAATCAATAAGATAAATAATGAAAATCCCACTGAGAATAAAAGACTCAAGTAACTTGTGGGAGGTCATTGTTAACAGGACAGGTACACTGTGCTCCCTTTCTAAGTGACTCTGTGGGAGGCAGTATAATATGGTAGTGATAGCTCAGATCATTCAGCAAGTAACAGACTACAACAACCCCAATAAATTACAGTAGTTATGGATCAACAGTGGGCACTGTGCTCTTCATTTGTATTGAACTATCAAATGACTCTTTCTGAAAGATCTCCCTTTTATCCACTGCCCACAGCTGCCACAATGATGCCCTTGCCACTTTCAGGTTTGCCTCCACCATTGGCATAATTTTCTACAATTATGGATTGTCACCACCCATCTCAGATATTTCTCACTGACTCTGTGCTCTACCTTGTACAGGATGAAGACAAAGTTAAAAATCACACAACACCAGGTTACAGTCCAATAGATTTATTTGGAAGCACTAGCTTTCAGAGTGCCACTCCTTCAACAGGTGGTTGTGAAGGTTAAGACTATGCTCACAGAATTTATAGCCAAAGGAGTCTAGTGTCATGGAGATGTGATACAGTAAACAATCTTTGCATATCAATGAACCAAAACCTGCAAACCATTCTAAAAGATGAAAGACTTAACAGCAATCTAGGTTTGTTCAATATATCATTTCAGTTGCATGACACTGTAATCTTTTGCTACAAATTCTATGTCTAATGATCCTGCTCCACAGCTACCTAATGAAGAGCAGCGCTCCGAAAGTTAATGCTTCCAAATAAGCCTGTTGGACTCTAACCTGTGTTGTGTGATTTTTATCTTTTACCTCACATAGCCTTGCATTTTCCAAATAATAAATGATCTCCTCCTTCTTCCCAACAAAATGTAAATTTATATTTATACATATTTGTCTGAGTTAGATAAATGATCAATTATTTGCTCACTCTCAGGTTTATTATGTTCTCTTGTAATATACCACAGTCCTTCTTAATACTGATCATTTGTCTAATTTGGTGGCACCTACAAATTTAATGATTGAATTTTTGATTTCAAAATTAAAATGCAGATAAATTATATTACTGCAGAATTATTGTTGATTCTCTCTATTACTTCTCAGAAAAAATTCAAAACAGTTGGTCAAACCAGACTTTTCCCTTTTAAATCTACATCAATATTACTACTATTCATTTCTAAATGTTCTTCTATTCTCTCCTTTGCTAAGGGTTCAAATAATTTTCTTACTATTTACGTTCAACCAACTGGGCTATAATTGTCTGTTCTGTACTCCTTAAATAAATGAATAACATTAGTTGTCTGCCAATCCATGGCAGTCAAAACTTTTTCATGAACAAATGTTAAATCTGTGTACCTTCTTTACCTCTTCCAAAATATGCTTTTAAAATATATGGATGCAATTCACCTGAATCAAGGGCTTTTATGAAAAAAAAAACTTTTGAGTTTCGCTGAAAAGAAGACATGCTGTTGAAACTTTGTAGCTTCTTCTTACCAGGACACATGCAAGAATGCCAAATTCTAAAGGGAGAAACAATTTATATTGCTTGTGAAAAGGATGCTGGTTGGTTTGCAAGTGGAATCTGATTTGTCAATGTGGGGAATGGATCAATGAACTGTTGACTCCGAGGTATTTATTTAATTAAACAAAAGCAGTGCAATTCCTGGGAATGATCCTTTTACTTCCAGAAGAGTGGCCCCTGAATATGAATAAATGTAGCTTCTAGCAAGCACAAGTGAACCACCTTGTGAGCCCAAGTGATGCTCTTAAATTGCTTGTTGGTGTAATTCTTTGCTTAACCAGCAACACTCACATCCTGTGAAATAATAAAAAAAATAAATAGGAATGTTCATCAAGTGCTGTCTAATTAAGGAGTGGCATTGAATTTTGGACACTATGTTCTGAGTTTTACAAACATGGCTGGTTAGCATTCTGTTCATTGGAAACTGTGAAAGACATTTGCTGCTTGATCTGATCCATTAGTTGTTTTGAGGTTCATCATACGTATCTGGCTCTAAAACCTCTACACCACATTACTCATTAATATGATAGGCAGAGCTTCTTTTTTGTTTGATGGCCGCATCTGGTTATTGAAAAATGATATTTGTGTTGCCATTGACTGATAAAACTTGAAACAGGTATGTCCACCTGTTGCTCAAAGTATTTTTAGATATCCTATCCTTCCAAGATAATCTAGAGTGGACCAGGCACTTTCAGATGAAAAGTGGTAGTTTTAGGCTTAGTTACAAGAATACAAGATGCATGATCTAACTGGAATAGCCTTTATTCTGCTAAGTAGCTTCGGTGCACACTATTTTAGGGTCAATCTTGAATAGTGAGCAAATGACAGGCTCATTTGAGTTTTCATGAAATTATTTACCACATTTGTTCCTTTAATTGTAATTATACTTATTTCATTGCTAATTGCATCATCAACATTATATCTCCCTGGTAACTGTTGAAGCAAAATATTTACTTAATTTTCCTGCTACCTGTACTTACATCCTAATCCAGCTTTTAGTGGTCTTATTCTTACTAGAGCATTTTGTTTATTGATGTTCCTGGTTAAAATATTTTGTTATATGTTCTGCATTAATGTAATTTCATTTGTTCTCTTTGCTATACAAATTGTTTTGACTTCTTTCCATGTTACTTTGCCTTCTCTCTTATCATTCATACTTCTCCTGTATGTGAATTTAATATAAACTCATTCCTGACCCTCAATAATTTCTCTATTGATTTGTTCATCCATGGAATCACAAAAGTATTTTTTAAAAATTCCTTTCAGTGGAATTTAATTTTCTTGCACTCTTGAGCATTACTTTGCATATTCTCTTTTATTGTTTGCCAATATTATTGCCGTTTTTATTTTCTGAAGTTCTATTCTCCACCCCACAAAATCTGTTTTTCTCCAATTTTTTAACTTTGCCTTCTTCATCATCATATTAAAGTATATTATGTTATGATCAAAATTACCCATATGTTCACCATCTCTGCTTTCTTTATCTGCTCTGGTTTATTCCCCATTACTAGATCCAATAGTGAATTATTTCCTTTTTAGGATTTACTTTACATATTGGGTTAGAAAAGAGCCTGAATACATTATAGGAATCTCTTTTACTCTTTTTAGATACCTTATCCTCTTTATTTACTGCTTACAAATTCAGGGGCTAAAGTAGATTGGTATCAGGCAATGAGCCTAATCAGGTGATCGAAGTTTCAGTAGGGAATCATTTTGTGAACAGTGATGATAATTCCGTAAGTTTTAAGTTACTTATAGATAAGGATAAGAGTAATCTTCAGGTGAATGTACTAAATTGGGGAAAAGCTAACTGATTTGGAATATAAATTGGGGAGGCTGCTTAAAGATAAATCCACTTCTGTCCTGTGGGAATGTTTTAAAGGCCAATGACTAAATAGTGTTCAATCAGCATATTCCTGTGAAAATGAAGATGAAGAATAGCAAGATTCTGGAACCTCAGAAAATAAGAAAACTTGAGAGTTTAGTCAAAAAGAAAAATGAGCATATGTAAGGTTTGGGAAACTGAAAACAGAGCTTGAAAAATATGAAGCTGGGAGAAGGAACTTAAACAAGGAGTCAGGAGGGCTAAAAGGGGTCTTGAAATTTTCTTGGCAAACAGAATTAAAGAAAATCACATAACATTTTATTTATAAATAATAAGCAGCAGGGTAGCTAGGGACAGGGTAGATCCACTCAAGGGAAAAGGAGGAAAATTATGTGTGGAGCTGGAGAAGTGGGTGAGGTTCTTAACTAATACATTGTATTGGTATTCACAAAGAAGGACATGGTGGATGGTGAGTCTAAAGAAGAGTATATTGATATTCTAGGTCATGTCAGTATAAAAAAAGAGGAAGTGTGGGGTGTTTTGAAAAGCATTAAGTCCCCAGGATATGTTGGGATCTATCCCAGGATATTGAAGGAAATAAGGAAGGAAATTGCTCGGGCCTTGTATGAAATCTTTGTGTCCTTTTTTGTCACAGGAAAGGTCCTAGAGAACTGGAGAATAGTCAAAGGGGTAACAGGGATAATCCAGGAAATTACACAATGGTGAGCCTTACATCAGTAAATTATTGGATAAGATTCTTAAGAGTAGTATTTACTTATATTTGGGAAAACATGGACTTATTGACAATAGGTATCCTGACTTTCTACTGGGGAGGTTCTGTCTCACAAACCTGATTGAATTTTTATCAGGAAGTGATAAGGATGATTGATGAGGGAGGGGCGGTGGATGTTGTCTGTATGGACTTTAGCAAGGCCTTTAATAATGTCCCTCGTGGCAGACTGACATTGATGGTGAAGTCACATGGGATCTGTGTTGAGCTGAGAAAATGGATACAGAACCAGATTGGCTATAGAAGACAATAGTAGCAGTGCAAGAGTGCTTTTATGATTGGAAATCTGTGTACAGTGGTGGTTTGCAAGATAGATGCTGGGAATTCTCTTGTTTGTAATATATATATAAACAATTTGGAAAAGAATGTAGGTGGTCTGATTAGTAACCTCACGGATGACACAAAGGTTGGGGGAGCTGTGGATAGTGAGGAAGGTTATCAGAGGGTACAACAGTTATAGATAGGCTGGAAACTTGGGCAGAGAAATGGCTGATGGAACTTATTCTGAACAAATGCGAGGTGATACATTTTTAAAGGGCTAATGCAAGACTTAAGTAGCTGGCAGAACCCTTAGAAGTATTAACATACAGTGATATTTAGGCATACATTGAATCCCTATAGTGTGGAAGCAGGCCATTCAGACCATTGAGTCAATAACAACCCTCCAAAGTGCATTCCACCCTATCCCTGTAACCCTGCAGTTACCATGGCTAGTCCACCTAGCCTTCATATCCCTGGACACTATGGGCAATTTAGCATGGCCAATCCACCTAACCTGCACATCTTTGGACTGAGGGAGGAAGCCATAGCACCCAAAGGAAACCCATGCAGACACAGGGAGAAGGTGAAAACTCCACACAGACAGTTGCCTGAGACTGGAATCAACTTTAGGTGCCTGGCACTGTGAGGCAGTAGTGCTAACCACTGAGCCCCCATGCCACCCTAGATCCACAGTTCTCTGAAGATGGCAACATATATGAATAAGGTGGTCAAGAAAGCATATGGCATGCTTGCCTTCATCAGTCAGGGCATAGACTATTAAATTGGTAAGTCATGTCACAGCTATATAGAACTTTAGTTCAGCCACATTTAGAATATTGTATGCCATTCTGCTCATCACCTTACCAGAAGGATGTGGAGGCTTTGGAGAGGGCACAGAAAATATTTACCAGGATGTTGTCTCGCTTGGAGGGTAAGAGCTATGAAGAGAGATTGGACAAACTTGGTTTATTTTCACCTGAATGACAAAGATGATGGGTGACCTGATAGAAGTTTATGTGAGGCATGGATAGAATTGGATAGTTGGAGTCTTTGTATCACAGTAGAATTGTCAATTATGAGGGAATGTAGGTTTAAGGTAAAAAAAAGGAAGTTTAAAGGAGATTTGAAAGGCAGGTCTTTTAGACAGAAGGTGATAAGTGCCTCAACTGTGCTGTCGGAGAAGTGGTGAAGGTGATACAGTTGTAACATTTAAGTAGCATCTTGACAGATATATAAATAGGCAAGGAATTGACACAGAAGGGCCACATGGAGGCAAAATGTTTTTGTTTGGAATGTTATCAAAGTCGGTGCATGCTGGGTGGGTCGAAGGGCCTGTTCCTGTGCTGCACTGTTCTTTGTTCTTAGTTCTAATATCATGATTGAAATTGCAATGGTTATCTATGATTTTTACTCAATTTACTAACTTGTCTCCAATTTTTCTTCATCCATCTCCTTTCTATTTTAGATCTTTTATCTATTCTTTTCTTTTATGACTGGAAGGATTCCATCTTTTGCCTTGTTGGTAATCTGCATTTCTTGCTGTATCATTGAATCCCTAATTAAAACACTCCACCTCCCCTTTTTCCCTCTCTATCTTTTATACATTTTAGTGAACCCTGCATCTTTAATCCCCAGTCCTGATTTTCTTTTGTCATCACAACCCAATAATCCTTTCTCTGTCTGGATTCTCACTATGCATGATTGCCTCCAGCTCCCCTGTTTTATAACAAACTCTCCTGCTGTTGAGACAATTTTTACCCATTTTAGTAAGATTGTGTTTCACTTTATGTTCAACAATTTGTTAGACTTTGATTCTGTGACATTATTTGTTCCCCTTATGCCTTCAATGTCCTCATTTACTTTATTTTGTTCCCATGCTCTACTGCCCTGTTGTATTTACATGTAGACTGCTTATATTTCTTGTGGATCTCCACAACCCCCATCCAAATGCAAGGTTAATGTCACCTCCATATTTATCTGATCTACTGCAACACAGGTCTCATTCCCATTTAGTTGGTACATCTCCTTCTGCCTGAGAACTGGGGCTGATGCCCTAGGAAAGGGAACCCCTTACCTCACGCTATACTTCTAAGTTTCAAAATGCAGTCCATTGTATTTATTTGTATCAGAGAATACAGCACAGTATATCTGTGCCAACCATGATGCCATTCTAAACTAATCCCATCTGCCTGCACATGGTTAAATTCCCCCACTTCCTGCCTGTTCATGCGTTTTCTAAATGCCTCTTAAAATTTGCTAATGTATCTGCTTCTACCACCTTCCCAGGCAGCATGTTGCAGGCACATACCACCTTCTGTGTAAAAATCATTCTTCGCACATCTCCTTTAAACTTTTCCCCTTTCACCTTAAACCTATACCGCCTAGTATTTGACATTTCCATCCTGGGAAAAAATAAAGTCTGATTATTCATCCTAAATAACAAATTTAAGTGTACACAAACTGTAAGAGAATTAAGAAAAAACATTCTCACAAGAATAACACATCATTGGCACTTTGCTCCAAAGGGAATTACTGATAGATCTAAAATATAAATTCAAATATATGACACAATGCCAAATGACAATTTAGCATAGCAAGCTGTTCTTCAACTGCCACTGCACTAAATTAGCAAGTTTAATTAATTATCATTTGAATTCACCAGAATTAATGGCAATGCTCTAGTAAATTATCAATTTTAATCATGCCACAATTATCATTGTTCACTGAAATTATCACATTTGTCACACTCTAGTAAGTTATAATATTTGAACACAATCAGTGAATTGCTGCAATCACACTCCAGTGGATAAGTAATCAAACTTTATTCAGTGTAATTAATTATTGTTTCAATTTACATCCCATTAATCCCTGCACAGATTTATTGATTTTAATCACAGTACGGCTAATATTATTAACCACACTTCAATGTTTGTCAATTTATTAAATTCAATTAGCATTCTCATCTCTCCACTAAATCATTTCTTAAAAATGTTATTTATTCATTTGATGTGAATGTCTCTGGCAAGGATGTCTCTGGAGAAGGTGGTGGTGAGCAATCTTCTTGAATTGTTGCAGGCCTTGGCTTTTAGGTATTCCTACAGTGCACTTAGGGAATGAGTTCCAGGATTTTGACCCAGTGTCAATGGGAGGCAATATATTTCCAATTCAGGATTATGTTTCATTTGGAGAGGAATTTGCAGGCTGTGGTGTTTGCATACATCTATTATTCTTGTCCATCTAGTTGCAAGTTTGGAAGGTAATGTCTAAGGAGCCTAGTGAGTTGTTGCAGTGCATCTTGTAGATGGTACACACTGTCACCACTGTGTTTTGGAGTTTGGAGTGAATTTTGAAGGTGTTAGATGGGATTCTAATAACGTAGGCTGCTTTCTTTTGGACAGTATCAAGTTTCTTGAGTAGTTTTGGAGCTGCAGTCCTCCAAGCAACCGGTGAGTATTTTATCACACTCTTATCAAGTGCCTTGTAGGTGCTGGTAAGGCTTTGGGAGTCAGCAGGGGAGATACTGATGCAGTAATCCAAACATCTGACCTGGTCTATAGCTACTTTACTTATATGGTGAATCCAGATCAGTTTCTGGTCAGTGGTTATCTCAGGATGATGAATATGAGGGTACCAGCAATGATAATGTCATTGAATATTGTGGGGTAATGGTTGGGTTCTATCTTGTCATAAATGATCATTACCTGGCACTTGTGCAACATAAATGGCTTCTTCTACTTGTAAGCCTAAGCCTGGATATCGTCCAGTTCTTATTGCATTTGGATATAGGCTGCTTTGGTATCTGAGGAGTTGTCACTGGTGCTGAAAATTGTGCAATAATTGTCAAACATTCCCTTCTGATGGAGGGAAGATCATTATGAAACAGCTAAAGATGGTTGGACCAACAACACTACCCTGAGAGCCTCCTGCAGATATGTCTGGGATCTGAGATGACTGACCTCTGACAACCATAGCCATCATCCTTTTTGCCAGGTATAATTCCAACCTGACTCTCATTGACTTCAGTTGTGCTGGACCTCATTGATGCCACACTAGGTCAAACACATCTTGATTTCAAAGGTAATCACTCTCACCTCACCTCTGGAATTTAACGCTTCTATTCGTGTTTGAACCAAGGCTGTAATGAGGTCAGGAGCTGACTCGTCCTGGTAGAACCCAGACTTAGTATCAGCGAACAGCTTATTGATTGATTTAAACACATGACCAATACCACTTCAATCACAGTGCATTTAACAGTTGGTATTAATTGTATAATTTATTTTTGTCACATTATGGAAAGATATAAATCATAATTACATTGTAATTAATTTTTATTTTTAAATGTTTTTTGTGAAAGTGGAATTTTTATAGTTATTTTCTTATTCTTCCATAGTTAACTTCTTTTAGTCTGCTGTCATAACAATAGGTGATTGGCAAATTTCTGAACCTCAAAACACATTGAGGCTGAATATTGTATTTTTTTGGTTAAGTGTAAGCTGAGTCAAGTTTTTTGGAAGAGAATGTCACTGCGAGATCCTGTGACATATATAACTGTATCTTATCAAACGCACCTCATTAACTACCTCCCCTGCCCTACAGTGTCCCTCATGACTGATTCTATTCCCATTTTATCATGCACTGTTCTCAAAACAACTCATTTCTCAGAGAATATCCGTGGAAGGGCCAGCATCCCTTGCACTTGTGCCATCTTTTAAAGACATCATGTTTTCAGATGAGCACTGATATTCTGAAACTGCCTTGGTCAGTCACAGACAGAACTGAACATGTCAGAATACGGCACCATGAATATCTGGCAAGGACCCGAAGGTGAAGTAATCTGGAGCATCAATAGAGGAGGCCATGCCACGTTGGTAGCTCTTTCCTTGGTCACCACTTGTATCAGTGCTGTCTCCAGGTTTAGGAGGAATGGTCAGGAGTGCCATAAGAAGGCAAATGCCATACTCTGCTCTGCTAGAGTAAATGCCATACTCTTCTCCCTGCTACTGCACCCACCCCCCCCACCAAAGCGTATGGTCTAACACATTCACTTTCACTACTGCATTCAACCCCTTCCCTCACTCACCCTCACCCACCCATCTCCCCAAACCACTAATCCTGTGTAGCCTCTGTTCTGCATTCTCACTTCCTTAGAATTCTTCACCAGGCTTCTCCATTCCCGATCATTTTACAAGAACATAAGATGTCATGTTAATCCTGCCAGCTACGTCATCACTTTTCAATTCCCATGTTTACTCAGATGGAAAACAAAAAGCCTTCATAGCCATTCTGCAAAAAATATTTAGATTGCAGTCAATAAAACATTGTTAATGTCAAAAAGGAGAATTTTTAATACTTTGTAATAACATTTCATCACTAGTTCAAATGAATAAATTTCATGCAATCATATTAAATTTTACTTCTGGGTCTGATTTGTCCAATCTAGTTATAGTGAATTGTTCTCTTTTCAACATACTTCATGATTTTAATTCTCAATATACCATATCAAATTTTAGATTTTACTTTTACTGCAGGGAGATTATCAGCAATTACCACATAAAATGTGAAAAAATACACATATAAAACTTATTAAACTTATTAAAACACAACAAATTTATACATCAAAACAACACTAGTTTCATACATTCTGCATTTTATCAACTGAATATTCTTGGAAATACAAAGACTCGGTGACTTATGCAATACAAGGTAATCAAACTGATCCAGTCACCCACGCGTCTAGTCACCCAGCCAGTAAGGTACTCACATTCAACCAGACCTGCCAACCAACTCACTCACACACTCTC
This sequence comes from Chiloscyllium plagiosum, assembly GCF_004010195.1. Lineage (NCBI taxonomy): Eukaryota > Metazoa > Chordata > Chondrichthyes > Orectolobiformes > Hemiscylliidae > Chiloscyllium > Chiloscyllium plagiosum. Next base: position 47,128,966 of record NC_057715.1, read on the forward strand.
TCACTCAAACAATTACTTATGGTGAGAATGAAAAAGCAGATATCCAATGTTGAGAGAAAAATCTGATTTCCTCTTAAGGTTTAAACAGTGAAATCTGAATCCCACCAATGAGTGGTGAGTATCTTATGTCCATGCATTAGCATCTCATTAATACCCCAATTTCTGTTTCATTTCCACCTCATTTTGATTTCACTCTGGATTCTCCCCTCCCAGCCTACAAATTTAGACAACATCAATTTCTGACATGAAACTCAAAGCAATTACTGGTCAGCAGCAGCAACTCACTGCCCACTTCTGCGAGCCTTCATCTAAACAATGTCATCACCATTTCCTTTCATGCACTGTGGACATTAACCCATCCACCCTTCGCCTATGAAAAGAGGCATCACTAAATCATCAACCTCACCACATCAGAAGATATAGAAGCTTGAACACATGCACCATCAGATTCAAGAACAGCTTCTTTCCTGCTGTTATCAGATTGCTGAACAGATTTCTGTAATTTCAAATGTAATGTTGACCTTGCTTTTGTGCACGACCTATGCAGTCATGAGCTTGTATGCGTCACTCTGTCTAAGCACCCTATGATCTGAATGTTCTTGTTTGCTATGATCTGCTCATAAAACAAAACTTTTCACTGTACTTAGGTACATATGACAACAATAAATCAAATCAAATTAAATAAAACCAAATCATGGCTGCTCCCATACCAACTCATACTGGTTCCTAAAATTCACAACCCACAACTGCAAAGAGTAAGGACAGGTGACAAAGTCTCCTCCAAAGTAATCCTCAACATCGGCGTTCTACAAGTCAGCGTACTCAGCCCTTTACTATACTCTTCAGAGATCACAATCACCAAGCCACAATGTGAGGAGAGTGAATGGCCAACAAGGGAAGGCAATTCATTAAGCCGTTCTGGCTTTATAAAGCCGTTATGAAGGGTGGTCACAGGGACAGTCACATGGTAGGAAATATAAAGGATCATTCCAGATGAAGGGCTAATGCTTAAAACATTGCATCTCCTGCTCTTTGGATACTGCCTGACCTGCTGTGCTTTTCCAGTGCCACCTTTTTCAACTCTGATATGAAGCATTGGGATCAGTGTTGGTCTCAAGCAGAGTCTGCCACTTAGCCTCAGCTGAAACCTTGCCATATTTATTCCAAACTCGACAGAACAAGAATAAGCCAAAATGGCTAACACTGCAGAGTAAGTGGAGTAAGTTCCTGTTTCTCTCTTTTGGAGTAGAGTAAAATGATTTCCATGTGTGACCCTGCTTTGAGTGATTAAACTAACTAAGCATCCATGGATTCTGCAACGCCATTCATCTGCCATTAAATTCAGTTCTATTGGAAGGTCATGTTTGGTATCCATCAACATTATAAATTGTCGCCTCAAGCAATGATAACTGTTACGTACTTTGCATCAGTTGGCCCCCTCTCATGTCAAATATACAAAGTTCTGCAGATACACACATAACAATTACTTACATGGATTTGCCATTTCTGCATTGCTCTTTGTATTTCATCCTGGCATGCAATGCTTCAGAGCTGCCAGCTTCTCGAACCTAACTGTAAATATATGATGGAGAAACTGAGGACTGCAGATGTTGGAGATCACAAAGAGTGTGGTGGTGGAAAAGCATAGCCGGTCAGGCAGTATCTGAGGAGCAGGAGAGTCGACGTTTCGAGCATAAGCTCTTCATCAGGAATGAGGGGGTGGCCCAAGGGGGCTGAAAGATAAATGGGAGGGAGTGGGGCTGAGGGGAAAGTAGCTGGGAATGGGCTAGTTAGATGAAGGTGGGTGTGAAGGTGATAGGTTAGAGAGGAGAGTGGAGCAGATAGGTGGGAAACAAGATGGGACAGGTAAGACAGTTTAAGAGGGTGATGCCTAGTCAACACAGACCCACTAACTCCCACAGCTACCTGAACTACACCTCCTCCCAACCTGCCTCCTCTAAAAATACTATCCTTAATTCCCAATTCCTCTGCCTCCACTGCATCTGCTCCCAGGAGGACCAATTCCACCACAGATCATCCCAGATGGCAACCTTCTTCAAAGACCACAATTTCCCCTCCCATTTGATCGACGATGCCCTCCAGCACATCTCTTCCACTTCCTGCACCTCCACCCTTTATCTCCACTCCTCCAGTCGCAACAAAGACAGAGCACCCCTGGTCCTCAACTTGCACCCCACCAACTTTCAGAGACATGGCATCATTGTCCACCACTTCTGCCACCTACATACAGACTCCACCACCAGGGATATATTTCCCTCCCCACTCCTATCTGCATTCCGGAGAGACCATTCTCTCCCTTGTTAGGTCCACAATACCCACCAACCCACCCTCCATTCCCTGCACCTTCACCTGTCACCCAATGCCTGGAGGAAGAATGTCTCATCTTCTGCCTTGGGACTTTCCAACCATGCGGGATCAATGTGGATTTCACCAATTTCCCATTTCCCCTCCCCCTACCTTATCCCATATTCAACCTTCCAACTTGGCACCGCCCTCATGAACTGTCTACCTGTCCATCTTCCTTCCCATCTATCCACTCCACCCTCCCCTCCAACCTATCACCTTCACCTACCTGTCACATTTCCAGCAACCTTTCCCGCAGGCTCCAGCCCTCTCCCATTTATCTCTCAGCCCCCTTGGGCCACTCCCTCATTCCTGATGAAGACCTTATGCTTGAAACGTCAACTCTTCCTGCTCCTCGGATGCTGCCTGACTGGCTGTGCTTTTCCAGCACCACACTCTTCTACTGTAAGTATATGATGACATGGTCTGTGAAGTGAAAGTATAATTTTATAGGGAGAAGGTGCTAACACAGTGGAGAAATGCCTATGCTTACCATCAGCAATGCAACATTGATTCTTTGTTGCTACAACATGCAGAAGGTTCAAGAGTTCATGTCACAAGCTTCCATGTCACAATGTGTGAGACCATGACATCTTATTTCATTGTGATTGATACTGTTCAATTTCCCACCTTCCCCACAGATTATCTATTCATTTCTGAGATGGAACCAGTGATTGTGGTGTTGCTGACCATGAGGTGATAGTGCAGAGGAAATCTTCAATTACAACTTCATTATGAAGTTCAGCAAGAACAGTATCGTCCAGGAGCTGCCACACAGCTTCCATTGTTCAGCAGATAAATATTACCCAAAACGATGAAGAAGAATGACCTGACTCCATATCATTATCAAAGCCTCAGAACCACAAGTTCTGGCAGATTTGCCAGTCAACAATAATATATAGTAAAGTTAAGAAAATAATTATGGATTAAATCATGGAAAAGTGAATAAGGACAGGACTTAGATCTCCAGCAAAATTTCTTACTGATAAATGAAGGGAGGTTGTTAATGACAATTTCAGAAATATATGTATGAAAATGAACTTAATAGTAATGAGTGGGGCAGAGAAAGCCATTTCAGCAAAGGAAATATACAAATGGTTCATACCAATTTGGAATATCAAACAAACTATAAGTTATCATCTGCACTATAGATTCCATGAGTAATATCAATAATACGTGACCAGCCCTCAACTTGAGAATGGGCTACAATTTGCTCGACTTCCTGACGCACTCAATGCTTTCTATGCTCCGTTCGAGCAGAATGCCAGTGGTGTGGTTCACCTGCCCTGACAGCCATGGACGCACTTGTTCTCTCTGTCACCACTGCAGATGTCAGATTGGTTTTCCTGAGAGTAAACCTGAGGAAAGAGATGGGCCCAGACACTTAGACACTTCCATGTGCACTTGGTCCTGTGTGGACCAGCTAGTGGAAGTACTCGCTGACATCCTCAACCTCTCCTTGATGCATCTGTAATTCCCACCTGCTTCAACAAGACCACAATCATCCCAGTACCAAAGGAAGCATGTGCAATGTGCCTCAACAATTACCATCCAGTGGCTCTGATCTCTATAATCATGAAATGCTTCGAGAGGCTGGTCATGACCCAAATTAACTCCAGCCTCCCAGCCTGCCTCAATCCCCTGCAATTTACCCACAGGTAAAACAGGTGCACAGTGGATGCCATTTCCCTAGCCCTCATTGCTGGAAAATCTGGATAACAAAGACACCCACATCAGGCTCCTTTTAATCAACTACAGCTCCACCTTCAATAACACAATCCCTACCAGACAAATCTTAAAACTCCAAGACCTAGGTCTCGGTTCCAGCCTCTACAACTGGATCCTCAGCTTCCTGATCCGTAGACTGTAATCAGTGAAGATAGACATCTCCTTCACGATAATCCTCAACATTGGCACCCTGCAAAAATGCTTTCGCAGCCCCTAACTGTACTCCCTGTACACCCACACGACTGTGTAGTTACATTCTGTATGAATACCATCTACAAGTTTGCTGATGACATCACTGTGGTAGGCTGGATACCAAATAATGATGAGTCAGAATACAGGAAGGAGGTAGAGTGCTTGGTGTCATTGTGCAATGAATGTAATCTCTCTCTCAATGTTGGCAAAACAAAAGAACTGATAATCAAGTTTAGGGAAAAAAAAGGTGGACACGTCTCTATCTTCATCAATGGAGTTGAGGTGGAGAAGGTTGAGAGTGTCAAGTTCTTAGGAGTAACGATAATCAGCAATCTGTCCTGGATATTCCACATAAAAGTAATGGTCAAGAAGGCACAGAAATACCTCTTCTTTTTCAGGCTGCTTTGGAAATTCACCATGACCATGAGGATCCTCACCAACTTTTACATCATAGAAAGCATTTTATCTAGATGCATGACAGTCTGGTACAGCAACTGCTCTACATAGCACCTTAAGAAACTACAGAAGTTGTGTGCACAGCCCAGACTATCATGGAAACCAACCTCCCATCCATGGAGTCCATTTGCAGTTCTTGTTTCCTCAGAAAGACTGCCAGCATCATCAAAGACCCCTCCGACTCCAGTAATGCTCTCTTCTAACTTGTTCCGTCAGGCAGAAGATAAATAAGCTTGAACACATGCCTCAACAGGTTCACAGCAGCTACTTCCCTGATGTAATTAGATTGCTGAATGGACCTCTTTAATTTCAAATACCATGGTTCCTGCTAATGTTGATCTTTCTTTGTGCACCTCCTGTGCAGCCGTAACCCTGTATGCCTCACTCTGTCTATGCGCCCCATAGTCTATACATCCTTGTTGGTTATGATCTTCCTGTACTGTTTGTAAAACAGATCTTTCAACTGTACTTAGGAACATATGACTACAATAGATCAAATCTACTAAGAAGGAAGCCAACAAAATGCAGTATAAGCTCAAACAGTGGGTGTGGGAGTGACCACGCCCCTTGAAAGAGATCACATCGAAAGGAACTATCAAAACCATCAAAAGGAATCCTATTAATAATAGAAGGAAAGGTCAAACAGTAGCAGTTTAGAAAATAAACCAGAACTCTACCAGGAGCAGATGCGCATGTGACTAAGAAGCTAAAACAAATTAAGTTGTGGTCCAAAGCTCACTGCAGATTCGCTTTTTGCATTGATAAAAACTGTTTCCAGACTGACTAACCATTTGTGTAAGAAAACACAGAGATAAAACTTTGAATGAATTACAAACTTTACTTCAAACAGGCCTTTTATTCTGGACCCATGCAACATAAGCAACATAGTGTGAGGGGCAAGGTACTGACATGGATAGAGAGTTGGCTGACTGGCAGAAGGCAGAGAGTAGGGATAAATGGGTCTATTTCAGGATGGCAGCCAGTGACTAGTGGAGTTCTGCAGGGGTCTGTGACCATAAATAACCATGTTGTATATTAATAAGCTAGATGCAGGAATTGAGGGCGTTGTGGCTAAGTTTGCAGATGACACAAAGATAGATGGAGGGCTCAGATAGTGCTGAGGAAGTGGGGAGACTGCAGAAGGACTTGAACAGGCTAAGGGATGTGTAAAAAAAGGGGCATGTGGAATACAATATGGAATACAATGTGGGATTATGCAATTTAGCTGGACGAAATGAGGCATAGACGGTTTTCTAAATGTGAAAAACTTTGGAAATTTGAAGCATGAAAGGACTTGGGAGAGTGAGTTCAGGATACTCTTAAAATTAGCATGCATGTTGATTTGGCAGTTAGGAAGGCAAATGTAGTGTTAGCAATGATCTCAAGAGAGCTATGATACAAGAACAGAGAAGTAGTACTGAGATTGTATGAGGCTCTGGAATGTTGTAAGCATTTTGGGCCTCGTATTGAAGGATGGACGTAGTTGCCAGCAGAAATTTACAAGATTTGTTCTGGGAATGAAGGAAGTGTCATATTAGCTGTGGTTGAGTACTCTGCGTTTGTACCCGATGGAGTTCAGAAGGACGATGGGGGAGCTGATTGAAACTTACAGAATACTGAGAATCCTGGATAGAGTGGATGTGGAGAAGATGTTTCCAGTAGTAGAAGAGACTAGGACCCAAGGGCACAGCCACAGAGTGAAGGAACAACACTTTAGAAATGAGATGATTTCTTCAGCCAGAAGGTGATTGATTTGTGAAACTCATTGTTGCAGAAGGATGTGGAGGCCAAGTCATTGAGTTTTGATTGGTAAGAGGATCAAGGGTTACAGGGAGAAGGCAGGATAATAGGGTTGTCAAAAATATCAACTGTAATCAAATGGTGGAGCAGACTTGATTGCTGAAATGGCTTAATTCTGCTCTTATAGCTTACAGTCTTATAACAATCTTGGAAAGGATGAAAAGCTACTGTAGATGATTCTCTGCCAATGATTAGACAGTTCACACTAGAACCAGGCCAATGGAGTCCCACGAAACTGGTTGATGGGTGAAAAGCATTGGAAGGTAATGAAATGGTCAAATGTATGAAAGTAGGCCGAAAAGGATGAAATAGTTAAATTGTTATTATCAGATGACCTTACAGGGCACCATTGAGCAGCTTTGAGCGTAGCTGCAGACTGTGCCATGTCAACCCAAAAGGCACAGGTGGATTGACGAAGTGACAGAGAGATGGCAGCAGAGTCATACAACTGTCACCCCTCCTGGAGGTGAATCAACATCTGAATACTTCGTCAGATGGTGATTGCCTTTGAATAATGGCTTTCAGAGCCAGCAGTCGGAAATTGCATCACATCTGACTGAACGTCAAGAAGTATCAGAGTTTGTTTGAGTATCTGCTACAAATGTTACAATAAGACTGGAGAATTTGGCTAGGTTTATTGCATTGTGGTTTGTTTCACAGGTGACACCACTCCTCTGGCCTGTCAACATTATTTTAGAAGAACTCTGCAGCATAACTAATTGAATGACCTTGCCTTCCAGCAAGCCAACTCCAACTTAACCTCTTCTCCCTATGGTAGCTGCAACAAATATGTGCGTACTATCATCACACACAATACTTGATGGAGTTTATATGGATGGAGGCCACCTCTGTTCTGGCCCCTTAATGGCATAAGGTATTAGTACTTATGCTGTGAGTGATGACTGCAAAGTTAAGTGACAGGGTTATTGCTTAGCTTTTGTCGAGCTGGGTGGGAAGATGGGTTCATCAGAGTAAGAGGAGGCCAACCCCAAAAACCAATTCAATCTACTGAGGGACATGTTAAGCTTTCTGAAGAAGGGAGATACAGGGGTGAGCAGAAACCTCTGCAGTACAGTTGCTGAATGAGCTCGAGTCCACTGCATCTAAATAATCTATATATCACAGTTTCTATTCACAGTCTCCATCAGAGATACCAATCTCACCCTTCCCCAACTTGTTCATAGCCAGTTACCTTGAAAATCTCTGGTGTCTCCTTTTCTGTGGAAGTGAGGAACTGATGGATGGAAATAAATCTGTATCCTTTCATGGACTCTATGAGCCATCTTCGGCTGTGAGCATAAAGGAAAGAGAGAGAACACACTGCTCACCCAATGGCACATTGGGCTAGGAAGCTGCATGCATGAGTCTTGGCAGGTCCTTAGCACAAAATGGCTTTGAATCTGTGCTGAGGGGTCAGTAAGTATCCTGTCTACATTCTGTTCATGTTGAAAAGAACATGTACCCTCAGGATTGTTAAAAGAGCATAGAACATAAGCAGAAGGAAGCAATTCAGCCTGTTGTGCTCTAACATTCAACAGACTGATCTGATAGTTCTCAACTCCACTTTCTTGCCTGTTCCCCAAAACCCTTTATACCTTCGCTGACCAAAAATCTGTCTACCTCAGCCTTGACTATATGAATAACTCTGTTTTTACCCCTCTTTGTGGTAAAGAATCCATTGATTTTGATTCACTACCCTCTGAGACAAGAAATTCCTCCTTCATCTCTGTCAAAATTGGGCAACCTCTTATTCTAAGATTGTGCCCTTAGGCCCTCGAGTTTCCTACAAGGGAAACAACCTTTCTGCATCCTCTCTGTTAGGCCTCTAAGCATCTTGCATTCTTATTCTTTTATATTCCTACGAGTATAGAAGACTATGTGGAAGATTATTAAGGTATGTCCCATCCATGAAAAACAGGACAAATCCAACACATCCAATTACTACCCTATCACTCTAGTTTCCATCATCAGCGAAATAATGGAAGGCATTGCCAACTGTGCTATTAAGCAACAGACCTAGGAATAACTTGTTCACAAATGTTTAATTTGGGCTCGAGGAAGCCCAAATGACTCAACTTCTCCTCATAAGACATATCTGGTATCAGCTTACTGAACATTCTCTGAACTGTCTCCAATGCCAGCGGTTTTTCCTGAGTAAAAAGCATAAAACTGTTCACAGTATTGCACTGTGGTCTGACTAGTACCTTGTCCAGATTTAGCAAGAATTCTCTATTTTTATATTCCATTCCCCAAGGTGATGGTGAGCTGCCTCTTGAACTGCTGCTTTCTGTCTGATGGAGGCACACCAACAAGTTGTGCTGTTAAAGAGGGATTTCAAGAATTTTGCCTTCTGATAACGAAGCAACAGAGATTATAGTTCCAAGTCTGGCTTGGTGTTTGGCTTGGAGGAAACTTGCAGGTGGTGCTGCTTCTGGTGCTGTCTTTCTAGATGATAGTGCTCATCTGTCTGAATGAAGTTTTTGCAGGAATTTTGACAAATTGCTCGAGTACATCTTGTTGATAACTTACATTAGCCACTGCGCTTTGGTACTGGAGGGAATTGATGGTTTAGGTGGTGAATATTGTGCCAATCAACAGGCTGCTTTGACCTGATTGGTGTTGAGCTTCTCGAGTGTTGTTGTGGCTGTAGTCATTCAGGCCAGTGCTTTGTAGCTGGTGATGGCGAGTTACTCACCTCACAGTACCTAGCTGCTCCTCTGCTTTTGCCACCAATGTATTTAAATGGCTTGTCCATTTCAATATCTTATCACTGGTAATCTCCAGGATGTTGATAGTGGGGGATTCAGTGGCGGTAATGTCATTGATTTCAGGGGAAATAGTTAGATTCTCTCTTATTACAGATGGTCTTTACTTGGCACCTGCGTGATGCAAATGCCACTTTGCCACCTTTCAGTCCAAGCCTGAACGTTGTTCAGTTCTTGCTGCATACGAACAAGGACTCTTTCAGTCCTTGAGACATTGTGAATGGTACCGCACATTGTAAGTAAGCATCCTCAACTCTGACTTCATGATGGAGGGCTCGTCATTGATAAAGTAGCTGAAGGTGCTTGGGTATAGGTCATTAACATGACGCAATTTGCAGAGATGTTATGGAATGACTGGATTGAGAAAATTGATCTCCATAACAGTAATCACTTTCCTTTGTGCTAGGCATGACTCCAATCTATGGAGAGTTTTTCTTTTGATTTCCTTTAACATAAGTTTTGCTGGGGCACCTTGGTGGCTTACTTGATTCAATGTGGCATTGATGCCAAAGACATTGCTCTCAGCTCTCTTGTGTAGTTCAGCTCATTTGGCCATTTATGGACAAGGCTGTGATAACGTTAGGACCTTGGCGGCCTTCCCAGAACCCATACTGTTCATCAGTGAACAGGTTATTCCCAAATATGCTGCTTAATAGCACAGATAGAACATATAACATAGAACAATACAGTGCAGAAAAGGCCCTTCGGCCCTTGATGTTGCCCCGGCCTGTGAACTAATCTAAGCCCACCCTCCTACACTATCCCATCATCATCCGTATGTTTATCCAAGGACTGTTTAAATGTCACTAAAGTGGCTGAATTAGCTATATTAGCAGGCAGGGCATTCCATGCCCTTACCACTCTCTGAGTAAAGAACCAGCCTCTGACATCTGCCTTAAATCTATCACCCCTTAATTTGCAGCTTTGCCCCCTCATACAAGCCGACGTCATCATCCTACGAAAAAAACTCTCACTGTTCACCCTCTCTAATCCTCTGATCATCTTGTATGTCTCTTTTAAATCTTCTTCTTAAATCCAAGACTTCTTCTCTCCAATGAGAACAGACCCAGGTCCCTCAGCCCTTCCTCTTAAGAGCTTCAGACCAGGCAACATCCTGGCAAATCTCCTCTGCACCTTTTCCAATGCTTCCACATCCTTCCTGTAATGGGGCGACCAGCACTGTACACAATATTGCAGCATGACATCACGGCTCCTGAATGCAATCCCTCTACTAACATACGCTATGCCTTCTTAACAGCACTATCAACCTGGGTGACAACTTTCAGGGATCTATGTACATGGATGCCAAGATCTCTCTATACATCCACACTACCAAGAATCTTTCCATTGACCCAGTATTCTGCCTTCCTGCTATTCTTCCCAAAGTGAATCATCTCACATTTATCAGCATTGAACTCTATTTGCCATCTCTTAGCCCAAGTCTGCAGTTTATTCAAGTTCCCCTGCAACCTACAACAGTCTTCCATACTGTCCACCACTCTGCCAACTTTATTGTCATCTGCAAAGTTACTAACCTATCCACCTATGCCTGCGTCCAAGTCATTTATAAAAATGACAAACAGCAGATGTCCCAAAACAGATCCTTGTGGCACACCACTAGCAACTGGACTCTAGGCTAAATACTTTCCATCAACACCACTCATTGCCTTCTTACAGAAAACCAGTTTCTAATCCAAATTGCTGAATCATCCTCGATCTCATGCCTCAGCATTTTCTCCAATGGGTAAAAACAAGAACTGCAGATGCTGGAAACCAGAGTCTAGATTAGAGTGGTGCTGGAAAAGCACAGCAGGTCAGGCAGCATCCGAGGAGCAGGAAAATCAACATTTCAGCCAAAAGTCCTTCATCAGGATCATGTGAAACTTTATCAAAGGTTTTACTGAAGTCCACGTACACCATGTCAACTGCCCTATCCTCATCAACATGTTTGCTCACCTTCTCAAAAAACTCAATGAGGTTTATGTTGACACCTTCCATTACTTTGCTGATGATGGAAACTCGATTGTTAGGGTAGTAATTGGATGTGTTGGATTTATCCTTTTTTTTTGTGGATGGGACATACTTCACTAGTCTTCCACATGGTCTTCTGGGTGTTAATGTTGTAGCTGTATTGGTTAGCTATGGGCACAGCTTGTTCTGCAGCAAATGTCTTCAGGAATACTGGCTAGATGTTGTCAGGATACATAGCCTTTGCAGTATCCAGTGTCCTCAGGCATTTCTTGCCATTATGCGGAATAAACCAAAGGACTGAAGACTGACATCTGTGATACTGAGTACCTCAGGAGGATTTGAAGATGGATCATTCATTCAGGACTTCTGGTTGAAGATGGTTATCAATATTTTCATTTTGCTCTTTGCATTGATGTGCTGGACTCATCCATCACTGAGGATGGGGATATTTGTGGACCTGGACCTCTAACTTATCGATCTAGTGAAATCACTGCTTCACCAGCATCTCCCCATTCCCCCACAGTTATATACATATGATTGCCATTTTTGTGATGTATGACCAGGTGAGGAATGGTGAATTGACTCCATTCTTCTCAGACTGTCAGCTGGTTATGATGAATGTTTATGTTGTTTTTAAATGAGACCATACCTTTCTCCAACTAAAACATATTAATTTTTACTGTAGTTGTAAGGAGCCAACTGCAAGGTTTTCTTGAGTTACAGAAAGATGATGCTTACGTAATTACATCTGCTATGTAATGGACCAGACCAAACCTTCTCGAAATATATTAAGAAGATAGTGTAAACTCTAACTTTTTCTTATTTTAGAGACATTGTGTTCCGGATGCAATAGATTCGTCAAACTACACAACTTTAAGCAAAACACACATTCTTTTTGCACTGCAGTAAAAATACAGACAAATAAAAAGAAAAGAAAAGAATCAGATGGGTAAGGCGTGGCCGAGACGAATGCGAGGTGGACCAATTTGGAAGGGCAAATCAGGGCAGGACTTAATACTTAATGGGAAAATCCTGGAGAGTGATGGCAAACAAAGAGACCTTGGAGTGCAGATTCATAGTTCCTTGAAAGTGGAGTTGCAGGTAGACAGGGTAGCAAAGAAGATGTTTGATATGCTTGCCTTTATTGGTCAGTGCATTGAGGATAGGAGTTACGTTGCTGCTGGACAGGACGTTGGTTAGGCCACTTTTGGAATATTACCTTCAATTCTGGTCTCCTTCCTATCGGAAAGATGCTGTGAAACTTGAAAGGGTTCAGAGAATATTTACAAGGATGTTGCCAGCGTTGGAGAATTTAAGCTATAGGGAGAGGCTGAATCGGCGAGGGCAATTTTCCCTGGAGGGTTGAAGGCAGAGGGGTGACTTTATAGAAGTTTATAAAATCATGAGGGGCATGGATAGGATGAATAGTCAAGGTCTAATCCCCAGGGTAGAGGAATCTAAAATTAGGGGGCATTGGTTTAAGGTGAGAGGGAAAAGCTTTAAAAAGGACCTAAGCGGCAAGTTTTTCATGCAGAGCATGACATGTGTTGGAATAAACTGCCAGAAGAAATGGCGGAAGCTGGTACAATTATAAGATTTAAAAAGCATTTGGATGGTTAGACGAATAGAAAGGGCTTAGAGGGATATGGGGTTTAAAGATGTGTTGCTGGAAAAGTGCAGCAGGTCAGGCAGCATCAAAGGAGCAGGAGAATTGACGTTTCGGGCATAATCCCTTCTTCAGGAATGAGGAGGGTGTGCCAAGCAGGCTAACATAAAAGGTAGGGAGGAGGGACTTGGGGGAGGGGCATTGGGAATACAATACTGGGCGGCACGGTGGCCCAGTGGTTAGCACTGCTGCCTCACAGCGCCTGTAGACCCGGGTTCAATTCCCGACTCAGGCGACTGACTGTGTGGAGTTTGCACATTCTC
>NC_057715.1:47144310-47153470 GCF_004010195.1 Chiloscyllium plagiosum
GGAAGAGCGCCTCATCTTCCGCCTAGGAACCCTGCAACCACAAGGGATGAATGCAGATTTCTCCAGCTTTCTCATTTCCCCTCCCCCCACATTTTCTCAGTCCCAACTCTCAGACTCAGCACCGCCTTCTTGGCCTGCAAACTTCTTCCCGACCTCTCCGCCCCCACCCCCACTCCGGCCTATCATCACTACCTTAACCTCCTTCCACCTATCGTATTCCCAATGCCCCTCCCCCAAGTCCCTCCTCCCGATCTTAGCCTGCTTGGCACACTGTCCTCATTCCTGAAGAAGGGATTATGCCCGAAACGTCAATTCTCCTGCTCCTTTGATGCTGCCTGACCTGCTGCGCTTTTCCAGCAACACATTTTTAAGCTCTGATCTCCAGCATCTGCAGTCCTCACTTTCTCTTAGAGGGATATGGGCCAAGTGCTGGCAAATGGGACTAGATTAATTTAGGATATCTACTGGGCATGGACAAGTTGGACTGAAAGGTCTGTTTCCATGCTGTACATCTCTATGATGCTATGGCTCGAAAGGCCAATATTTCATTTGCCTTTCCTATTACCTGTTGAACTTGGATCCAGCTTTTTTGATTCATGGACAAGGCATCACAAATCCTTTTTGGGGACTGGCTGTTGGCTTTATGCAGTCTTTCTCCATTTAAATTATATTCAGCACTTCTATTTTTCCAGCCAATGTGCATAACCTCACATTTCCCAACATCATATTCCATCTGCCATGTTTTTGCCCATTCACATAACTTGTCCACATCCTTTTGGAGATAGTTTGTGTCATCCTCACCACTTGCATTCCCACCTATAATTTGTGTGATTATGATCCAGTTAGGAACCAGTAATGTTTGCTTTGGGGAGAAAAGGTTTAAATGCTTTAAAATAATCAGAGAATAAAGCCAAAAGTTTCCAAGGGTTTTTTGAACAAAAGAAAAAACTTTATTATTCAAAGTTAGAAAAGTAAAGCAATTTAAAGTATCTAACTAGTACTTCAACATCCAGAACTAACATTAAGCAAATATGAATTAGCAAATAAACTGTGATTGAACACTTTCATATTTCACAGCAAATTTCAGATGTGACCCATGGATTTCTCAGTAACACAGCCAGATGTCAATGACAACTGTGTGTCACAAAATTTTATTAAAACTATGTCGCTTTCCTGAGAAATTCCAAATTTTCACTTATGAAGATCTAATCTTGGATTGCCCTCAAAAGCTATTCCGTCAGGTATTGCCTCAACGAAAGCTAACATTCTGGCAAATTAATCTCTTCCCCTTAAACTGCATTCCATTGGATTTCTCAGGTTGCAGTCCAGTAGCTACTCACAGACACAAACCTACTCTTTCACATACAGCTGGCTTCACTCAGCTAATACTGTCCACTGTTCCAATCTCTTGGCTGAACCAAGCTCTAAGTGATTCCAAGGGCTTTTTCTGAGCCCGAACTTGGAAACAGCAAACTTGCATCATCTTCTCAGCTCCTCTGGACTTTTCATCAGCTCTGACTGCACGGAGACAGTTTTTTAAAAAATAGTTTACAAAGTGGTGGGTACCAACTGTCCTTGCCTTTTGACATTTTGATATTCAATGATCTCCAAACAAGTTTGTGATATTGGTATTACAAAGTTAAAAATCACACAACATCAGGTTATAGTCCAACAGGTTTATTTGGAAGTACCAGCTTTCAGAGCGCTGCTCCTTTATTAGGTGACTAGTGGGGCAGGATCATAAGACACAGAATTTATATTCCCTGTGCCACCCGCTCCAGGACTGATTCCCCGTGGAACCTGCTGCTCCAGGACTGCTTCCCTGTGCCACCCCCTGCTCCAGGACTGCTTCCCTGTGCCACCCGCTGGTCCAGGACTGCTTCCCTGTGCCACCTGCTGGTCCAGGACTGCTTCCCTGTGCCACCTGCTCCTCCAGGACTGCTTCCCTGTGCCACCCGCTGCTCCAGGACTGCTTCCCTGTGCCACCTGCTGCTCTAGGATTGCTTTACTGCGCTGACCCAGCTCCAGGACTGCTTCTCTGTGCCAGCTGCTGCTCTAGGATTGCTTTACTGCGCTGGCCCTCCTCCAGGATTGCTTCTCTGTGCCAGTTGCTGATCTGGGACTGCTTCCCTGTGCCACCTGCTGCTCCAGGACTGCTTCCCCATGCCACCCGCTGCTCCAGGACTGCTTCCCTGTGCCACCCGCTGCTCTAGGACTGCTTCCCTGTGCAACCTGCTGCTTCAGGACTGCTTCCCCATGCCACCCGCTGCTCCAGGACTGCTTCCCTGTGCCAGCTGCTGCTCTAGGATTGCTTTACTGCGCTGACCGCTGCTCCAGGACAGCTTCTCTGTGCCAGCTGCTGATCTGGGACTGCTTTCCTATGCCAGTTGCTGCTCTAGGATTGCTTCCCTGTGCCAGCTGCTGTTCCTGGCGTGCTTCCCTGTGCCAGCTGCTGTTCCTGGCGTGCTTCCCTGTGCCAGCTGTTGCTCCTGGTGTGCTTCCCTGTGCCAGCTGTTGCTCTAGGATTGCTTTACTGCGCTGGCCGCTGCTCCAGGACTGCTTCCCTGTGCCAGCTGTTGCTCCTGGCGTGTTTCCCTGTGCCAGCTGCTGCTCTGGGACTGCTTCTATGTGTCGGCCTCCACTCTGGGATTCACCTCTGAGGCCCATTAGCTCCTCCATTCCCCTAATTCAGAATGGAGAAAAAAGGAAGAGAGGAAAAGAAAAGAAATAAGTGCAGCAAGGAAGCTCCAGCTGGAGCATCTTACTCTGCCACCATCTTGTTATTGAGTGGTCAAAGTGAGTTGATTTAATATGTCTAAGTTCATAGGAACATGATAGGCCATTCAACCCATTGAGCTTGTTCCACCATTCAGTGAGATGAAGGCTGATCTGTGGCCGAACTTCATTTATCTGCCTTTGGCCCATATCCCTTTACACCTTTGCTTTACAAGTACTTATTTACAAAGATTTAGATTAACAACTGATTCAGCATCCACTGCCATTTGTGGAAGACAGTTTGAACCATTTACCATGCTTTGTGTACAGAATGTTTCCTAACATCTCTTCTGAATGGTCTGGCCTTAATTACCAGACGTGCTCCCTAGTTCTAGAATCCAACCTGGTAGAAATAGTTTATCTTTATCTGCCCTGTCTTTTTTCCAATATCCTGAAGACTTCAATCAGATCACCTCTAAAAGGTTCTAACTTCTAAGAAAATGGGTCTATGTTGTGGTTCTGTTCGCCGAGCTGGAAGTTTTTGTTGCAAACGTTTCGTCCCCTGGCTAGGCGACATCATCAGTGCTTGGGAGCCTCCTGCGAAGCGCTTCTTTGATGTTTCCTCCGGTGTTTATAGTGGTCTGTCCCTGCCGCTTCCGGTTGTCAGTTTCAGCTGTCCGCTGTAGTGGTTGGTATATCGGGTCCAGGTCAATGTGTTTGTTGATGGAGTTTGTGGATGAATGCCATGCCTCTAGGAATTCCCTGGCTGTTCTCTGTCTGGCTTGTCCTATGATAGTAGTGTTGTCCCAGTCGAATTCATGTTGCTTGTTGTCTGCGTGTGTGGCTACTAAGGATAGCTGGTCGTGTCGTTTCGTGGCTAGTTGATGTTCATGTATGCGGATTGTTAGCTGTCTTCCTGTTTGTCCTATATAGTGTTTAGTGTAGTCCTTGCATGGTATTTTGTACACTATCGACCTGGACCCAATATACCAACCACTACAGCGGACAGCTGAAACTGACAACCGGAAGCGGCAGGGACAGACCACTATAAACACTGGAGGAAACATCAAAGAAGCGCTTCGCAGGAGGTTCCCAAGCACTGATGATGTCGCCTAGCCAGGGGACGAAACGTTTGCAACAAAAACTTCCAGCTCGGCGAACAGAACCACAACAACGAGCACCCGAGCTACAAATCTTCGCACAAACTTTGAAAATGGGACTAATTTGCTGGAAATCTGAAAAAAAGAGCAGAAATTTCTGGAGAAACTCAGCAAGCCTGGCAGCATCTGGGAGGAGAAACCAAAGTTAATACTTTGAGTCTAGTGATCTTGTATCAGAAATTGTAAATTCATAACTTAATCCCTAAAATCCTGGAATCATTCTTTTAAATCTACATTGGCCATGCTGGGAGTTCAATATACCATTGCTAAGATGTGGTGCCCAGATCTGCTCACAGTGCTCCAAATGGGGTCTCATTAGGGTTTTATAGAACTGTGGCCCTTATACATCCTTGTACTCCAGTCCTCTGGATATAAAGAGCAGCCTTCTATTAGATTTTGTGTTTACTTGCAGTAACTGTTAGTGACATTTTAAAGATATATGCACTGAACCCCAAGTCTCTTTGGACATCCACTGTAGTTAGCTTCATACCATATAAAAAAAAAACTAATCTATCCTTTCTTGGTCCAAATAGATAACCTCACACTTGCTTACATTGAGCTCCTTTTGATACAGTTTTGCACATTCATTTAATGTATCAATACCCCTTTGTTATTTTATGCTATCATCTACACTGCCCACTATGCCACTAAACTTTGTTTCATCAACAAATTTAAAACTGTGACTTTCTATGTCACTATCTAAGTTGTTAATACCATGATGTGAATAATGGAGGTCCGAACACAGATCCTTGTGGGATACCACTGGTCACACTCTGTCAATTTGACTACCTACCCATTACCCCACTTTCAGTTGTCTGCCACTCAACCAATTTCACAGCCATGTCAGTAATTTGCCCTCAATTCCATGGGTACCTGCCTTGGTTAATATTCTTTTCTGAGGGATTTCATCAAGTGCATTCTGGAAGTTCATGTAAACAATTATTGTAGTTAAAGTGTAAATTACTACTAAAATCATTCCACTATAATTGCAAACTTGGTAACAGATGAGCGGTAATAATTATAATATTTACATACGCTCAGAGTATTGTCCTCTCCATTTAAATTCTTTTTCCACATTACACATTCATACATAATGGGCACCAGAGCACAATTAGAATGAGTAGGTCATCTTTACTTACTCAACAGTTTGTAGACTCAACCAATACTCAAGAATCAGCTGAAACTGAGAGACAAGTTATGGGAAAAAATGGCCTCTGCTGTCTGTTGTCTTCTTTCACAAATCATTGCGCAAAAGCTGCACAGCATGTTTAAAACATACTAGTTTTTCTTTCCTTTTCATGTGCATTGGTTTCATAATTAGTCAAAAACAGTTAAAACAAAACAGGCAATGATTGTAGTTCAATTCATCACAGTTGAAGCCTTCAAGGAATTTAAGAGATGTAGCTGACCTGGGGAGGAGAAGTTAGGATTACACATCTGATGCTTTAATTGATGCTAATGGCTAAATATATCCAAATACTACAAATTGACCATTCAGAGAACAAGGGGGATTTAATTCATTACCTTGTAAACCAAAAGGAAAAAAATAATATAATAAAATGCAGCAGGAGTTTCTAATAACACACAAGTCATCAAGAACCTTAGATAAAGGGAGGAACGCAAAGTTATAGCCACAATGAAGGTGCATGACAAGCAAGATCAAAATTAGATTTGGAATTTGAGAGGTCCATTAAGCAGTCTAATAACAGTGTGTGGGGGTGGGGGTGGGGAAGAATGTTCTTGAACTTGTTGGTATGTGTGTTTAAGCTTTAAAAAAGAAAAAAAAGTGGGTGGCACAGTGGCACAGTGGTTAGCACTGCTGCCTCACAGTGCCAGAGACCTGGGTTCAATTCCCACCTCAGGTGACTGACTGTGTGGAGTTTGCACATTCGACCCGTGTCTGCGCGGGTTTCCTCCGGGTGCTACGGTTTTCTCCCACAGTCCAAAAATGTGCAAATTAGGTGAATTGGCCATGCTAAATTGCCCGTAGTGTTAGGTGAAGGGATAAATGTAGGGGAATGGGTCTGGGTGGGTGGTGGGTCGGTGTGGACTTGTTGGGCTGAAGGGCCTGTTTCCACACTGTAAGTAATCTAATCTAATCTAAGTAAAAACTTCCCAAATGTGAGTCTGCGTAAGAAAATTCAAGGTATTGCATCACCTTTCTTGTAAAGCTGTAATGTTTCATAATCTGATATAAAATGCTTTGTTTGTGTTTACGTGAAATGTCCCTATCCTGTGTGATTATATTAACATGATTTTTATATGACTTCCAAAGAAGCTCGTTTGAAGGTGCACATTATTTGCATTTTAAACATTCTGTCGAGGGAAAAGACGACAGTACTGGAATCATTTAACGTTAATGTCAGCATCAGATTCCATAACTTGGTATGGAATATGGGTAAAGATTCCTCAATTTCTCCCCAAATAAAGTGGAGTATCTCCTTACTGCACCAGTGTAATATTTCTTTTGGACCATAATTGTTCAGAATATGCCTTAACAGCATCACAACATAGGGGTGTATTTTAACAAATTTACACATCATGCACAGAAGCAATATCTGTTAGTAGTGGATATCGGGAATTTAAAAACCAAGGGTAAATTAGTGATTGAATAATGATGAGATGAATGATGGACCCCACTGCATTCACAGAGTCATAGAACCATGCAGCATGGGAACACTGGCTTTGGTCCAAGATTAAAAATCACACAACACCAGGTTATAGTTCAACAGGTTTAATTGGAAGCACTAGCTTTTGGAGCTCTGCTCCTTCATCAGGTGGTGCAAGATGACCATGTTCCCAAACTAAACTAGTCCCACCTGCCTGCATTTGGCCCATATCCCTCCAAATCTTTCCTATTCATACATTTATCCAAATGTCTTTTAAACGTTGTAACTGAACCTGCATCCATCACTCCTTTTGGCAGTTCATTCCACACATTCTGTGCAAAAATGTTGCTCCTTGTGTCCTTTTTAAATCCTTCTTATCTCACCTTAAAAATATGCCCCCTCATTTTGAACACCCCAACATTAGGGAAGAGACCTTTGTTAATTCATTTTATCTTTGCCCCTCATGATTTTACATACCTCCATAAGGTCACCCCTCAACCACCTACATTTCAATGTAAAAAGACACAGCCGATCCAGTCTACTTATATATCTCAAGCCGGCAACATCCTGGTAAATATTTTCTGAACCTCTCCAGTTTAATAATATCCTTCTATAGCAGGGTGACCAAAACTGCCCACAGTACTCCAAAAGAAGAATCACTAACATTCTGTATAACCTCAACATGATGTCTCATACTTCCATATTCAAAGATCTGAAGGCAAGTGTGCGAAATGCTTCTTAACTACTCTGTCTACCTGTGATGCATATTTCAATTATACACCTGAACCTTTGAATCTTTCTGTCCTACAACAGTATCCAGGCCTTACCATTAATTGCATAAGTCATGTCCTTGTTTGCATTTATATAGGGGAAGGCAATGGCCTAGTGATATTGGCACTGGACTGTTAACCCAGTGACACAGGTAATGTTTTGGGGACTCTGGTTCAAATCCTACCATCATAGATGGTGGAATTTTAATTCAATAACAATCTGGAATTAAGAGTCTAACGATGACCGTGAATACATTTTTGATTGTTGGGAAAAGCTCATTTGGTTCACCAACGTCCTTATTCCAGACCCACAGCAATCTGGTTGACTCTTAACTTTGGCAATAAGGGATGGGCAATAAATGCTAGTCCAGCCGGCAATACTCTCATCCCATGAATGAATTAAAAAAAATGAAATTTGTAATTAAATTTGAATTAAATATGAATTAAACAACCACCTGATGAAGGAGCAGTGCTCTGAAAGCTAGTACTTCCAAATAAACCTGTTGGACTATAACCTGAAGTTGTATGATTTTTAACTTTGTGCACCCCAGTCCAACACCGGCACCTCCATTTCCTATATTCTCATCCAAATCATTCAGATAAATGACAAAATAAAAGTGGATCTCATACTGAAGCCTTGGAACATCATTAGTCATAGGCCTCCAGTCTGAAAACGACGACGACGACGACGACCACCACCACCACCACCACCACCACCACCACCACCACCACCACCCGTGCTCTCCTACCGGCAAGCTAATTTTGTATCCAATTGGCAAGCTCACCTGAATTCCATGTGATTGAATTTTACTAATTAGTTTACTATGCAGAATCTTATAAAAGGCTTTACTAAAACCCAGGTAAACAAGGTCTATTGCTCTGCCCTTATAAATCTTTTTGGTTATTTCCTCAAAAACTCAATCAAGTTTGTGAGACACAATTTCCCTCACAGAAAACCATGCTCACTATCTCTAATCATTCCTTGCCCCTCCAAATGAATATAAATCTTATCTTTCAAAATCACCTCCAACAGCTTACCCACCAATGATGTCAGACTGACAGGTCTCTCATTCTTAGGCTTCTCCTTACAGCCTTTCTTGAGTAAAGGTACAATATTAGCTACCCTCCAACCCTCTGGCATCTCATCTGTGGTTATAGATGTTACAAACATTTCTGCCAGGGGCTCTGCACTTTCCTTCCTAACTTCCCACAATCTCCTGGGATATACTTGATCAGGTCCCAGAGATTTATCCACCTTTCTGTTTTGGTGCCAAAATTCTCATTGTGCACTTCTTAAAGCAGATACAGGGAAGCACAAATTCATAGAGTGACCTCTCCCCGTGCAATATATTGTTTGAGACTGTGAGCCCATTCCCATGAGACACTGGATTGAGACTAGATGCACTCAGAGTTGAGTTTTCATCTTCTGAGTCTGGTCTATTAATCCATTCAATTTCTTTCCTCTATAAATTATTATATATGGGTGTGAAACTTATCGAGACCACTAATGCATTGATAGCCCATTTTATTTTATTTTTTTTCCTGTTTATATTTATTTTATTAAACAAATTACAAAAACAGTTTACAACAAACAGTTACATTTACAGCTGCATACAAGAGACAGCAATTTTACAAGGGAGAGGAGCAGCAAAGCCAGGCCCCAAACCCTACCGTTCAAACAGTTTACAGGGACATGAGGACAAACCTCAAATCCCAGTTTCACGTAAAGATATAAAGAGACAACAGCAATGACAGTTGTACATTAGACAGTACTGTTACATACAAAAGTGCAGAGAATACAGACTCAGCAAGCCCCCGCCCCTCCCACCTTCCGACCACTAAGGAAGCCCGCCCCTACCCACCTTCCGGTTCTCGCTCCACCCCATGCCCCTTCCAGTCCTCGGTC
>NC_057715.1:47153916-47164737 GCF_004010195.1 Chiloscyllium plagiosum
GAGGAGGACAAACCTCAAATCCCAGTTCCACATGTGACAAGACAGTGACAATGACATTTATACATTAGACAATACCATTACATACAAAAGTGCAGACAATACAGACCCAACAAGCCCCCGCCCCTACCCACCTTCTGGTTCTCGGTCCACCCCATGCCCCTTCCAGTTGATAGCCCATTTTACACTGGGGTCCTCATCTTCTCCATTGGATAGCTGATTAATTTGCAATCAGCCCATTTTGCTCATTTGCATTCGGGCCAATTTGCACTATTGGTAAATCTATATAACCATTCTGTATTCCTGTAGACTCATTTATGTAATACGATTCATTGGTGAAAAGCACATAGTCAGCATAGTTACCAGAGCACAAACTGGATTCAGTAAATGAAACCAGTGAAATACATTGATTGAAACTTTATTTGGAGGGTTTCTGTAATTTTAAAAATTCGTTCATAGGAAATGGGTATCTGTAATGAGATTAACATTTATTATCCATCCTTAAATGCCCTGTAAAAGGTGCTATGAGTTGCCTTCTGGAAACTCTACAGCTCTTGGAATTCCGACATACAGTGCTGTTAGGAAGTGAGTTCCAGCATTTTAACCTAGTAATAATGAAGGAACAGTGATGTAGCTTGAGACAGAGATGTGTGCGGCTTGGATTTATATCTCAACATCTGTACAGAAGAAAACACTTGTAAATGCTGATGGCAATTGGCAGGAATAACACAATGGAGCAATATAGAAACACAATAAGTTTTGAAAAGAATCTGGTTATGAGGCAAGAGCTATGTGTGAACAATAGTTATTTGCATACGATTGTGGTTATAAATAAAACATTGAAAATAAAGTGGCAGTATCAAATCAAAATGAAATAACATTTCCTAAATTTAAAACAATTACATATTAATTCACATCTGAAATGGATAAATAGGCTCATATTTTAATTACATTTTAATTAGCCAGTCACATATGAAGCATTAAGGTGTATAATATTTCTTGCATTTGTTTTGCTATTTTTATTTCAGGTTCCCAGCATTCACAGTTTTCCTTTTTATGCAGGTTAAAATGAAAATTTTCACTACTTTCATATTCTGAGATGGTGAAATTTGACTGCAGTGGTAACACAATACAGGCAATAATAAATTGCAGACTCTCTATCACACCCTACCCAATTTTATTTCTCAGTGAGGTTATTTCGGAAAAGAAAATTGGATATGTTGGAAAACAAGCAGACAATTTGATTGTGCCCCTATGCGCCCATGGCAAAGTTGAATTTTACCCATAAGTCACCAGCTGAATGAAATAATACAAATCTGAGTAATAATGATCCTGTGCAATGAAATCAAGTGAATTTGTATCGTAGTGAAGCTGATTGTGGCCAGGAACACCCATTATGAATATTTAGATATCACAAGCAAATTAACCAGAATTTTGAGCATTTTACTTTTAAACCTGCTGTATGGATCTGACTCAATGAAATAGATCAGGTATAATACAGCTTAGTGGTTAACATTATGGCCTCATAGCACCAGGGACCAGTTGATTCCAGCTTTGGGTAACTGTCTGCATGTTCTCCTTCTGTCTGCATGGGTTTCTATTGGGTCCTCTGGTTTCCTCCCACAGTCCAAATATATGCAGGTTAGGTGGGTTGGTCATGTTAGCTTGCCTGTAGTGTCCAGGATTGTGGAGGCTAGATGATAAATATGGGGTAACGAGGATGGGACAGTGGGATGGGAGGCTCTTCAGAGGTTTGGTGCAATTTTGATGGGTCAAATTGCCTTTATCTGCACTGTAGTGATTCTATGAATGTTTATTTGCGCTCTCTGGTACAGGAAAGATGTTGTTAAACTTGAAAGGGAGAAGAAAAGATTTATAAGGATGTTGCTGGGGTTGGAGGGTTTGAGCCATTGGGAGAGACTAAATAGTTTGGGGTTGTTTTCCCTGGAGCGGGATAACCTTATTGAGGTTTATAGAATCATGAAGGGCAAGGATAGGGTGAATAGCCATAGCATTTTTCTCAGGATAGGGGAGTCCAAAACTAGACGACATATGTTTAATCAGAAATGGAAAGATTTGAATCTCCTTAGTCAGAAATATTGAGCTGCCAATCTTACCCATCCTTTAGCCAAGTCTCAATCATAGCTATGCAAGCATATTCCCATGTGCTTACCTCTACCTCAGCTCATCTGTGTTATCCTTCAGGCTCCTTGCATGAAAATAGATCTATTTCGATTTGCTAGACTGAGTCTGCAAAGAGGAAGCCTCAAAACAATCTGTCTCCCTCCTGTGAGCAGATACCAGAAAATGTCCTGTGATAACTAATTGTCTTCCATTAACCTTTCTCTGCAAATACTCTGTAGAATGGAAGTATAAAATGAAAGTATACAAACAATTTTGTGGCAAAGCAAACAGTTAAAAAGGAAAGGAAGAAAAAGAAACCAACTCATCAGATCTTGTGGTCCAGATGGGTGCTTTTAATCTGTCTTCCCCTAATTTCTTTTCCTTTTTCACCCCTAATATTGATGTCTTTGTGAAGGGGAGACTTAAGAAGGAATACAGTTTAATTTATATCGAATAATAAATTAGCAACATATGCTTCCTTATTACAATTGGTTAAAGATAATATGGTCATAACAAACAATTGTTTTCTTGTTAAGTACAGAAACCTGGTGAATGTTTTAACCTGGGTTTGTTAGTTAGGAAAATTGGACATTTTAGATAGTTTGACTAAATCTTGTCACATTTGTGACAATAGTGGAAATAGTTTGATTTCCAGTATGCCACCTCTGTGAGATGTGACACCTAACACTAAATGTTGGTTACCTTTAATCAGTCAACAAGTTTCATCAGCATCATTCAATGCTCCACTAAAAGCAAGGAATTAAGATAAACATAGCACAATCCATGCAGGGGAAAACGGAAAGGGAGAAAAGCAAACAAAACATCAAACAAATATGTTTCTAAAGCTGAAAGAAACAGTGATCTATAGAAAAAGAAATGATGGATTGAAAAAAACAGGTATTGGTGGAAAAGAGCACACTCCTCCCACAGAAGGAAAATTGGTAGAAGCTGACAGACTGTGATGAGCCTGCCTTGCAGCCATAACATGTTTCAGGGACTAAACTAGTGCAGAGTGGGACAGGCAGCTAAACTACTGCAGTGTGGCAGGACGTCCCAACATATGGATCAGTCATCCAATCTGATCAGTCACCAACTCTAAGAGACCCAGGATCACCAGAGCACCATAGTATGACACTGCTAAGACTGCAACTAGTCTCAGCATGAAGGCCCCAATGAATTCCAGACCCAGGTCAGACATTGGGCAAGGAGGTTTGGGGGCCATAAGGAGGAGGTTGGAGGAGTCAGTTTTGAAGTCCAAGTTGGGAGGAAGGAATGGGTGGTACTATTTACTGTGAAGGTGTCACATCCAATGATAGTGCCCACTTCCTTTCCACCCTTATAATTTTTTTTAAAGTAGGTTGCTCATTCCCACCTGCCTGCCTATGCCTTCCATTTTGTGATAATATTGGTGTCAATTGAAGTTTTAACAGGCTGAATTATCTGTCATGATTTATCTCCATATAGTTGTAGGCTGATGATTGTGGTTCTGGATTAGTGGTGCTGGAAGAGCACAGCAGTTCAGGCAGCATCCAAGGAGCAGCGAAATCGACGTTTCGGGCAAAAGCCCTTCATCAGGAATCACACTGGTCCCATATTATGGGGTGAGTTCAGAAGTGGGTGAGAAGGTGCTGAGCTGCATGACACATCCCTTTGCCATCCTCTGCTGAAAATATATCCGTGGGAGACATACAAAGATTGGGCCATGAAGAAATACAGCCTGTGAACAATCAAACTTTAAAACGTCACCTGTGGTGTCTAGTTCAAAATTACTTTATTCTCTGTTTGACATATGTTTACACATATCTGGACAAATGTGGTGCAGATCAGTGCTATTACCCTTTCATTCCACCTCCTCCCCAAAGTGGGTTAACAATGAAATTCTCATGTTAAATTGCCAGTATTTTATTGAAAACATCATGGACATACTTTTGGACAACCTATCTGTAGGTTATTCACAGCCAGACAAGATTCCTAAAATGATTGACCGTAAAATACCTTTGCATGTTTTGAAAAATATTCATCTGATAAAAGAACACCCATAAAAGTAAGATGCTTGTGTATATATATAGAGAGAGAGAGAGAGAAAAAAAAACAGTCATCAAAGAGCAAAACTTTCCAGGCATTTCATTAAGTCTTTCTGAAATACAAAATCTATTTTCAAAATTCTTTTGCACAATTTTATTGGTAGGAGAGATGAGGACTCAAGGGCACAGCTTTAGAGTGAAGGGAAGACCTTTTAGAGCCGAGATGAGGAAAGATTTCTTCAGCCAGAGAGTGAATCTATGGAATTCACTGCCACAGAAGGCTGTGGAGGTTAGGTCATTGAATATTTTTAAGATGGAGATAGATAGGCTTTTGATTGTCAAAGAGATCAAGGGTTATTGGGGAGAAAGCATGACAATGGAGTTGACAAACTTATCAGTCATGATTGAATGGCAGAGAACACTTAATGGGCCGAATGCCCCAATTTCTGCTCCTTTGTCTTACGGTCTTCTAATTTTACAAAATGTTGTTTAAGTGCTTCTTCAATAATAAAATCAATTTGTACAGGGCATGTTTACTTTTTATTTAATACATATAAATATATTTATAAATTTGCAATTGCTATATACCTACCACTTCCATAACATATTTTACAACAAAATTCTACCTGCAACATATTTTTATCTATTTCCAACAGTCTTGTTGCTTCAAGCATTTCAAAAATTAAAATCATTGCAGTGATTACAAGCGGCGCAAATATCTAAATGTCCTAAAAACTCCTCCAGCCTTTAATACCGCATAAAAGTTGTCAATCACTAAACCACAGAGGTATACTGATGGAAGAAAAATAATTCTATACAGCATTCATATTTCAAGAATCAGGGAGATAACTGCCTCAACAGTGGGATAAGACCAGATTATTAGAAAAATACATTAAATTGTCATGTTTGTCAATGACCTAGATAAAAACTTCACCAGCCTTTCTTTCCTAAGGAGTGCATATCATAATACATTTCCTCAGTGACAGTCTTATTGGTCCTGAGATACTGCCCACAGGTTACCAGGCCTCATTTCAAATCTCCGACAGCAATACCTGTCATTTCATGCTTCATCATGATTTGAGATGTTCAACAGAAACTGAGGTCACTCTGTATATGGAAATCACTGTCTGCAGGGCAAAAAAATTAAAAAAGGTGATACGCGGGCTAGATTGCTGCTTTAACCTTGCTGGCCTTGGCAAATATGGTACAGCTTGATACATTATACCAGCAGGAATTATTTATCAGGAGGTACAAACTCGATATGTCAGGAAATAATGAGATGGTCTGACTCCAGCTGAAACTTTATGGTCCATAGAGCACTAAATTATGAATTCAGGGATTTTCAGTCATTCTACACAATAGATATTTTCCATAGTGTATGAAGCACCAGTATTTAGCATTCTTGGTTCAAGTATGAGACAGGTCCAGAGATCAGTGAAGGTCTACCCTTTCCCTAGAACAGCAGCACAGGTAAGTCAGGATTTTTACTTGAATTTGTTAAAAGTTAGCTTTTTGATTTAAATACCAACTAAACCAAGGTTGCAGCTTTTTCTTTTCAAAATGCAGCTCATCCCCATTTGTTTAAAATTTGAAAAATACACAGTCTATGACACTCTCCAGATATAGTGGTAGTAATTAAGGTTTGTATGGACAAGGAATAGGACCAGGCTCCATTTTAATCCTTAAGACTGCCCCACTATTTAACATGGGTGACCTGAGTGCAGGAGCAGAGACAGAGGCAAAGTCAAGCAGTGTTATACAGTGGAATTAGATGTTCTGAGTGTTGCAGTGAGTTTGAGGTTGAATGCTCAATTCAGAATCAAATGTGACATCAAGATTGTAAGACACTGACTTGATCTCAGGCTACTGGTAGGGAAAACATTGGAGTTTTCCTGAAGAAGGGCTTATGCCCAAAACGTTGATTCTCCTGCTCCTTGGATGCTGCCTGACCTGCTGCGCTTTTCCAGCAACACATTTTTGGGCGGCACGGTGGCACAGTGGTTAGCACTGCTGCCTCACAGCGCCTGAGACCCGGGTTCAATTCCCGCCTCAGGCGACTGACTGTGTGGAGTTTGCACGTTCTCCCCGTGTCTGCGTGGGTTTCCTCCTGGTGCTCCGGTTTCCTCCCACAGTCCAAAAAGATGTGCAGGGTCAGGTGAATTGGCCATGCTAAATTGCCCGTAGTGTTAGGTAAGGGGTAAATGTAGGGGTATGGGTGGGTTTCGCTTCGGCGGGTCGGTGTGGACTTGTTGGGCCGAAGGGCCTGTTTCCACACTGTAATGTAATCTAATCTAATCTAATCTAATTTTTCAGCTCTGATCTCCAGCATCTGCAGTCCTCACTTTCTTCTAAAACATTGGAGTTGGTTACCTTACCAAGGGCCGCCTCATGAAAGGGCAAGGAGGATATGGAAATACAAAATGGCCATGGACCCCCAAGTCGAGGTAAAGCACTTTACTTGACACAAG
The DNA here is from genome assembly GCF_004010195.1 of Chiloscyllium plagiosum. Classification (NCBI taxonomy): domain Eukaryota; kingdom Metazoa; phylum Chordata; class Chondrichthyes; order Orectolobiformes; family Hemiscylliidae; genus Chiloscyllium; species Chiloscyllium plagiosum. The sequence continues at coordinate 47,160,530 of NC_057715.1, forward strand.
TTAACACTTCACATTTCATAAAAGCACACAGATGGAAACCAATTTTCTGATGTCCAGTAGTGATACCAACAAAAAGCTATAATTTTATGAAAAAAAGAACATTCGATTGTTTTCTGGTCAATCTTCTTAACAAGGTTTCTGAGGCTTTTAACTGGCAGAGAGCAGATTTCCTATTCCCTCCTCACTGCAGTCCCAATGAAAAACTGTCCCTGAGGCAGCAAGATCCAGTGCCTTATTTTTAATCATGGGATGTGAATGTCACTGGCCAGGCCAGTAGCAATTTCTGAACCCTAACTGCCTAGTGTCAACCACATTGCTATGGTTCTGGAGTCACATGTAGGCCAGTTGGGTAAGGATGGCAGATTTTCTTCCCTGAAGGACATTAATGAATCAGATGGATTTTTCCAACATTTGGAAATGGTTTTATGGTCATCAGTAGATTCTAGATTTACATCATCTGCCATGGAAGGGATTTCAACCCATGTCTCCAGAACATGACATACATCTTTGAATTAATAGTCTAATGATAACACCATTTGACCATTTCCTTCTCCGGTGATATTCCTCACAGTCAGTTATAACTTTAAGAGATGCAGTGTCAATATACCTTTAAGATACAGGCTTATAACATCATTGCATTATAGCATGTATCAAGTTGACAGAGTCCACATTAATTGGCACCACTTGAAACATGACTGATGGAATTGTGCTCTTTTTTCCAACTAAATAGCCTAACGCAAGTCCATTTGCTGGGAGATGATGGCTTAGTGGTATTGTCACTAGACTAGTAATCCAGAATACCAGAGATGGCATGGTGACTCAGTGGTTAGCACAGTTGCCTCCCAGCACCAGGGACTCAGGTTCAATTTCAGCCTTGGGTGATTGTCTATGTGGAGTTTGCACATTCCCCCGTGTCTGCATGGGTTTCCTCCGGATGCTCTGGTTTCCTCCCACAGTCCAAAGATGTGCTGGTTATATGGTGTTCGGGGATGTATAGATTAGGTGCATCTCCCTCCCTGATATACTCAATCTGCAGCTCTATAACTCTGAGCTAATTTTCCTGCAGCAGCCAACACTTATGATAGATGTGTTAACCCTGAATACATGGCATCTAGAAGCTTCCATATCACCTGTCTTGCCATTTTTAAATGTGTCACTTAATTAATAACTGCTAATATATCCTACACCTCCCAAGGTATTTTAAAGCTGCCAGTAAACTTTACAATACTGATGAAACAATACAGATGGAACAATACAGATTTGAATTGATTTGATTTATTGTAGTCACATGTACTGAGGTACAGTGAAAAGCTCTTGTTTTGCGAGCAGCACAGGCAGATCATAGCAAACAGGGCATACAGATTATAGGGTGCTTTGACAGATCAGCAAAGTCAGGAGTCACACAGGTGATGAAGGGACGGTGATCTGAAAGTTTGTGATTTCAAATAAACCTGTTGGACTATAACCTTGTGTCGTGTGACTTCTGACCTTGTCCACCCCAATTCAACACCAGCATCCGCACATCATACAACAAAACATTCAAGGTTCCAGCTGCACAAGAGGTGCGCAAAGCAAGATCAACATTATTTGAATATAGAGAGGTCCATTCAACAGTCTAATAACTGCAGGAAAGGAGCTGTTTTTGAACCTGTTTTCGCATGTGTTCAGGCTTCTGTATCCTCTGCTGGAAGAAGAAATTGGAAGAGAGCATTACCAGGATGGGAGGAGTGTTGATAATGTTGGCAGCTTTTCCATGGCAACAAGAAACGTAAATGGAGTCCATGGATGGGAGGTTGGCTTTTGTGATGGTCTGGGCTGTGCACACAACTTTCCATTGTTTCTTACGGTCCTGGACAGAGCAGTAGCCATACCAGGCCATTATGCACTAGGATAGAATGTTTTCTATGGTGCACCTGTAAAAATTGGGGAGGGTTCTTTGGGATATGCCAAATACAATATTTACAATGCTGACAAGGCCTACAATTCTAATAGTACCAGTTCCTGATTTACTCGCCCCTCCTGCTGCATAATTTTGGAAATAAATGCTGAAAACTGAAAAGGAAATTGTAGTAGAAAAATCCCTCCTCTCCACCCTTCACTGAACACTTCACTCAGCACACTTCACTTCTTGCATTAAACTTAATGAAGACACTTCTTTCCTCCTATTGAGTGAAATCACACTTTGAACCAAAGTCCCAGATATACTTACTCAGCCTCTGGTCCACTCGGGCAAAATCTCCCTCACACTTGCTGTGCACTTTAAAATCTATTTTCATATATTGAATTATGATCTATCATTCTCTTGCTGAGCATCCTGCTACAGCAATCAGCATCTCCTACCCCCTTATTCAGATAATGTGTTTCAGCTGATAGATAGATAACTGCCGCTATCAGCAGTTATTCTAATTCACTTAAAGATCTATTAGTTCAAGATCAGAACCTGACTCTTACTCTAAAATCAAAGTTGAAAATTTTTACCAGATGAATTCCCATCTTGAACCAAATTCCCAGATATACTCACTCAGCTCCAGACCCACTCAGACAAAATCTCCTTCACATTTATTATGCTCCCTTTCCGTGGAGCCATCAGCATGAAGTGAACCCCTTAACAGACAGACTTTTGATAGAGGCCTTCTTTAACCTGCATGACACCGTCTGGAATTCTGTCTGCCAGCAGCAAATGGGTAACCTCCCACTCATAGGAGGTTGGGGTGGTGGTGTGTGGTCAGCTGTCCCATAATTTGAAGGATTGTCTCTTAATTTAACTAAATGTTAGGTATTTAACCTACATGTTAGGTATTTAACTGCATGTTTCCTGTATTTCCAGAATGAGCTATGGGACAGTGAACCTATCAGTTTGCTCTTGCCTTTGCTTATTCTTTCATTATCAAGAAGAGGAACTTTGATCATCCACTTTTTCCCCCTGCTTCTATGGTCTACTAGCAACACATCCATTTCTGCTCTTTAGAATTAGAATCCCCACAGTGAGGATACAGACGCTTCAACCCAACAAGTCCACACTTTGAAGAGTAACCCACCCAGACCCATTCCCCTACCGTGATATTTACCCCTGACTAATACACCTAGCCTACACATCCCTGAACACTATAGATAAATTAGCATGGCCAATTCACCTAACCTGCACATCTTTGAACTGTGGGAGAAAACTGGAGCACCTGGAGAAAACCCATACAGACGAAGGGAGAATGTGCAAACTCCACACAGACATAGTCATGCGAGGCTGGAATCGAACCCATGTCCCTGGCACTGTGAGGCAGCAGTGCTAACCACTGAGCCACCATGCTACCCTCTTGTTTTCAATACCACCACTGTTCATTACTGAAGTGTTCTTTAGCTCTTTAGCTTATTCCACAAGAGTTGATGATTTGGAGAAGCCGGTGATGGACTGGGGTGTACAAAGTTAAAAATCATACAACACCAGGTTATAGTCCAACAGGTTTAATTGGAAACACACTAGCTTTCAGAGCGTCGCTCCTTCATCAAGTGATAATGGAGGGCTCAATCCTTACACACAGAATTTATAGCAAAAATTTACAGTGTGATGTAACTGAAATTATACATTGAAAAATTGATTGTTAAGTCTTTCATCTGTTTGAATACCATGATAGTTTCACTTCTTTCATGTGTAAATCACAAAACCTTTTTTTAAAAGTTGCATTCTCAGGTTAGCTGTTAGCAATGGATGATAGCTAGTCAATATGTTGAAGGTGTTAGCCCCCTGTGTTCTCTGTCTATGCCATGATGTTTAGATTGATTCTAATCTAAAAAGTGAGATAACGGAGTTTTACATGAATTCACGCAGTTTTTGAGCTCAGAGCTTTACATGAATGAATGCAGTTTTTGAGCAAATTACAATGTAACCCTGCAAGTACAAATTCACCCCACAAAATACATGTGTGCATGTGGGCCTTTGTCTGTCTGTGTGTGTGTCTGTCTGGGTTGGGGGTTGTGAGTGTGAGAAAGTGGGCGGAACGGTGGCACTGCTGCCTCACAGTGCCAGAGACCCGGGTTCAATTCCCGCCTCAGGCGACTGACTGTGTGGAGTTTGCACGTTCTCCCAGTGTCTGCATGGGTTTCCTCCGGGTGCTCTGGTTTCCTCCCACAGTCCAAAGATATGCAGGTCAGGTGAATTGGCCATGCTAAATTGCCCATAGTGTTAGGTAAGGGGTAAATGTAGGGGTATGGGT
>NC_057715.1:47165874-47167716 GCF_004010195.1 Chiloscyllium plagiosum
TTCTGTTCGCCGAGCTGGAAGTTTTTGTTGCAAACGTTTCGTCCCCTGTCTAGGTGACATCCTCAGGGCTTGGGAGCCTCCTGGAAGCGGTTCTGTGGTGTTTCCTCCGGCATTTATAGTGGCCTATCCCTGCCGCTTCCGGTTGTCAGTTTCAGCTGTCCGCTGTAGTGGCCGGTATATTGGGTCCAGGTCGATGTGTTTGTTGATGGAGTTTGTGAATGAGTGCCATGCTTCTAGGAATTCCCTGGCTGTTCTTTGTTTGGCTTGCCCTATAATGGTAGTGTTGTCCCAGTCGAATTCATGTTGCTTGTCGTCTGCTTGTGTGGTTTCTAGGGATAGGCCATTTCAATGTTGTAATTGCACCAGCCTCACCACTTCCTCTGGCAGCTCATTCCATACATGCACCACCCTCTGTGTGCAAAATGTCCTTCAGGTCCTTTTTAAACCCTTTCTCCTCTCACCTATGCCCTCTAGCTTTGAGCTCCCCGAACCTGGAGAAAAGTCTTTGACTATTCACCTTATCCATGCCCCTCATGATTTTATAAACCTCTAGAAGGTCACCTCTCAGCTCCAGGGAAAATAGCCCCAATCAATTCAGCTTCTCCCTACAGCTCAAACCCTCCAACCTTGGCAACATTCTTGTAAATATTTTCTGAAGCCTTTCAAGTTTCACAGCATCCTCTCTACAGTAGGGAAAATAGAATTGAATGCAATATTCCAAAAGTGGTCTTGTACAACCACAACGTGATCTAACTCCTGTACTCAGTGTACTGACATATAAAGGCAAGCATACCAAATGCCTTCTTCACTTATCCTGCCTACTGGGACTCCACTTTCAATGAACTATGAATCAACACTCCAAGGTTCCTTTGCTCAAAGGCACTCCCAGGACCTTACCATTAAGGGTATAAATCCTGCCGATATTTACATTTCCAAAATGCAGCACCTCACATTTATCTAAGTTGGGCGGCACGGTGGCACAGTGGTTAGCACTGTTGCCTCACAGCGCCAGAGACCCGGGTTCAATTCCCGCCTCAGGCAATTGTCTGTGTGGAGTTTGCACATTCTTCCCGTGTCTGCGTGGGTTTCCTCTGGGTGCTCTGGTTTCCTCCCACAGTCCAATAATGTGCAGGTTAGGTGAATTGGCCTTGCCAAATTGCCCGTAGTGTTAGGCGAAGGGGAAAATGTAGGGGAATGGGTCTGGGTGGGTTGCTCTTCGGAGGGTTGGTGTGGACTTGTTGGGCCGAAGGGCCTGTTTCCACACTGTAAGTAATCTAAACTAAACTCTATCTGCCACTCCTTGGCCAATTGGCCCATCTGATCCAGGTCTTATTGTACTTTGAGGTCACCTTCGGCGTCCACTGTACCTCCATCTTTGGGGTCATCTGCAAACTTACTAACCATACATCTAATGTTCACATTCATACCATTTACATTAATGATGAAAAGTTGTGGACTCAGCATCAATCCTTGTGGCACATCTCTGATCACAGGCCTCCAGTATGAAAAGCAACCCTCCACTATCATTTTCAAACCTTCGATCCAATTTTGTATCCAAATGGCTCTTCCTGTATTCCATGTGACCTAATCTTGTTAACCAATCTACCATGAAGAACCTTGTCAAACACTTTACTGAAGGCACTATAGATGTCGTCCACCGCTCTGCCCTCATCAATCTTCTTTGTTTCTTTTTCAAGAAACTCAATCAAGTTAGTGAGACACAATTTCCCACACACAAAGCCATGTTGACTATGCCTGAGCAGTGACTAGATTAGAGTGGTGCTGGAAAAGCTCAGGAGGTCAGGCAGCATCCGAGGAGCAGGAAAATCGATGTTTCGGGCA
>NC_057715.1:47167819-47173129 GCF_004010195.1 Chiloscyllium plagiosum
GGGTCCCGAGGCGGAAGATGAGGTGTTCTTCTTCCAGGCATCAGATGGTAAGGGAGAGGCGATGGAGGAGGCCCAGGACCTGCATGTCCTCAGCAGATTACGAGGTGGAGTTGAAACATTCAGCCACAGGGAGTTGGGGTTGATTGCGTGTGTCTTGGAGATGTTCTCTGAAGCGCTCTGTGAGTAGGCGTCCAGTCTCCCCAATGTAGAGAAGACGCCATCAGGAGAAATGAATACAGTAAATGATATGTGTGGAAGTGCAGGTAAAACTTTGATGGATGTGGAAGTCTCCTTAAGGGCCTTTGGATGGAGGTAAGTGGGGAGGTGTGGGCGCAAGTTTCTATGATAACTTTGTATGATGATAACTATGATAACTTTGTGACAGGGCCCTCAGCCGTATTCAACCTATCTCTCTATCCTCAGCCCTCAACCCCTCTCTTCCTTACCAAAATGATAGGGACTTTCCTCGTCTTCACTTACCACCCCATCATCATCCAGATCCAAAGAATTTCCACTACCTCCAATGGGATGCCACCACCAAACATATATTCCCCTCCCCTTCCTTGTTCGCCTTCAGCAGGGACTGTTCCCTCTGGGGCACCTTGGTCCATTCCTCCATTCTGAACACCTTGCCATTTCCCCTGGCATTTACCCATGCAATCACAGAACTTCTCACACCTATCTGCTTACTTCCTCCCTCCTCAGTATCCAAGGCCCTAGACACACCTTCTTGGTGAAGCAGTGATTTACCTGTACTTCACTCAATCTATGATGTGGAGCTGTTGGTTGTGGACTGGGTTAGACAAGTTCAAAAATCACATGATACCAGAATATAGTTCAACAGATTTATTTGAAATCACAAGCTTTATTTGGAAACAACATTTTCAATAAACCCATTGGACTATAACCTGATAGTTTGTGATTTTTGACTTTCACTCAATCTCGTCCAAGGTATTCATTCCTCAACAATGTGGTCTCCTCTACTTTGGGGGGAGATGAAGCACAGACTTGTGACTCGTTGCAGAACACCTACATTCTATCCACAGAAATGACCCTGAATTTCCAGTTGCTTGCCATTTTAACACACAACCATGTTCTGTGGCCAACATCTTTTGTGGGCCCATGTTTTGTGGGCGGCACGGTGGCACAGTGGTTAGCACTGCTGCCTCGCAGCGCAAGAGACCCGGGTTCAATTCCCGACTCAGGCGAATGACTGTGTGGAGTTTGCACGTTCTCCCCGTGTCTGCGTGGGTTTCCTCCGGGGGCTCCGGTTTCCTCCCACAGTCCAAAGATGTGCAGGTCAGTTGGGCCGAAGGGCCTGTTTCCACACTGTAAGTAATCTAATCTAATCTAATCTAATCTCTGTCTTCAGGCTTGTTGCACTGCTCTAGCAAAACTCAGTACAGATTGGAAGAACAACATCTTTTTTTCCTTTTGCGCAATCTTCTGGACTCAATATTGGGTTCAATAATTTTAGGGCCTGAACACCTTCTCCCATGTCCTTACCCCAATCAACACACATCAGACCTTGTCATCACAGGGGTTGCTACCTCAAACAACCCATTATCAGACACTAACAGTCCTCATTACCACCTATTCATTCTCTCAGACTGACCTTTATCCATTCCTTTGTCTGCATAACTGTATTTCTCTCTCTCTCTGGACGCTATCCCCCTCCCCCACTCCATCTTCAGCATATAGACTAATCTTTTCCAAGCTACAATCAGCTTTGAAGAAGGGTCACTGGGCCCAAAACATTAACTGTGCTTTCTCTGCACAGGTACTGCCAGATCTGCTGAATTTTTCCAGCTATTTCTGATTTTATTTTTGATTTCCAGCTTCCACAGCTCTTTTGTTATATATAAATGCAGGGAATGTTACTCAAAGGGATGTGGTTGTTGGGAATAGCATTGGGAGAGTACATGGATGACCTGCTAATTCCTGTCTGGTATAAAAATGAAACTGGAAAGGTAGCTCGACCATGGCGAACAAGCGATATTAAGGATGGTATTAGATCCAAGTAATGGGCATGAAAGTTGGCCAAAAAAAGCAGCAGACCTGAGAATTGGGAGCAAGATTTCAGGACAATGAGCTTGATTAAAAGGGTGGAAACTAAGTGTGAGAGTAATCTTGAGAGAAATGTACAAATTGATTATAAAAGTTTCTTTAGGTATGTGAAGAGACAAAAGATTAATGAAGAGAAATATAGCTCCCTCTCAGTCAGAAACCAGATAAGTTATGGTGGGAAATAAAGACATGGCGGACCAAATAAGTACATATTTTGGTTCTGTCTTCACAATAGAAATCACAAATAATGTCCCAAAAATGTTGGGGGAAAAAACAGTAGGCTTTCACCCTCAAAATTTCAGTTATGGAGGTTTCATCATCCTTTTGTTTCTAAATGAAGCAGTTTCAGGGAACACAAAGCCGAACAAGCCTACTATATGCAATAAAGTTAAACTATAAATAGCAATACTTCCAGTGAAACATTTGCTGGACTATTTCAGTTATTAATGACGTAAATACAGCATTGCTCGTTGAAGTGCAGACTACATTAAAATTATTCTGATGGTCTAATATGAAATCAAATGCTATATTTTTACTCTGTTTAGTGAGACAGTGGATTTCAAAAGCATTTTGTTTGCACCTTCACATTAACAGCAGAATATTTTTATCAAACGCAATAAACCACATGTTGCTGTGAAGCAACTAAATTGCCACAGCTGATGATGTGGAGATACCAGTGTTGGACTGGGGTGGACAAGGTCACAAAGCCCCAGGTTATAACCCAACAGGTTTATTTGAATCACAAGCTCCTTCATCAGGTGAAGTGGAGGGAAGCACATAGGCATAGAATTTATTGGCGGAGTGAGTGGAGTGTCAACAGGCTGAATAATAAGTCTTTGCAAGTGATCAAAAGTTTCAGATGGTGTGAGTAAAGTGTCAAAGCTGAATAGCAAGTGAAGGGATAACCTGTGATCCAATTAATTGAGGCAGACTGATAATTATAAAAATTAAAAATAAGATGGTGCTGGAGACAAACCAAATTGCTGGAATAATATGATAGATATAAGAGCCTTTGAAATGAATTTTTTTTTTGAGTGGGAGCAGCGGCCGAGTAAAGGCGAACCCGGGAGACTACAGCTAAGGTAAGACAGTTTGTTTCAAAATTACTTACCTGTAGCGGGCAGCGGTGTTTTTTTTTCTCTCTTCACAAAAAGAGCGGGAGCAGCAGAGGAAGTGACGGCAAACAGAGGGGCAGCCGGGAAGGAGAACTGTGAGTATAAATACTCACCCTTTAATCACCAACGGTCATTCGAGTGGGAGCAGCGGCCGAGTAAAGGCGAACCCGGGAGACTACAGCTAAGGCAAAACAGTTTGTTTCAAAATTACTTACCTGTAGCGGGCAGCGGTGTTTCTTTTTCTCTCTTCACAAAAAGAGCGGGAGCAGCAGAGGAAGTGACGGCAAACAGAGGGGCAGCCGGGAAGGAGAACTGTGAGTATAAATACTCACCCTTTAATCACCAACGGTCATTCGAGTGGGAGCAGCGGCCGAGTAAAGGCGAACCCGGGAGACTACAGCTAAGGTAAAACAGTTTGTTTCAAAATTACTTAACTGTAGCGGGCAGCGGTGTTTTTTATTCTCTCTTCACAAAAAGAGCGGGAGCAGCAGAGGAAGTGACGGCAAACAGAGGGGCAGCCGGGAAGGAGAACTGTGAGTATAAATACTCACCCTTTAATCACCAACGGTCATTCGAGTGGGAGCAGCGGCCGAGTAAAGGCGAACCCGGGAGACTACAGCTAAGGTAAAACAGTTTGTTTCAAAATTACTTACCTGTAGCGGGCAACGGTGTTTTCTTTCTCTCTTCACAAAAAGAGCGGGAGCAGCAGAGGAAGTGACGGCAAACAGAGGGGCAGCCGGGAAGGAGAACTGTGAGTATAAATACTCACCCTTTAATCACCAACGGTCATTCGAGTGGGAGCAGCGGCCGAGTAAAGGCGAACCCGGGAGACTACAGCCAAGGTAAAAGAGTTTGTTTCAAAATTACTTACCTGTAGCGGGCAACGGTGTTTTCTTTCTCTCTTCACAAAAAGAGCGGGAGCAGCAGAGGAAGTGACGGCAAACAGAGGGGCAGCCGGGAAGGAGAACTGTGAGTATAAATACTCACCCTTTAATCACCAACGGTCATTCGAGTGGGAGCAGCGGCCGAGTAAAGGCGAACCCGGGAGACTACAGCCAAGGTAAAAGAGTTTGTTTCAAAATTACTTACCTGTAGCGGGCAACGGTGTTTTCTTTCTCTCTTCACAAAAAGAGCGGGAGCAGCAGAGGAAGTGACGGCAAACAGAGGGGCAGCCGGGAAGGAGAACTGAGTATAAATACTCACCCTTTAATCACCAACGGTCATTCGAGTGGGAGCAGCGGCCGAGTAAAGGCGAACCCGGGAGACTACAGCTAAGGCAAAACAGTTTGTTTCAAAATTACTTACCTGTACCGGGCAGCGGTGTTTTTTATTCTCTCTTCACAAAAAGAGCGGGAGCAGCAGAGGAAGTGACGGCAAACAGAGGGGCAGCCGGGAAGGAGAACTGTGAGTATAAATACTCACCCTTTAATCACCAACGGTCATTTGAGTGGGAGCAGCGGAAGTGAGGTTGGAGCGCATAGCTGGGCGGGAAGGTAAGCGATTAGTATTTGAGTGGGTGTGTTCTAGACCCCAGGTCCTACTTCCGTAGGGCCTCCCTCCCACCCTCCTCCTCGAACCTAACTTTAAAGTCCACAGGTAAGTGACTCAGTGTTATTGACTCAGCGCTCTTGTTTTTGGAGAAAGTGTACAGTCATGGCAGCGCAGGCAGTGGAATGTTCCTCCTGCAGGATGTTTGAGGTAGGGGTGACCACCGATACTCCTGCCAACTTCGTCTGCAGGAAATGCAGTCAGATCCTGACCCTCACCGAACGAGTTAGGGAACTGGAACTGGAGTTGGATGAACTGAGGATTATTCGAGAGGCTGAGAGGGTGATTGATAGAAGCTACAGGGACATAGTAACGCCGGAGAACAGAGGTAGCTGGGTAACAGTTAGAGGTGGGAAGGGGAAGAAGCAGGCAGTGCAGGGTTCCCCTGTGGTCGTCCCCCTAAAAAATAAATATACAGCTTTGGAAACTGTTGGGGGGGACAGCGTTGCAGGTGTAAGCTGCAGTGAAGGGGTCTGTGGCACTGAGACTCAGAAGGGAAAGGGGGAGAGGAGGAGAGCGCTAGTTATAGGGGACTCTCTAGTTAGAGGGACGGACAGGCGGTTCTGTGGACATGGGCAAG
>NC_057715.1:47174859-47177406 GCF_004010195.1 Chiloscyllium plagiosum
CAATAAGCTTCTATCTGCAATTTGAGAGGGAGAGGGTACAGTCGGAAGTGACAGCATTTCTGTTGAATAAAGGGAATTATGGAGCTATGAGGGAGGAGCTGGCCAAAGTTCAATTGTGCAATACCTTAGCAGGGATGACCGTGGAGGAACAATGGCGGATATTTCTGTGTATAATGCAGAAGTTGCAGGATCAGTTCATTCCTAAAAGGAAGAAAGATCCCAGGAGGAGGCATGGGCGGCCGTGGCTGACGAGGGAAGTTAAGAAACATATAAAGTTAAAAGAGAAAAGGGAGAACATAGCAAAGATAATTAGGAAAACTGAGGACTGGGAAGCTTTTAAAGAGCAACAGAGGATTACTAAGAAGGAAATACGCAGAGGAAAAATGAGATATGAAGGTTAACTGGCCAATAATGAGTGGTGGGGGCATGGAATGCGCTGCCTGTGGTAGTGGTAGAGTCAGAATCTTTGGTGAGCTTTAAGGGGCAATTGGATAGGTACATGGATGGGTGCTTAAGCTAGGACAGAAGTTCGGCACAACATCGTGGGCCGAAGGGCCTGTTCTGTGCTGTATTGTTCTATGTTCTATGTTCTATGTTCTATGTTCTATGTTCTATGTTCTATGAATGAGTTTCATTGACATTTGAAATACATACTTTGAAATTAATGGGTTTCAGAGTCTCTCTCTTCTGCCACTCCCTTTCATGTTTTGATTTATCCAGAATCAATCTCCAGCCACTGCCTCATCATGTTCCCATTGTTCCACACAAACTGGGCTTTTATTGCAAAACATAAAGTCCCCATCACCACCATTTTACTCAAAGTAGGTTTGTTTTATTTACCAGACAATATTCAGAACCAATCATTTTAGGCTGGAACTGAATTTGATGCCACATTACTGTCTCTGCACACAGTTAATGAGGCCCAATTAAATAATTTGGTACAATAACAGGAAACAAAAGATACCCTTGTCCATTGTGTCCAGGGATGTGCAGGTTAGGTGGATTAGTTATAGTAAACGCTGGGGTACAGGGATAGGCTTGGGGAGTGGAATGCTCTTCAGACGGTCAGTTCTGACTTGGGGTGAATGACCTATTTTCAAAAAGAAAGGATTTTATGATTCAAAGATGTGAAACAAAGCATCATTATTTTATTTTCTGCAGTATGTTAATTAGCATTTTTAAAAAATATAGATAAAGGCAAAGTAGCAGCTTATTTGGACTGCATACATCAGCATTGAACAACTTGCAGTGATTTTGTTCATGTTCAATTTTAGGATTTAAAATATGACTAAATAAAACAAATGAGTTAAACTCATAATCATAATTGATAAGTGCACAGTTTCTGTGTCCTGTTCTTGCCCCAAGGTAACAACTGTACTATTGGGTCTAGAATTCTTCAATGTCTCCCTTTGTGAAGATTGTACATTGTCAAAGTTCAGAATGGAAAAATTTGCATTTCAGATATCCAGTACAACTAGTGTCAATCAAAACAGAATGAATGGAAATCTTAACAGCATTTTGAAATAGCTGAAATTGTGTTGCTGTAAAAGCGCAGCAGGTCAGGCAGCATCCAAGGAGCAGGCGAATTAACATTTCGGGCATGAGCCCTTCTTCAGGAATCAGAAAAGATTCCTGAAGAAGGGCTCATGCCCGAAATGTCAATTCTCCTGCTCCTTGGATGCTGCCTGACCTGCTGCACTTTTCCAGCAACACATTTTCAGCTCTGATCTCCAGCATCTACAGTCCTCACTTTCTCCTAGAGTATTTTGAAATACTCTATTATTATAATTGCAAAGTCAGTGTATTTTTATTTTTGTGCTTTTTAAAATAATGACTAAAATGAGAAAGAACTGTTTTGAAACCCGTGGATTTACAAGGATGGCTGTATGTTGTGAAAATAGGAATTTGAAATTATTGTGAACCTCCATATGTGTAGTTCTGGGTTTCAGCAAAATGCAGACAAACTGAAGCTGAGCTAATTGGTTTGTGGACTGGGGTTCAGTTATCATTGACAATATGTGAATGGTTGACAGGTAACTAAATAGGTAAAAACAATGACTGCAGACGCTGGAAACCAGATTCTGGATTAGTGGTGCTGGAAGAGCACAGCAGTTCAGGCAGCATCCAAGCAGCAGTAAAATCGATGTTTCGGGCAAAAGCCCTTCATCAGGATAACTAAATAGCTTGTGCTGCAAACAAGACCAACAGAAGCTTTCCCACACTAGAAGAGAAATAAGCGTATTTGCAGCAGCCAAAATACTTCTCTGAAGTAAGTCAATTTAAACTTGAAGAAAGGAGAAAGTGAGGACAGCAGATGCTGGAGATCAGAGCTGAAAATGTGTTGCTGGAAAAGCGCAGCAGGTCAGGCAGCATCCAAGGAGCAGGAGAATCGACATTTCGGGCATGAGCCCTTCTTCAGGAATGAGGAAAGTATGCCAAGCAGGCTAAGATAAAAGGTAGAGAGGAGGGACTTGGGGGAGGGGCGTTGGAAATGCGATAGGTGGAAGGAGGTTAAGGTGAGGATGATAGGCCGGAGTGGGGGTGGGG
>NC_057715.1:47177834-47209092 GCF_004010195.1 Chiloscyllium plagiosum
GCGGGGCTCAAGGGCGGAGGAGCGGGAAGTGGAGGAGATGCGGTGGAGAGCATCGTCGATCACGTCTGGGGGGAAATTGCGGTCTTTGAAGAAGGAGGCCATCTGGGTTGTTTGGTATTGGAAGTGGTCCTCCTGGGAGCAGATGCGGCGGAGACGAAGGAATTGGGAATATGGGATGGCGTTTTTACAGGGGGCAGGGTAGGAGGAGGTGTAGTCTAGGTAGCTGTGGGAGTCGGTCGGTTTATAGTAAATGTCCGTGTTGATTCGGATGCCCGAGTTAGAAACGGAGAGGTCTAGGAAGGGGAGGGAGGATTCTGAGACGGTCCAGGTAAATTTGTGGTTGGGGTGGAAGGTGTTGGTAAAGTGGATGAACTGTTCAACCTCCTTGTGAGAGCACGAGGCAGCGCCGATACAGTCATCGACGTAGCAGAGGAAAAGGTGGGGGTGTGATGCCAGTGTAGCTGCGGAAGATGGACTGTTCCACACATCCTACGAAGAGGCAGGCATAGCTGGGGCCCATGCGGGTTCCCATGGCTGCTCCTTTGGTTTGGAGGAAGTGGGAATATTGGAAATAGAAGTTGTTCAGAGTGAGGACCAGTTCTGTCAGTCGAAGGAGGGTGTCAGTTGAAGGGTACTGGTTGGTACAGCGGGAAAGGAAGAAGTGGAGGGCTTGGAGTCCTTCGTGATGGGGGATGGAGGTATAAATGGACTGGATTTCCATGGTGAAGATAAGGCGTTGGGGACCGGGGAAGCGAAAATCATGGAGGCGGAGGGCGTGGGTGGTGTCCCGAATGTAGGTGGGGAGTCTTGGACTAAGGGGGAGGTATGCAGAGATGAGTTCGGTGGGGCAGGAGCAGGCTGAGACAATGGGTCGGCCGGGGCAGTCAGGTCTGTGGATTTTGTGCAGGAGGTAGAAGCGGGCAGTGCGGGGTTGTGGGATTATGAGGTTGGAGGCAGTGGATGGGAGATCCCCTGAGGTGGTGAGGTTATGGATGGTCTGGGAGATGATGGTTTGGTGATGGGAGGTGGGGTCATGGTCATGGGGGCAGTAGGAGGAGGGGTCTGCGAGCTGGCATTTAGCCTCAGCGGTGTAGAGGTCGGTGCGCCAAACTACTACCACGCCTCCCTTGTCTGCCTGTATGATAGTGAGGTTGAGGTTGGAGCGGAGGGAGTGGAGGGCTGCACGTTCTGAGGGTGTGAGGTTGGAGTGGGTGAGAGTGGTGGAGAAGTTGAGGTGGTTAATGTCGCGGCGGCAGTTGGCTATGAAGAGGTCGAGGGCAGGTAGGAGTCCAGCACAGGGTGTCCAGGTGGATGGGGTGTGTTGGAGGCGTGAGAAGGGGTCGTCAGAGGGTGGGCGAGAATCCTGGTTGAAGAAGTAGGCACGGAGACAAAGGCGGCGGAAGAATTGTTCGATGTCTCACCGCGTGTTGAACTCATTAATCCGAGAGCGTAGGGGAATGAAGGTGAGGCCTCTGCCGAGAACTGATCTTTCATCCTCAGAGAGGGGCAGTTCTGGGGGGATGGTGAACACACGGCAGGGCTGGGAGCTAGGACCTGATGTGGGGCTGGAGCTGGGAGTGGGGGCGGGGTTAGGCGTGAGGGCGGGGACGGAGATCGCGGCGGGGGTGGGGTTCAGCGTGGGGACGGAGATCGGCGTGGAGGTGGGGCTAGGTGTGCGAACGGAGATCGGCGTGGGGGCGGTGTTAGGCATGGTGACGGAGATCGGCGTGAGGTCAGGGTTAGTTGTGGTGACAGAGATCGGCGTGGGGGCGGAGACACATGCGGCATGGTGTCTCCGCGGGGTCCACGGCTATCGGGCTCCGCGAGGTCCACGGCTATCGGGAACAACACCGTTTCTGCTGTCGCCACAGCCACTTCCGCCCCCTGGGTTGCCGTTGCTGCAGCCACTTCCGCCCCCAGTGAACTCCACGATCGCCAAAAGATTCGCGGCCTCCGCAGGGTGCACGGCTATCGGAAACAACACCGTTTCTGCCGTTGCCACAGCCACTTCCACCCCCTGGGTTGCTGTCGCCGCAGCCACTTCCGCCCCCAGTGATATCACTCACCTGCACAACGACCACGCCTCATGTGTGTCCATCCCATGCCAATCTCCATCACCATGCCTAACCCCGACCCCACGCCGATCTCCGTCACCATGCCTAACCCCGACCCCACGCCGATCTCCGTCACCATGCCTAACCCCGACCCCACGGCGATCTCCGTCACCATGCCTAACCCCGACCCCACGCCGATCTCCGTCACCATGCCTAACCCCGACCCCACGCCGATCTCCGTCACCATGCCTAACCCCGACCCCACGCCGATCTCCGTCACCATGCCTAACCCCGACCCCACGCCGATCTCCGTCACCATGCCTAACCCCGACCCCACGCCGATCTCCGTCACCATGCCTAACCCCGACCCCACGCCGATCTCCGTCACCATGCCTAACCCCGACCCCACGCCGATCTCCGTCACCATGCCTAACCCCGACCCCACGCCGATCTCCGTCACCATGCCTAACCCCGACCCCACGCCGATCTCCGTCACCATGCCTAACCCCGACCCCACGCCGATCTCCGTCACCATGCCTAACCCCGACCCCACGCCGATCTCCGTCACCATGCCTAACCCCGACCCCACGCCGATCTCCGTCACCATGCCTAACCCCGACCCCACGCCGATCTCCGTCACCATGCCTAACCCCGACCCCACGCCGATCTCCGTCACCATGCCTAACCCCGACCCCACGCCGATCTCCGTCACCATGCCTAACCCCGACCCCACGCCGATCTCCGTCACCATGCCTAACCCCGACCCCACGCCGATCTCCGTCACCATGCCTAACCCCGACCCCACGCCGATCTCCGTCACCATGCCTAACCCCGACCCCACGCCGATCTCCGTCACCATGCCTAACCCCGACCCCACGCCGATCTCCGTCACCATGCCTAACCCCGACCCCACGCCGATCTCCGTCACCATGCCTAACCCCGACCCCACGCCGATCTCCGTCACCATGCCTAACCCCGACCCCACGCCGATCTCCGTCACCATGCCTAACCCCGACCCCACGCCGATCTCCGTCACCATGCCTAACCCCGACCCCACGCCGATCTCCGTCACCATGCCTAACCCCGACCCCACGCCGATCTCCGTCACCATGCCTAACCCCGACCCCACGCCGATCTCCGTCACCATGCCTAACCCCGACCCCACGCCGATCTCCGTCACCATGCCTAACCCCGACCCCACGCCGATCTCCGTCACCATGCCTAACCCCGACCCCACGCCGATCTCCGTCACCATGCCTAACCCCGACCCCACGCCGATCTCCGTCACCATGCCTAACCCCGACCCCACGCCGATCTCCGTCACCATGCCTAACCCCGACCCCACGCCGATCTCCGTCACCATGCCTAACCCCGACCCCACGCCGATCTCCGTCACCATGCCTAACCCCGACCCCACGCCGATCTCCGTCACCATGCCTAACCCCGACCCCACGCCGATCTCCGTCACCATGCCTAACCCCGACCCCACGCCGATCTCCGTCACCATGCCTAACCCCGACCCCACGCCGATCTCCGTCACCATGCCTAACCCCGACCCCACGCCGATCTCCGTCACCATGCCTAACCCCGACCCCACGCCGATCTCCGTCACCATGCCTAACCCCGACCCCACGCCGATCTCCGTCACCATGCCTAACCCCGACCCCACGCCGATCTCCGTCACCATGCCTAACCCCGACCCCACGCCGATCTCCGTCACCATGCCTAACCCCGACCCCACGCCGATCTCCGTCACCATGCCTAACCCCGACCCCACGCCGATCTCCGTCACCATGCCTAACCCCGACCCCACGCCGATCTCCGTCACCATGCCTAACCCCGACCCCACGCCGATCTCCGTCACCATGCCTAACCCCGACCCCACGCCGATCTCCGTCACCATGCCTAACCCCGACCCCACGCCGATCTCCGTCACCATGCCTAACCCCGACCCCACGCCGATCTCCGTCACCATGCCTAACCCCGACCCCACGCCGATCTCCGTCACCATGCCTAACCCCGACCCCACGCCGATCTCCGTCACCATGCCTAACCCCGACCCCACGCCGATCTCCGTCACCATGCCTAACCCCGACCCCACGCCGATCTCCGTCACCATGCCTAACCCCGACCCCACGCCGATCTCCGTCACCATGCCTAACCCCGACCCCACGCCGATCTCCGTCACCATGCCTAACCCCGACCCCACGCCGATCTCCGTCACCATGCCTAACCCCGACCCCACGCCGATCTCCGTCACCATGCCTAACCCCGACCCCACGCCGATCTCCGTCACCATGCCTAACCCCGACCCCACGCCGATCTCCGTCACCATGCCTAACCCCGACCCCACGCCGATCTCCGTCACCATGCCTAACCCCGACCCCACGCCGATCTCCGTCACCATGCCTAACCCCGACCCCACGCCGATCTCCGTCACCATGCCTAACCCCGACCCCACGCCGATCTCCGTCACCATGCCTAACCCCGACCCCACGCCGATCTCCGTCACCATGCCTAACCCCGACCCCACGCCGATCTCCGTCACCATGCCTAACCCCGACCCCACGCCGATCTCCGTCACCATGCCTAACCCCGACCCCACGCCGATCTCCGTCACCATGCCTAACCCCGACCCCACGCCGATCTCCGTCACCATGCCTAACCCCGACCCCACGCCGATCTCCGTCACCATGCCTAACCCCGACCCCACGCCGATCTCCGTCACCATGCCTAACCCCGACCCCACGCCGATCTCCGTCACCATGCCTAACCCCGACCCCACGCCGATCTCCGTCACCATGCCTAACCCCGACCCCACGCCGATCTCCGTCACCATGCCTAACCCCGACCCCACGCCGATCTCCGTCACCATGCCTAACCCCGACCCCACGCCGATCTCCGTCACCATGCCTAACCCCGACCCCACGCCGATCTCCGTCACCATGCCTAACCCCGACCCCACGCCGATCTCCGTCACCATGCCTAACCCCGACCCCACGCCGATCTCCGTCACCATGCCTAACCCCGACCCCACGCCGATCTCCGTCACCATGCCTAACCCCGACCCCACGCCGATCTCCGTCACCATGCCTAACCCCGACCCCACGCCGATCTCCGTCACCATGCCTAACCCCGACCCCACGCCGATCTCCGTCACCATGCCTAACCCCGACCCCACGCCGATCTCCGTCACCATGCCTAACCCCGAAATGTCGATTCTCCTGCTCCTTGGATGCTGCCTGACCTGCTGCGCTTTTCCAGCAACACATTTTCAGCTCTAAACTTGAACATATTATAATTCTGAATACAATACTACATTAAGTGCAGATTCTGATAGTCATTATCAAATTGTTTCACTTCACACCCTGTTCCTCATGCATGTTCCACCCAGGTTTTCATACCTTGTGCATTTTTATATGTGAGTGGAGGATCAGTTAACAATGCAATTGCTAATCGCTGACCACTTATAGAAGCTTTGAGTCTACTCTCTAAACTTGATATTCTGTTTCTGTTATAATTAGATAAATTGTTTCTTGCTGAACCTGCAATTGGTTTTGGTGCTTACCTGTATAAATATTGAGGTGTGTCGGGATTGGTGAAAACTCCGTTGAAGTGAATTGGAAATTGTTTTTCAGCCCTTTGTACTTTCTCCTTGGGACTCTCATGTATTCTCTCATGAGTCATGGTGAAAGTTCAGAATCTCACTGACCTTGACATTTACAACTTTTTTTTAGATTAGATTCCCTACAGTGTGGAAAAAGGCCCTTCGACCCAACCAGTCTACACCTATCCTATGAAGAGTAACCCATCCAGACCCATTTCCCTCTGACTAATGCACCTAACACTATGGGCAATTTAGCATGGCTAATTCACCGCACATCTTTGGACTGTGGGAGGAAACCGGAGCACCTGTTAGAAACCCACGAAGACATGGGGAAAATGTGCAAACTCCACACAGAGTTTGAGGCTGGAATTGAACCTGGGACCCTGACACTGTGAGGCAATAGTGCTAACCACTAAGTCACTGTGCCGCCAAACTGTATTGCTTAATATGGCAAAAACCAACTCAGAATTTTGTTCCCTTAGTTATTATCTCAGTACCAAGGCATTAATTTCCCTGAGCTCTGTTTCATTTCCTCCCTCCACTCTATGCCCATTGTCCAGGTGTTGAGATTAGAAAACAGGATTCATTACCACAGGTCTTCAACCCTTTCTAAATTGTTTCATTTGGACTTTGCAGAAAAGGTTGGACAGATTCTTTACCCCAAACTATTATAGACCCAGTCACTTGGTGAAAAATGTGGCAAAGGGCTATTCTGGCACTGACTGGGTAGCTATCTCTTGGTCCAAATTAAGACAAGTCTGTTGAACTTTTCACCAGTGACCTGTACAGAATGAGGATTCAGGAGGTGTTCAAGGGTTATGGGGACAGGCTTGTTTTGGGGACCCAGCAGCAAAGACAAAAAATTGATTTCTGCTCTGAACTGATTGTCTCCAACAAGAACAATCCAGTGTTTCAGATACATAAGTGTGCAATCGTTTGCCAACCTGTCTCAAAACACACTCGTTCAGAAACTCACTCTGCAGCAGCAGGGATGTAGCTTGAGGTTTCCCACAATCTGCAAATGGCCTGAAGCACAACATTCAGGTTAGCATGGGCTTAGACAGATGTGGAACACTTCTGAATACAGGTTAACACCAGTTGTTGAAAACATTTACAATCGGCAATAAGCATCAGACTCAGGTCACTTTAACCTTAGCAGGTTAGTGCTGTAATAATAATTGTGAAAAAAGAAAAGTGACAAAGAAAATCAGGATACTGTGAGGCACTCATAACTAGTAGATTGCTTATAAAATACAATCACTATTGCTTTGTAGATTAATGGAATAGCCAGTTTATATTCAGGAAGGTGTAATATGTTTAAAAAGACAAATGTTTCAGAGGTTATGAAGGTCAGGCATGATACAACAATAGTAGCCATTTTTAACAGGAAGTGATTCTTGGGAAAGCAGAGTTCAGCATGGGACAGACTATATGCAGTAGAGTTGTGGATAAGGTAGACGTGGTGGAGGATGGGATGCTGGTAACGATTGGCTTGGAATAATCAAATTCAAAGATGAACAAAACTTTTATAAGTGCCGAAGGGATGAATCGACAAGGAAGGTGGAAACAGTGGTAAAGGAGATCTTTGTGATAGAGAGGATTTGGGGTACAAGGTGCATTTGAGGGATGCTCGAGATATCAAGTTATATTTCAACTGGTTAGAAAAATGGAATGAGTGGCAAAAGAAGGGTGTCAGTGGCACCAAAAATTATTAATTCTGTCTTTCCAAGATTCTAATGGTGGAAGATTAATCCATGACATCTTATATGCACTTGATAGCAGAGACAGAGGCACTGCAAAACAAGGTCGTCAGTGGCCATGTAGAAACAACAATGTTGTTGAGGGGCATTCAGTGTGTGAGGAACAAGAGCATCGGTGCCCTCAGCTATCTGAACCCCTCTCTTTGCAATCTATTAACTAGGTGCCATTTCCTTACCACTTCATTCTCACGCTATCAAGGGATATAAGCCTTTCATCTTGCACAAATTAGGACAGACACAGGACAATGAATCTCATTTTATAGTGCATGAGTGGCTGTTTGTGCTGGGGGTGTTGGAGTTTAAAAATAGCGAAGTCTTGTTACAACTGTAAAAGTTGCGACACCACCCCACTGTACAATTTTGATACTTTTTTTGTTCACTTGTGCACATGGATGTCACTGGCTAGGCCAGTATTTATTGCTCGTCTGTAGTTGCCCTTGGACATTGGTGGTGAACTGCCTTCTTGAACTGCTGCCATTTGTGTGCTGTAGATAGACCCAGAATGCCATTGGGGAGGGAAATTAAAAAAGGCATTAAAGGCGGCTCAAGGACAATTTATTAAGCTGATTCCTCAGAAGAAAAGGTTGACTTATCAAGAACAGCTAAACAGGTTTGGTCACTAAAGTTTAGAAGAATGTCAAGAGTTCTTAACAAAACACACAAGATTCTGAATGGGCTAGGCAGAGTAGATGTTGAGAAACTATTCTCACAAGTGGGGAAAAACTTGAATTGGGGGATGTTGTTACAAAATAAAGGGACATTGATTTGAAACTGAGATTCAAATGAATTCCTTGCAGAGGGTGCATTGTGGTCACTACACCAAAGAGTTGTGGATGCTAGATGACCAAAGTACTTAAAGAGAGGTGGATAGATTTTTGAAAAAGCAACTATGAGGAGGTGACATAAAGGACGAGTCGAGGCCTTAGGGTAGATCAGCAATAGATTGGAGGGGCGAAATGACCTGCCCGGCTCTTATTTGTGTTCTTAGGAGTGAACGCTCAATGCTTGGCAAATGATTAATCATTTACCATGATGTGGGTTTACTTGCCAACCAATGAGAACCTTTTTCTCAAGCAGTATAAACAGCAGATACACAGCAATATGATTGACTATTAACTGCCCTCCAGGGCAATTCAGGATGGACAATCATTATAGATCCAACCATCAAAGCCCACATCCCATGAATTAATTTAAAAGGATTAGGCAGCATCCCAAGAAAGCATGATTGTTATTACTTCATGTTAGACCTTCTTTCAAAATTGAGAGACATTCCAGAATAACACCACTTAAAATTGAACAGACAAGTCTTAGAAGAGGGAAAAATACTGATGTATAAATAGGTCACAACCCAGAGTCCATAGATTTAAAATAGATCACAAAAAAATAGAAGGGGAAATAGAGGAAAATATTTTTCATAGAAGTCTCTTCAGATTTGGAACAGTTTAACTGAAAGGATGATGGAATAAAATTAGATAAAAACTTTTAAAACATAGTTGGGGAAGTATCTGAGAAGGATTGGGTCATGGGGACAGAGCTGCATGTGGGACTGAATTGGACAGCTCTTGAAGAGCTGTCACAGGCTTGATGGCTAAATAGCCTCCCTGTGTGCTGCATGATTCAGGATCAAACACAAAAGATCATATATTGAGCCCAGGAAATAGAATGGAAAGTACAAACGACTACCTCGAGAACAGGTGACGGTTAATTGACAAGATAGATGTGGCTAAGAGACCAATGAGTAAAGTCAAAGGAATAAACTACGACTGTGAGATGCGGATGTGATAAGAATGAAAGAGGATCATAAATACAATGCAAAGCCTAAACAAGTAAACTGAGGCATGACCAGTAGCGCAGCGGTCTGACAGAAGAAAATAGTTAGGCTCTGAGACAGAAAGCTATTTCATTAAGGCAATAGAAAGTCATCCACATCCTTGGAAACTCCATTCATAACCCCTTCTGAGTTGAGGCAAGAGCATGTTGATACCACTTCGGGGAGGCACACAATTCTGCTGGAATTTTAAACTCCCACCAACAAATCTTAAGCAGAAACAATAACACTAAAATAATATGCAGTCAGTGAGAAAGACCTGATAAAAAATGTCTTTTGCTTGTTGCCAGGTTAGTAAAGTTGACACATTTGTTTTGGAGATGCCAGTGATTGTGCGCAACTTATCGGTCAGGAATTGACACCAACAAGGGCACGAGTCCAACGTAAATCACTCATGAGAAACAATGCTGCTGAAGCTTAACAGCATATGGACACTATCAACAAGCCATAAAAGCATTTACTGTTAAATTAGTCAGATGGAGAAATACTAGTTCACTGTTGAGTTCAATTATTAAAGTATTGCTCAATGTTATATTTTGAAAATGTACTCAATGTCAGGCGATCTTAACAAAACATACAAGATTCTGAAAGGACAAGGCAGGGTAGGTGTTGAAAAGCTGTTCCCACAAATGGGAAAAACTTGAATTGGGGGACATAGTTACAGAATAAGAGGACACTGATTTAAAACTGAGATTCAAAGGAATTTCTGGCATAGAGTGCATTGAATTCACTACATCAGAGAGTTGTGGATGCTAGATTACTGAAAGTATTTAAAATGCAACAGAATTTTTGAGAAAGTGAGAAGTTGAGGGCTTTGAGGAGGTGACATAAAGGACGAGTTTATGCCACCTTTATGGCATGAAACAATCATACTCGCTTGAAAATGTATTGAAATGTATATTGTTCATAGTTACCTAGAATCAAAGGAAAATCTCCAGTATAAAGCTCCACAAAATACCAATGCACAGAGAATGATGCTTTTATTCACATAGACAGGCAGTATATGAGTATTCACAAAATAGCCATGGCTACACAGTTAGCTCCTGAACCTTTCTTAACAATAATTGAATGAAATGAGGTGTGATTTTGACAGTTATTTGTGATTTCCTCTGGAGAATGTTCAGGTAAACAGCTGTAATATCAAGTAAAACTGATACTTTTGCAACAAGCTGCTAGCGGGTTGGAGGGGGTACTTGAGATGAGGAGGTAATGCTTCAATTAAATCAAACAAGCAATGCATCAGCCGTATTCAGCAGCTGTTAACAAAAAGCACTGCTGTATCGAGGCACCGAAAAATTCTAGCTAAATTCTAAGATAATTAGAAATGCCTTGTAGCCTGCAAATCAGATGATTTCTTTCTCAGTACTTCAATTTATTTGCTGTTGACTGTAAAGCCTTTGCCCCTTGGGTGTAATGACTGCAAGCTGCACCTGCAATTTGCAGCATTTGATTTAGCAGTGTAACTGGGACACTGAGAGTGGATTAAGTTGAAATGTGTTCAAACTTAATTTGCAATCTGATTACAGTTGTCTGTAATGATTGGACTGAAGTGATGTCCGATGGAAATGCTACATTCACTTCAACTAAAATTAATACATATCCAAGTGGCCATATGTCAGCTTGAAATGTTACTGTAATCCTTTATCAGCCAATTGTGAATGTGAGAATAAAATGTGCAATAAAGAATTAAAGACCGATATTACCTGAAGTTCAATTTGTATTTAAGTTTAAATTGAAAAAGTATTAGTTTGTGTTTAAATTACAGATGCTCCTTGGCAACATAGATGATGATTGCAACTTAATATGCTTGATCGTGTAAACAGGAATTCTAAACATGAAGATTTTATTCCCTCTATTTCTACTCTAAAACTAATAAATTATGAAGAAAATGAAGAAAATACATGCAAATAAATTATCTGTAATGTTAATTTGTTTATTTTTAACATATAAATTTCCGACTCTTCTGTCAACTATGTAGTTGTTGACTTGATTACTTTAAATGGGTTTCTGCTCCCCCGATAAAGACAGGCACAGGAATTTTGCCCAGTAATGTAGCAATGCTGTAGTTATGCTATTGCAAAGAATCCAGACAAGGTAACAAATGTACCTTTAAGACAAGATGCCATGGATTCATAGCATGTGATAGTCCAGTATAAAGATCCTTGATTTTTAGCTACTCGCTGCTAACAGTAATGGTTCATGTTGTATTGTAGTATATTGTATTATGTAATGTTATGTCATGTTATGAACAGTATAAGTTTGAGATGTAACAGTGTAAACAGCTTGTATCACTAATAAACTACATGACATTTTTGATTAGATTAGATTCCCTGTGTGGAAACAGGCCCTTTGGCTCAACCAGTCCACACCGACCCTTTGAAGAGTAACCCACCCAAACCCATTTCCCTCTGACTAATGCATCTAACACTACAGACAATTTAGCATGGCCAATTCACCTGACCTGTACATCTTTGTGACTGTGGGAGGAAACCGGAGCACCCGGAGGAAACCCACGAGGACACGGAGAGAATGTGCAAACTCCACACAGACAGTCACCTGAGGCTGGAATTGAATCTGGGACCCTGGTGCTATGAGGCAGCAGTGCTAACTGCTGAGCCACCGTGCTGCCCATTTGCCTCAACAAGAATCCATTCTTTGCAGTATATGTTATGTGAGCTAGCGTAGAGGGAGGAATTCACACCATATCATGCTGGTAGCGGTGTTTGATGAATGAAATTATGCCATGGTGACACTAAGTGAGCAGTGAAGTGACAGCTTGTGAGTGTCAGCTTGTTCGTACTGAAAGGTGATAGCAGCAATATTATTGCAAAGAGAATTTTTCCTAACAATCATTACTCATCAACTAAGTTCAGACCTGAAATTTACAACTACAACTTATATTAACGGCTACAACTGTGCTGAAGAATAGCAACTGACAATGGAGAAACAGGAGTAGTGCAGATCAACAGCACATAAAAAGGCCCTGTAGCTCAACACATTTATGTTATTCACAAACAGCCACCTAACTATTCTAATCCCACTTACCAGTACTAGGCCACAGCCTTGTTTGCCTTGGCATCACAAGTGCATATCCATATACTTCTCACTTCTTGTGCTTCTTCTATTCTTGTATAACCAGAAATACATCCTGCCTTTTGGTAGGACCCTGAACAGTATTGAAGTACAGAGGGAACTTGGGGTCCATAGCTTGAAGTGGCCACACAAGTAAATAGGGTGATAAAGAAGGTATATGCCATGCTCGCTTTTATTGGTTGGGGAAATTGAGTACAAGGGACAGGATGTTGTGTTGCAGCTTTATAAGACTTTGGTTAGCTCATACTTGGAGTATTGCATTCAATTCTGGTTGCCATATTACAGGAAGAATGTGAAGGATTTGGAGAGGATGCAGAAGAGGGTTACCTGGATGCTATCTGGCTTAGAGGGTGCAAGCTATAAGTAAAGGCTAGAAAGACTAGGATTAGTTTCTTTGGAGTGGTGGAGGCTGAGGAAAGATTTGATACAAGTGTATAAAATTATGACATGCATAGATAGGTTTGACAGTCAGAATCTTATTCCCAGAGTTGAAATGTCTAATACTAGGGGGAAATGCATTGAGGGTGAGGGAGGGAGTTCAAAACAGATGTGAGGGGCATGTTTTTTACACACAGAGTTTTAGGAGTCTGCAACACACTGCCAGGGCTGATGGGTGGAGGTAGATGAATAGGGGCATTTAAGGGGCTTTTAAGTAAGCCATGAATATGCAAGGAATGGAGCGGTATGGACTAAGGGCAGCCAGAAAGGATTAGATTAATTTGGCTTTGTGTTCAGGAACATGGTGGGTCAAAATACCCTTTCTTGCACTGTACTGTTCTATGTTTTATGTTCTTAAATGTTATGAGGGTTTCTCTCTCTAGCATCGTTATAGGCAGTGAGTTCCAGATTCCCACTACCCTCTTGGTGAAAAAAACTTCTTCATATCTTCTTTAAATATTCTACCCCATAAGATAAATCTCTATCCCATGGTCTTGATCCTTCCATCAGGGGGAAACGTTTCCTCCTGTCTACCCAAATATACTTCTGTAACTTCATAAATCTCAATCATATTGCTTTTCAATCTCCTCTACTGTAAGGAAAACAACCACAGTCTCTCCGAACTCCTTTCATGACTGAAACTATCCAGCAACATCCTGATAAATTACTACATCCTCTCCAATGGTAACACAGTCCTCCTATAACATGTATTCCAGAACTGGACACAATACCTGAACTGTGGGCTAACCAATATTTTATATAATCCCAGCATAAACTGCTGCTTTTAAATTCTATGCTAAAACGTGTGGCACTGGAAAAGCAGCTTCCAAGGCAGGCAGCAGCCGAGGAACAAGAAAATCGCGTTTCAGGGATAAGCCCTTCAACCTTCCTTATGCCCAAAGCGTCACTCCCCTGCTCCTCGGATGCTGCCTGACCTGCTCTACTTTTCCAGCGCCATACTTTTTAACTCTGATCTCCATCATCTGCAGTACTCACTTTGTCCTTCAAATTCTATGCCCGAGCTAATAAAGGTGAGTATACTATTTGTCTTCTTCTCAGCTTTATCCAGCTGTCCTTCTACCTTAAGGGACCAGTGGACACGCACACACACATCCTTCTGATCGTCAGTGCTTCCCAGGGTCTTACCATTCATCATGCACTCCCTTGCTGTCAGTTCTTATGAGTTCTGAGTACACTCTGTCACAAAAAGACAAAGGAGACCGAGGTATGTCTGATTTTTAAAAAACAGTTTACAAGAGGACCAGGACAATTCAGATTGAACGAAGCAATTCTAAAATGAAGTACAGGCCAAAACTCTCGATAAAAACATTCTTTTTATCTTTAAGGCCTTACCTGTGGTCAATTGTCATTTGATTCCATCATTTTGTTTTCTGTCAGAGTGATGCACAGAAGAAAAAAAGTCATGTTTGACATCACTGGTACTTTTCTGGTGTGAATACCAAATATATTCTCTGCTCAACAATTTATTTCAAAAGAAGAAAATAGAATAAGAATAAAAGCAGCCAGCTCTAACGCAGCTGCAAGGGGAAAAGAAAAGAGAGCAGTTGACAAAATCTAAGCAATATACTACAAAACAGATTTTTATATGGCATGTTAAGAAGCATAGAGCTACAAAGGAAAGATGGATGGCAAACATCTGTGTAAACATTAACACTATATTGACATTTTTTTCACTTATTTAAAGAATGAATCAATCTATGGCTCCTTGGTAACAAGTGGATGATGGGAAAAGGCAGAAACAAAGGACTAGGAAGAGCTAAATGTTTTGGCATTTCCATTGATGACTCTAAAAGATGTTGCTAACATTTACCAAAATTAGAAGATCAACTTAAAGTTTGAGTTAACTTCAGCTTGAGGTCAAGTCTTACTGACAACAGCCAGTCACAATCGACCAATTCATAGGCAAATGTCAATGAAAATGTATTGAATATGTGTTTACCAAAACTAACTTATGGAAGGTTATGGAGCTAGTCAATGCCACTACACTTAATAGTTCTTTCAGAATTGTTTTTTAAATGTACCATTGATGCACTGCTAGAAGAAGGACAAGTTTGAAGCAACTGTTACTGGTCAGCAACATCTTTAGCTGCCTGACTCTGAAACAACTATCACAGCCTTCATCAGGGTCAATAAAACATCCGAATCCTGTGATATGTATGCTTTGTGAGTTACCTGACCAGTGCAGTGTCTAACATTTCGTGTTCCACAAAAGTAAATGGCCTTGTTTTCAACAGTTAAAAAAAAATCAAATCAACATGAGCCAAAACAACTTATTCAGTTCAATATACGAAGTAAACAGTATTAGACCTGTTCCTACCAAAACAGAATATATACAGAAGTTGCTTACATCACAAGACAAAGAAAATCTACAAATGTGTCTCAGTCTTTTCAACTTTTTATTCTGCTATATTCCAAACGCTTTGATCAAGGTTTCTGCTCTTTGAGATCTTATTTGTAATAAGATGCCATACAGCCATTAATTTCTTAAAAATGTCTTATCATCTAGTAAGTGCTCTTTTCAATATTATAATCCCTCCAAGCTTAGTATAGTGGAAGTAGATGCATCCTGGAAAGGCCCAACGGTCTTGATTGTGGTTACATAGAACATAGAAGAATACAGCGCAGTACAGGCCCTTTGGCCCTCGATGTTGCGCCGATCCAAGCCCACCTAACCTATACTAACCCACTATCCTCCATATACCTATCCAATGCCCGCTTAAATGCCCATAAAGAGGGAGAGTGAACCACTGCTACTGGCAAGGCATTCCATGAACTTACGACTCGCTGAGTGAAGAACCTACCCCAACTTCAGTCCTATATCTACCCCCCCTTAATTTAAAGCTATGCCCCCTTGTAATACCCGACTCCATACGCGGGAAAAGGTTCACACTGTCAACCCTATCTAACCCCCTAATCATCTTGTACACCTCAATCAAGTCACCCCTAAACCGTCTTTTCTCTAATGAAAACAGCCCCAAGTGTCTCAGTCTTTCCTCATACGATCTTCCTTCCATACCAGGCAACATCCTGGTAAACCTCCTCTGCACCCGTTCCAGTGCCTCCACATCCTTCCTATAGTATGGCGACCAAAACTGCACACAATATTCCAGATGCGGCCGCACCAGAGTCTTATACAACTGCAACATGACCCCCTACATTGAATTCCATTTGCCACCTTTCTGCCCAGCTCTGCAGCTTCTCTATATCCTGCTGTAACCTGCCACATCCTTCCTCACTGTCAACAACTCCTCCGACTGATGTTTTGGTTGTTGAAGGTCAGTCAGCTCAGCTCCACGATATGTCTAGCAATTCTTTAGGGTGGTGTCCTAGGCCTAATCAACTTCAGTTGCTTTTTCAGTTAGGCTTTTGATAAAGCTCCACATGGTATGCTGCTCTGGAAAGTTAGATTGCATGGAATGCAGGGGGACCTGGCAAATTGGACAAACAATTTTCTGGTGGTGTGAAGCAGAATTTCATAGCGGAAGGATGCTGTTGGACTGGAGGTCTCTGTGTTATGAAGGTATAGGTGTACTGTACCTTTAAGAGAGAGAGGAAGCTGGCAAGGACTGACTGACTGATTGTTCTGATCAATTTAAAAATGCAACATTTGGTTGAAGCAAATAGCTGGAGTTGCATTGCCATAGAAGAAAACAAATTCAAACTTGGCCAATCAGTTTAAATTTTGCCCAGATACCAAAATCCAATTGAATTTAGGTTACATTACAGTGTGGAAACAGGCCCTTCGGCCCAACAAGTCCACACCGACCCACTAAAGCGCAACCCACCCATACATTTACCCATTACCTAACACTATGGGCAATTTAGCATGGCCAATTCACCTGACCTGCACATCTTTGGACTATGGGAGGAAACCGGAGCACCCGGAGGAAACCCACACAGACACGGGGAGAACATGCAAACTCCACACAGTCAGTCACCTGAGGCAGGAATTGAACCCAGGTCTCCGGCACTGTGAGGCAGCAGTGCTAATTTGAACCACTGCGAATTTGAATTTTACTGTTTGGGATGACATCAAATCAATGAAATGATCTGATGTTTTGGGATATAAAACTGGATATTTTGCATTGTTAGGGGGAGAACTGCAAAGAGCACCAACAAGTACAGACTGCTAGCTGAATAGCCCCCTGAAAGATACCTGCCCATATGAAAAGTTGTGTAGCAGAAGACAGAAGAAGAGATGACCTAGGAAAATACAGAGGAAAATCTATAGAGAAAAATCTACAAAGAGAAGTGACAAACCTAACTAGTCTTGAAATATGATTTTTTTTCTGTAAATCTTAATCAGGATTGTTTGATTGGACCAGTATTGTAGAGTAGGAAGTAAAAGATAGGTTTAAGAGAAGGGAGTTGCAAATAACTGTTGTTTTAATGATCTCTTTTGGATTTAAAGAACAAAATTGTTTATTTTTACTTTAAATAGTTATTTGGAATAGTTCTTTGGCACTCAAATTTTAACAGATTATGGTGTGAGGTGAACTTCTCTGTGTGCTGGGTTTAGATCAGTAGAGGGGTTTACCCCATGTCGTAACATCTGTTACTAGTGGTGTGCCTTCGGCATCGTGCTTGGTCTGTTGCTGTTTGTTATCTATATCAATGAATTGGATGAGAATGTTCAAGCAACAATTCGTAAATTGCAGATGACACTAAAATAGGTGGTATCATGAACAGTCAGTAAAGTTATCAGAAATTGCAGTAAGACCTTATCAGCTTGAGAAGTGGGCCAAGAAATGGCAAGTGGAGTTTAATGTGGATAGGTGTGAGGTCTTGCATTTTGGAAAGTCCAATCAAAGTAGGAGTTTCATGGTGAATGGTAGAGCCTTAAGGAGTGTAGTGCAACAGAGGGATCTTGGAGTTCAGGTTAACAGTTCTCTCAAAGTGAAATCACAGGTGGAAGGGCAATGAAGAAAGCTGTTGACTTACTGGCCTTCATCAGGCATTGAGTATAAGAGTTGGGAAGTTATGTGGCAGTTGTCCAGGACATTGGAGCATTGTGTTCAGTTTTGGTCACCTTGCTTTAGGAAGGATATTATTAAACTGGAAATTGTGCAGAAGAAATTTCCAAGGATGTTGTCAGGACTCAAGGGTCTGAGTTATAGGGAATGGTTGGACAAGCTAGAACATTTCTCTTTCGAGCATAGGAGACAGAGGGGAGACCTTATAGAATTGTGTAAGATCATGAGAGGCATGGATAGGTTGAATGTACTCAGACTTTTTTCCCAAGGTTGGAGAATCATGGACTATAGGGCATCAGTTTAAGGTTAGAGGGGAAAGCATAAAGGGGAACACAGTGGGTGGCATGCATATGGAATGAGTAGTCAGTGGAAGTGGTTGAAGTGGATATATTAAAACCATTTAAAACGCATTTGTTCAAATAAACGTATAGGCAAGGTTTAATAAGATATGGGCCAAGTGCAGGGAAATGGGGTTAGCGTGGATGGACATTTTGGTAGGCATGGACAGGTTGGGCCAAAGGACCTGTCTCCGTGCTATAGGACTCTATGACTGGATGATTCTATGACTGTCCCTCCATCATGAGGTCATAAGTAGAATGTTCACTGATGATTGCACTGTTCGTGACTCCTCAAATACTGAAGCAGTCCATATGCAAATACAACCAGGCCCAGACAATATTCAGGCTTGGGCTAACAAGTGGAAAATAGCATTCACACCACAAATGGCAGGCAATGAAAATCTAACCACCGCCCTGTCATTCAATGGTGTTCCCATCACTGAATCATTCACTATCAATACCCTAGTGTCACCATTGACCAGGAACACAACTGGACCTGCCTTGTAAATACAGAGACTGCAGACTAGGTTCAGAGGCTAGGAATACTGCACCAAGTAACACACCTGTTGACCCGCAAAGACTATCCACTATCAGAAGCACCGGTCAGGACTTACTTGCCTGGTTCAGTGCAGCTTCAACATCATTCAAGAAGCTGATCACTAACTAGGACAAAGCAGCCTCCATGATTGTCGCCACATGCACAAACATCTGCTACCTCCACCATCGATGCTCAGTTGCACTAGTGTGTACCATCAACAAGATGCAATTCAGGAACTTACCCCAAGGCTACGTCAACAGGCCCTTCCAAACCTATGGCCTGTACCACACAGAAGGACAGGGGCAGCAGATACATGGGAATATTACCACCTGCAAATTCCTGCCAAGTCACATAGCATCATGTATCACTGTTCCTTCAGTGTTTGCTGAATCAAAATCTTGGAATAACTTTCCTGTTCTTAACATGATTCAGTTTATTCATGCAGTTCTGAATACATCATCTGAACCTATGTGGCAAATAGATGCCCAACTCTCACCTAGAAAGTATCTAGTCAATGTTTTTATCGAGGCCTGTCTTTATCAATGAGCCACAGAATGACTGTTTTCCTGGATGTTTCTATAGCAATACTTTCATTGAGGGGATGCTTGCCCTAGGTTTGTCAGACCAAATGATGTGAAGTTGTGAAAATGTAAGTGATTTTACTCTTCACTCACTATGAAAGCAGGTACTTCACGTAATTATAGGAGACTGACATGATTTAAGGTTTTAGGCAGGGATTATTTAAGGAAAATCACTTTTACACAGTGAATGGAACTTGTTTCTTAACATTGCTCTACAAAAAGTCAGTATGAACTTGATGGACTGAATGGCTTCTTTTCACTGTTATAACAACTCTAGAGTTTGCATTTTACAGTGGAAGAAGGTCAGCCAGAACTGAACTCATGCTGCGAAAGCCTATCACCTAAGTGAGCAGCTCCATGGCTACCATCAGAATACTTAGTGCTGCTGGGACTGAAGGAAGAAGCAGAAAGAGGAACATGGCTGCCCTGAGAAAATAAATTCTGCAGTTTCATGTTGAAGAGGAATTCTGGAGTCCAAGGACAGGGGAAAGGACTATGGGAGGACAGGGTGAAATCTTGCAGAGATGTTCCTTATGCATGTAGGTTTTTCCTGAATGATGTATCCACCATCCCTTCCACTTTTTTACAAATAGTCAATGCAAACCAACCTTGCTATGTCTGTCTGACTGCCCATAATTATATTGTTGGTTAGGCAATATAATTTTAGAACATAGAACATAAAACATTACAGACCCTTCGGCCCTCGATGTTGCGCCAACCTGTCATACCAATCTGAAGCCCATCTAACCTACACCATTCCATGTACGTCCATGTGCTTGTCCAATGACGACTTAAATGTACTTAAAGTTGGCGAATCTACTACCATTGCAGGCAAAGCATTCCATACCCTTACTACCCTCTGAGTAAAGAAACTACCTCTGACAGCCATCGTATATCTATCACCCCTCAATTTAAAGCTATGCCCCCTCATGCTCGCCATCACCATACTTGGAAAAAGGCTCGCCCTGTCCACCCTATCTAACCCTCTGATTATCTTATATGTCTCTATTAAGTCACCTCTCAACTTTCTTCTCTCTAATGAAAACAGCCTCAAGTCCCTCAGCCTTTCCTCGTAAGACCTTCCCTCCATACCAGGCAACATCCTAGTAAATCTCCTCTGCACCTTTTCCAAAGCTTCCACATCCTTCTTATAAAGCGGTGACCAGAACTGTACACAATGCTCCATGTGCGGCCACACCAGAGTTTTGTACAGCTGCAGCATAACTTCATGGTTCCGGACCTTGATCCCTCTATTAATAAAAGTGAAAACACTGTATGCCTTCTTAACAACCCTGTCAACCTGGGTGGCAACCCAGGGATCTGTGTACCTGGACACCGAGATCTCTCCGCTCGTCTACACTACCAAGAATCTTACCATTAGCCCAGTACTTTGCATTCCGGTTACTCCGACCAAAATGAATCACCTCACACTTGTCCGCATTAAACTCCATTTGCCACCTCTCAGCCCAGCTCTGGAACTTATCTATGTCTCTCTGTAACCTACAACATTCTTCGTTACTATCCACGACTCCACCGACCTTAGTGTCGTCTGCAAATTTACTAACCCACCCTTCTACACCATCATCCAGGTCGTTTATAAAAATGACGAAAAGCAGTGGACCCAACACCAACACTTGTGGTACACCACTAGTAACTGGTTAATAATTTTCACGTTAATAAACTCATTAACAAGCCTAAATGACCCTTAATTTTTATTTAAGTATGACATGCGGGTTTCAGCATCTGCCTAGCTCGCTTATTATGTGGATGAGCTCGGGTGCTAGGTGAGAAGGTGATGAGCTGCACAGCTGAATAATTTTATAAAGTTAATTCCCAAAAACAGGCCCAGCAGGGATACACATACAATCCAGTCCTCTAACTCCATAAATTGCACAATGAAGTCAAAGTCAGAGCTTGCAGGAATTTAGAAGGAACACTCTGAATTGGCAATATGCAAATATTCATTCCATGATGTTGAACTATTTCCCATTAAGATGGTTTACAAACAAGTGAATATTAAAACATTCTATTGCTTATGTCATGAATGCAGTCACATGCATGTGAGTATTAAATCGCACCAAAAGAAATGTCATCCATGGAGACTTACCAAAGTTCTGATGAGGACAATCAAAGCCTGTTGGGAATATTCCAATAATGGAAAGATGGTTTTGCAAGTTTCTTCGTATTCGTAGATAGATATTATGAGAGAATGGAATAAGTAGCACACTTTTTACAGGAAACAAATTTGTAATGGTTGAACAAATATGAAATGAAAAATTAGTACCAAGGAAAGGTCTAGTTAGCCTTGTGAAACCAAGGATATGAAGAAGAATTACTAAATGCAACAATTCATGATGACTCAGTGATCAGCACTCAGTGCAATACAGTGCCAGGGACCCGCATTTGATTCCAGCCCTAGGTGACTGTCTGTGTGGACTTTGTGCGTTCTCCTGTGTCTGTATGGGTTTTGTCTGGGTACTCTGATTTTCTCCCACAGTCCAAAGATGTGCAGGTTTGGCTATGCTAAATTGTCCTGCAGTGTTCAGGGGTGCACAAGCTAGGTGTATTGGCCATAGTAAATGTGGGTATGGGGATAAGATGGAATGCTTTTCTGAGGGCTGGTGCAGATTTGATGGGCTGAATTGCCTCTTTTTGAACTGTATGGACTCTGGTTCAGCACTTGCCCTTACATTTGCCTCAGAGGAGCTGGTTCACAACAAATATTTTCAAGGCCTCTCTAGTGGCCAAGACCTAATGATACCAATGAACTTACTTCGTGATTTGGTAAATCTTACCATTTATTCTTTCATGTTGCAGTTGCTGAATAAACACAGCCATTTAGTCAAAGGGGAAATTATTTTTTAAAGTTCCTGATTTCAAATTTGAAAATATTAACCTAAAGCCCTTCTTTTTCTTGTCCTCCTTCTATGTTAATTTCTTTCATAAAGATATTTCCTTCTTCCTGCAGCAGAATTCCATATTGTCTCATTTCAGTAGAGTTTGAACAAGTATCCACTTGAAATGTTTGACCTTTAATTGGCACTAGGTGTGGCTGTAGGGCGTTATCCTGCCTGTGCTCACACTCCAGCCTAAAAACAAATGGCAACAAAAATACTGGCTGATACTTTTTCTCCTGGTAACGTCCTTACTTATTCAGGGACTGAGATGACCTCATTAGTTTGAAGCAGCAATCAAGCTTGCATGACTCAGAAAGTTAACCAAGACATCAGGAGAGCCATTTGCCAAACCCCTTTGGATAAAACACACTTCACAAATATTTACAAAGCAGTCAAAGGCAAACTTCTTTGTTCAGATTGTTCTCAATAACAGGTATGCAACAAGTACTGCTGTAAAGTTGATCTTTTCAAAGATTTACTACAGTACATAATTGTAAATCAAACCAATTGAGAAGTGAACAAATTACTAGACTTCCTTCTTAATTTCTGAACTCTGCTGACAAAATAATAATAATTATTAAGTTAGTCTCTTCCACAATTATGATGGTAAAGGGCAACTATCAAAAAATACATTGCTGACTTTAATCACATCCTGTTATTCATTGGTTGCTTAGTTATGTCAGGAATTATAAAATCCCAATCTAGTCTGTCTGGTCTTTTGCATTGTTGGTCATTCTTGGTAAGTGACAGGTTTATCGTGAGAAGCCTATATACTTCTTGGAAGAATCCTAGACAGCATAGATTAAGACCAGCTGAAAACTCCCAGGGTCAGTTTTAAGATGTTTGTAATTTCAAATTGGAATAATTCATCGTGATGGGTTGCTTTGTTTATTACATAAAAAAATTAAAATGACAAGGTGCTTAACAAAAAGGACATGTGGAAATTACACAACCTAAAATAAAATGTTGTATTGACTTAATGTCATTACTAGTTGGAGGACAGACTTGACAATTTATTGGCAATAGAGCATTATCAAGATAAAAGGCACATGTTTGTTTCAGTCCAGTGGAAACTTAGCAAAAAC
Source organism: Chiloscyllium plagiosum (assembly GCF_004010195.1). Taxonomy (NCBI): domain Eukaryota; kingdom Metazoa; phylum Chordata; class Chondrichthyes; order Orectolobiformes; family Hemiscylliidae; genus Chiloscyllium; species Chiloscyllium plagiosum. The sequence continues at coordinate 47,201,048 of NC_057715.1, forward strand.
AACCCTTCATTAGAAATTTGATTGAAAGAAACTGTTAACTGGCTGGAGTGGCAGATGGAAAATGTTGATCTGGATGGTGTGGATTAAGCCTGTAGCATACCATTAGAGCAGAGTACGGGGAGATTTGCTGTGTATACAATGGATGTTAATTGTAAGATATTAGTGTTAGATGCCAACACTGGGGCAATAGTAAAGTGTTCCACTAATGTCCTGTGTCCAGACTTTTTTAAAGTTTTGGACCAATATAAAACAAAGGAATTGCACTGCACTATTGAATATTACAATAGTGCAACAGTCAGTGAGAAAGATTAATACCTAAGTGTTTCCTTATCAGAAATTGCAATTGTTGAGGACTTTGGTCAATAGCATCAAAGGTACAGCAGCCAATCAGAGGAAACCAGGGAATTAACATAATATTAATGAAACAAGTATAAAGAAGGAGGCAATAGACATTCAACTCACAGCTGATGTCTGAAAACAGTGGTGCTCAGACCCAACATTGCCCATCAGTTGGAGGATGCTCAGGCATGTGGTGGAATCCCATTTGCTTGTACCCCAAGCATTCTGAACCTCCTTCAAGGAGCCCACACCCCACAACCTTGTAGTTGGGAATGCCCTCTGTTTCCTTCTGCCTCACAATGAGGTTTGTTTTGCACAGGCTGCTGCAGCACAATATCTGCCTTGACTCTTGGACCTGCCACCCAGACATGCCTTGGTATCCTTATTTGTTGCCAACCAATGGGGATTCCTGGTGGAGGGGTCTCTGCACTCGAGTCTCCCATTTTTCATTGGGGACATAAATGCAGGGTAGATTGTAACGATTCATGGACTCCCAGTCCAACTAATTATTTTGTGACACCGTGGAGTCCATGGATCATGTAAATTTTGATTATGGTTGATTGCATTTCCTTTTTAGTTACTTAAAAAATCTTTTATTGAGAATTTGGTTGCACTTCAATGCCACACTCCTGATCTTGGAGCGTCTGATGTGGAGGGGTGTGGGCAAGTCAGAGGACCTCCTCATGAGTCTAAAACTTGGGCCTGGCCAAATTGCCTACTCACAAGTCCAAACATTGGACTGTGGAGCAGTTCATTTCTGCTGGCTGCTGCCCCTCTTCCATACAGAAGCCTGAGGCTGGGAGAACACAGCAAACCAGGCAGCATCAGGAGAAGTCAACATTTTGGGTACAACCCTTCTTCAGAAATGGAGGTGGGGTTAGGGAGATAAAGAGAGGGGAGGTTTTGGGTGTGGAGAGGAGTGGAAAGGTGAGGTCGTGATAGATGAAAACAGGTGGTGGGTTTGACCTAGTTGGTTGATGGGAGGAATGAATCTGGTTGGTAGCTGGATGGAAGGGTCGGTAGGTGGCATGGAAAGGAGGAAGAAGGGCTGGAAAGGCAGCCTTCAGCCAAGAGGACTCAATATTGAGTTCTCCAATTTCAAATAACCTTCCCACCCATCCACTGACTCCTTTTCCAGCCCTGTCACCTCCTTTCCATTCCATCTACCGACCCTTCCATCCAGCTACCAACCAGATTCATTTCTCCCATTGAACAACCAGGTCAAACCCACCACCTGTGTTCACCTACCCCCACCTCACCATTCCACCCCATTCCCCAACCAAAGCCCTCCCCATCTCTTTATCTGCAGCTCCTCCTACCTCAATCTCCATTCCTGAAGAAGGGCTACATCTGAATTGTTGACTTCTCTATCTCCTGATGCTGCCTGGCTTGCTATGTTCTTCCAGCCTCCTACGTGCCTACTTTGGATTTCATCATCTGCAGATTATTTGTCTCTGACCCACTTCTTTGGCAACACTCATGCCCGGGTGTGCTTGGAAAGGGAGCATGTTACGTCTTAATGCTTTTAGAGAGAGTTAGGCACTAAAGGGGGTAGAGTGTTCTCTCCTCATCCAATTCTATTATGATTTAACCCCCTCTCCTTCACCCTACCTCCCCCTCAGCTTCTGATGGTTTGTGTTGCCTATAATGTGCTTTGCATGTAAATATTCAGTTGGCTACATTGGTGATTTACTGGTGGTGGTTAGTAGTTAAAAAGAAAAAGAAGTCATGATATTTTGGTGATGGGGTAAAAAACTGTTCAGTTGTGTACAAGAACACTTCTGGACTGAGAAAGAAACAAAGTATTAGTGTACTTAATTAAACATATGCAGCACATTTCTCAAAATTTAAATTACAAACAAAATATTAAAGCATTATATTTATCTATTGTTGCTATTGATATTAATATGATTGCATTAATGTAACTAATTAAATTAATTGACTATTTTTAAAAAATACTATTTTTAGAAACCCCAAATCTCAATGAGTTCAACAACTTGCTAAACAAGCACAATCCATTTACTTTTCTCTTTCAAGTTCACCAGCTCAAGTTACCAAACAGCATTAATGGAGTCAAGTCTCTGTATGTACTTTGAAGAATCTCACTCATATAGCAATTCAATGCAAGAGTCATGAATGCAAATTGCTACATTCACTATCAGTGGAATAAATGAAATCACCTTTTTGAGGTATAGAACTCAGGAAAGCATGTACAATAACTGTGGTGATGTTTCTCCTGATGGAAATAATTTGACAGTACAAATTCAAAAGCTCCCTCAGGCAAATTCAAGGAGGCTCCAAGAATTAAGATATTTCATATACATTCTGTGTTAATGATAGGCTTACGGAGTTTTGTTTTATTCATTGATTATGGGTGGATATTGTCTGAAGTATCTAATGATGTAGGTTAGGTCAGACAGACTGTTAGGCCTAACTACTGTTAGACACACCACAAGATGCACTTTTTAAAATTACTTGTCAGTGCCTGACTGTCTGGTACATGGTTATGGCATGTAATGAGCATTCTCAATCCTGCAGGTACTGGAACATGTTGACTAGGAATGTAGTAAATTCTGGAGCACAAGTCTTTAGGACTTGTGTCAAATGTTGTAAGGGCCAATAGCATTAGCTAGTTTCAAGTGCCTTCAGCAGTTTCTTGATATTATATGGAGTGAATCAATTTGGCTGAAGACTAGCATCTGTGATTCTGGGGCCTCTATAGGAGGCAGAGATAGATCATCCACTCAACACTTCTGGATGAAGATTGTTGCGAATACTTCAGTCTTTTCTTTTGCACTAATGTGCTGGGATCTCCCATCATTGAGGATTGGGATATTTGTGGGAGTCAAATCCTCCATTGAATTGTTTAATTGTCCATCACCACTCAAAATTGAATATGGGAAGACTGGAGTTCTTCAATCTGACCCATTTGTAGTAGAATTGTTCAGGAAGTGTTGCTGAACAAAGAGACCTTAGATTGCAGGTTCATAACCTTTTGAAAGTGGAGTCACAGGTAGATAAGATAGTGAAGAAGGTGTTTGGTATGCTTTCCTTTATTGGTCAGAGTACTAAGTGCAGGGGTTGAGAGGTCATGTTGTGGCTGTACAGGACATTGGTTAGGTCACTTTTGGAATATTGTGTGCAATTCTGGTCTCCTTTCTATTGGAAAGATATTGTGAAGCTTGACAGGGCTCAGAAAAGATTTACAAGGATGTTGCCAGGGTTGGAGGATTTGAGCTTTAGGGAGAGGATAGGCTTGGGGCTGTTTTCCCTGGAGCGTCGGAGGCGGAGGGATATGGGCCGGGTGCTGGTAGGTGGGACTAGATTGGGTTGGGATATCTGGTCAACATGGACGAGTTGGTCTGTTTCTGTGCTGTGCATCTCCATGACTCCATGACATACCTATTGTATGATGCTTCCACTACCATTGTCGTTTCTGGTGCCTAGGTCAACACGAGGTGGTCTGTCTGGTTTCATTTCTTTCTTTAGACTTTGCTGCAATTTTAACAGTTTGCTCAGCTCTTTCAGAAAAATATAATCAACCACATTGCTGTGCATCTGAATTATAGATCAAGTAAGAACAGCAGATTTCCTCCCTTAAAGGGTATTAGTTGTTTAATTCAATTTAAGACATTAAGGAACCTCATACGTTCTTATGACAATTGAGAATAGTTACAGAAGTTTGTATTTGGTGAGCTTGTCATTTCAGATTTTTGTTGAATTCAAATTTTACCATCTGCCATGGTGGGCTTCAAATGCATTAGCCTAGGTCCCTGGATTACAGTGCAGTGACATTACTGCTATATCACTGTCTCCCATTATATCTAATGTAAATGTTTGGACATAAAATTATAAATATCAGGAAATGGCAGAGAAATTAGAACATTTTTCTGAGCCTGTGGCAATGTGATTTAACTATTCTATTATTCTACGACTGTAATTGAATTATATAATTTCAATGACAAAAGAGAGCCATTTCACAAAACCTTTCATTGCCTTACAACTTCCTAATGATTCATTGTTTTTCTTCATGTCAAAAGTTTTTCTCTGCTTTCATTGAACAACTGAATCAATAATTCCCAGAAAGACTCATTCTGTGACTCCAGAAGTTATTACCATGAAGAACGTTTACTTCATGCCCCTCCTCACTTTTGCTGACAACTATATACCTGTGAGGTCAGGTTCCACAGGTTATTCCAGCACAATTCAGGGGACTATTTGAAGAATTTTCAATTGGATAGGTACATCTAAGGCAAATGTGGTTTCCATGGTTTTAAAAACTATCATGTGAGAAGTTGGCTCTGTCTGCAAAACAGTTCCATGCTCAGACTGAAATAATGACCTTGGTGAATTCTTACTAATTGCTCCTGTTCACAAACTTCAAAGGAAAGTCCTAAAATTAATTTGTTCCTTTGTAGGCTGTTGTAGATACATTTAAAGACCTTTAAAAAAATTGTCAAGAAATTGAATACAGTCCACTAATGAAACTAATACATGCTTCAGTACAATTTTTAAAAAGTCAGTTTCAATTATTAAAAGATTACTCATATGTGATGCACTAAATACTTGTTGACATTTATTTTGATAAAAAAAACAATTAAAGCTGTGATCTGAAAATTATTGAGGCCTTGTGGTAAGCTTGCGAGAGGAGGGAGAAGTTGTTGAGGGTGAGGACCAGTTCCACCAATCAAATGAGCGTGCCAGTGGAAGGGGACTGGTTAGGTCCGTGGGACAAGAAGAAATGGAGGGCTTGTAGAGCTTTGCCATGGAGGATGGACGTGTATAGGGCCTGAATGTCCATGGTGAAGATGAGGTATTGGGGGCTGGATGTTGTGGTAAGTCAGGCTTCTGTTTAGTGGTGCATTATCCTGTTCTGTGTTAGGCCATTGTACCCCCACCCTTCATGTCCCAAACCTCTCCACACTCATAGTCCCTCCCTCCAAGCCTCACATATATGTATGACATCCCCATATCTCACCATATCCTTCATCCACTGCCTACACTTCTCATATCCCTTATGCCTCCGTCCATTACCCTCATGCCTCCTTCCCTCACCACCCATGTATCCTCAATAACTATTAGGTACAGAACCAAAGAGCATCAGCAAGTCTGGCAAGTTTTTGAAATACTTCTGAAAGTAGTATGGTTGGCATCATTTTGTAAGTGTGCCTTGGAACATCCTCAGGCTACTTTGACACTGCACTTCATTCATCTACACATTCAGAGGAGATCTTCAGTGTGACCTCTTCATTGGAGGATATTTGCAGCTGCTGGAGGGTTTTGTTGGTTCTGGGCATACTGATGTATGCGTTCATCTTAGCTGGGGAGGAGAAGTCGAAGTGGTATTGTTGTTGTACTAGTAATACAGCATCTAGGTAATGGTCTGGGGACCCAGGCCATCATAGCAGATGATGAAATTTCAGTTCAATAAAAATCTGGAGTTAAATGAATTTTTGCTCGTAAAGGTATTGGTTGATGTTTCTACCTCCAAATATGACCGCCACTCCTTCTTTTCCGACTTGGGTGCATTTATGCACTCAATTATCCAAATACCTAGATACATAAGCTATTGGGAATTCCTTTCCAGTGGGTAACTTTGAGCTAATACTACCCCAATACCTTACAAGGAGGCATCACGTGTCAATACCAGATCTTAAGATCGTAGTATGCCAACACATCAAAGGATTATGGTGACACGGTGGCTCAGTGTGCCAGGGACCCAGGTTCAATTTTACCCTTGGATGACTGTCTTAGTTTGCACATTCTCCCTGTGTCTGTGTGGGTTTTCTCCAAATCCCCCAGTTTCCTCCCTCAGTCCAAGGATGTGCAGGTTAGGTGGATTGGATATGCTCAATTTCCCATAGTATCCAGGCTAGATGGATTAGTCATGGGCAATGTTGGGTTACAGAGTTCGAGTGGGTCTTGGTGGGATGCTCCTTGCAGGGTTTATGGCCTACTCCCACACTGTAGGGATTCTATGAAGATAGTTTTTTTCTTTACTTCATTAAAAGATAGGGCCTACTATTTTCAAGGCTGATCCTTTTGTAAATATTGAGGCAATGATGCCAGGATGGATACCAGGTTGTGTATGTACTTTCCGTAATAATTTACCAGGCCTGAAGTTGCCTAAGCTCCTGGATAGGGTGGGATGCTGGGCACCTTTTATCACCTTTACTTTATCTTTCAATAAGAGTAACCTGGTCTTCTCGACCCCGTAGTCCAGGTTGCGGCACTAGAAAACATTTTCTTTCTTTTCTTAGGCTTACACCTTTGACAGAAACGCATCTTAAGACTATATCCACTAAATGATCCTTATTAGTTTTCTCTGTAATCAGGACATTAAACATGGCTCATGCCAAGCTTCGTGATGGGCAAATCTTCTGCCAGTTTTGCATACAGATCCTCTATCTGAGGGATTGGATATTTGGCTAACTACGAGGAATGATTTACTGGTTGTTTAAATTCCCACAAAGATGAACTGACCCATCAGACTTCAAAATTGGTAAAACTGGTGGTGCCCATTCTGTGAATTGGGCAGAATTAGTCTTCTTAGTTTTGCTTGTAATTTTTCCCATAAGGCAAATGGCACTGGACGGACTTGTAGAATTGTAGGATTGCTTCTTGGTCAACATGCAAAGTAGCTTTAGCTCCTTTGATAGTCCCTAGACCTTTCTAGACAACCTCCAAGAATTTAATTAGGACTTCACTCAAGCAACCATTTGCCAAGTAAAAACTATTGAGCCAATTTTGGTGAATGTCTCAAAACCAATCAAGCTTGGATCTGAGCCTTCTACTACAATCAATGGTAATTGAACCAGTTCCCTTTCGTAAGAGACCTGAACAGAGATTGTACCCTTACAATGGACAGAACCTGGTATAGGTTCTCAACCTAGCTGAAGTCTTTCACAATTTTAAGGGCTGGAGTCCAGAGCAAATTTTATAAAAACTGGTTCTGTGATCACAGATACAGCCGTGCAAGTAACAACATCCATTTTAACTAAATGACCATTTAACCGGTTCTGATTTGGATGTTGTAAAACAATTTAACTGTTCCAAACCAGATGTAGTTAGAGTTTCCAACTATGACCTCTCCTGGACCTCTATTCTAGATACGTGTCAACAAGTTACCTTGCTCCATTTTTGTCTAAGAAGATACTGTTGCTATCTCGAGTTCCCATATTCACAATGATTACGATATTATCTTGGGGTTGTTACTTGAAAGATATTCTGGGATTTACATATTAATTAATCAAAACCGTTCTAAGTGATTAAAGACTTAACAGCAATCTAGGTTTGTTCAATACATCGATTCAGTTGTATGACACTTTGATCTTTTACTATAAATTCTGTGTCTTATGGCCCTGCCCCACTAGCTAACTGATAAAGGAGCAGCGCTCTAAAAGCTTGTACTTTGAAATAAACCTGTTGGACTATAACCTGGTGTTGTGATTTTGATTTTGTCCACCGGCATCTCCACACAATGTCCTACTGTGCAGGATTCTAAAGAAAATTGACACTGGTTTTACTTTGGGGTTTTGCTGTGGGCTGACGTAGATTCATTCTGTTCAGACTATGTCCTGAATGAGGCTATGCAGTTGCCTGCACTCAAGAGGTGTTCCCCAATCTTAGGCAAGTGTGTCCACTTCCATTGGAATATCTTGTAACTCATGGCAGCACGGCGGCTCAGTGGTTAGCACTGCTGCCTC
>NC_057715.1:47209592-47247165 GCF_004010195.1 Chiloscyllium plagiosum
TGTATCCAACTCAACCACTTCCACTAACTACTCGTTCCATATGCTTACCACCCTCTTTGTAAAAATGTTGACCCTCAGGTTCCCCTTTATTCTTTCCCCTTTAACCTTAAACGAATGCCCTCTAGTCCATGATTCCCCAACCCTGGGGAAAAAGACTGAGTACATTCACTATATCCATGCCTCTCATGATCTTACACAAGGACTCAGTCTCCTATGCTCTAAAGAAAAAAGTTCTAGCTTGTCCAACCACTCCCTATAACTCAGACCCTTGAGTCCTGACAAAATCTTTGTAAATTTCTTCTGCACTCTTTCCAGTTTAATAACATTTTTCTTATAGTAAGGTGACCAAAACTGAACACAATGCTCCAAGTGTAGCCTCACCAGCGTCCTGGACAACTGCAACATAACTTCCCAAACCTTATACTCAATGCTCTGACCGATGAAGGGCAGTGTGCCAAATGCCTTCTTTACTGCCCTATCTACCTGTGACTTCACTTTCAGAGAACCATGCACCTGAACTCCAAGATCCTTCCATTCCATTACACTCCTTAAGGCTCTACTATTCACCATGAAACTCCTGCCTTAATTTTACTTTTTCAAGATGCAAGACCTCACACGTATCTATATTAAGTACACTTGCTATTTCTCAGCCCACTTCCCCAGCTGATAAAGGTTGTACTGCAATATCTGAGAACCTTCCTCACTGTCCACAATGCCACTTATTGTAGTGTCATCTACAAACTTGCTAATCATGCCTTTTATATTCTCATTCAAATCATTGATATAGAAAACAAACAGCTATGGGCCCAGCACTGACCCCTGAGGCACTCCACTAGTTACAGGCCTCCATCCTTTCACTGTCACTCTCTGCTTCTATCATCAAGCCAATTGTGTTTTCAAATTGTCAGCTCGTCCTGGTTTCCATTCCATCTAATCTTCCATAGCTGCTACCTTGTGGAACCTTAACAAAGGCCTTACTGAAATCCATATGGACTACATCTACTGCCCTGCCCTCAGCAACCTTCCTAGTCACTTCATCAAAGATCTCTAACAAACATGTAAGTCATGATCTCTCATACACAAAACCATGCTGACTACTCCTAATCAAATCCTGTCTTTCCAAATACATGTATATCATATTTCTTAGAATCTTCTCAAGTAACTTACCTACCACAGATGTTAGGCTTACTGATCTATAGTTCCCAGGTTTACAGCCCTTCTTGAATAAGGACACAACATTTGTTAGCCTCCAGTCTTCCAGGAACTCACCCGTGGCTAACAATGGTGCAAAAATATCAGCCAGGGCTGCCACAATTTCTTCTTTAGCATCTTGCAGGGTTCTTGGATATATCTCATCAGGACCAGGAGATTTATCCACTTTCATACAATCTAATGTGTTTCTCACCTCTCTACTGTGATATGGACTGTCCCCAAGATATCACCACTAACATCCCCAAGTTCCTAAGTCTTCATGTCTTTCTCCACGGTAAACATAGAGGAGAAATAGTCACAGAGGAGAAATAACAAAGTCGACTGAACTGATACGGATTCTGCTGGCTCTTGAATTGCTCAGTAAAACTGATTGCATCTCAGAATTAAAGAGGCTCGGCTTGTAATATTCTTTAACTATGTAAATCAGTTTGTGAAAGGTTTTAGCAAAGGGTGCCTCAGGAAAATGACAGAAGAAGTTCAGTTCTGCAGGCTGTCAAGAGAATATTTTCATCTGCCGCAATATCAATTGCTCAGAAAAAAAACATTCTTTCCACATACTGGACTCAGCCATTTACAGTGCAGTCAAATGAGTCAAGTTTCCCAAACAGAGGGAAATGTAAGAAAATGCCTACCCTACCCCCAACTTCAAAATGACTGCTAGGAGTAAGTTTCTTCAGGATCATTCTATACTCTCGACACCAATGAAATAACTCTTCAGAGGCCAGCATCCCATCACCAATTATCCTTTATTTATTATTACATAGCCTTTGACAATAGCACTGCTTCTCACTGTGTGAGGCATTCAGGTTCTTAATATCCCTGACATTCACATTTTTTTATGTCAGCCAGATCTCTCTGAGTGGACTAGATTAACAACCTCAATCAGGGAAGTCATATCCTATGAGGTCTAGCTGACTGATCTCATTACAATTACAATACTTCTCTTGATATTCAATGGCATCACCATTATTGAATTCCTCACTATCAATATCTTGAGGGTTACCATTGACCAGAAACTCAAAAACCACAAAAACACAGTAGCTACAAGAACAGGTCTGAAGCTATGAAACCTGCATGGAGTAACTCACCTCGTGACTCGTCCAAGCCTATTCACCTCCTACAAGATGGAATATTCTTCAATTGCCTGAATGAATGCAGCTTCAACAACACTCAAAAGGTCTGATACCATCGAGGGCAAGGCAGCTTGCTTGACTGGCATTACATCCACAAATATTCATCACCCCTGCTCGCCCCGCCCCTCTCCCCCCCACTGCCAAAGCAGGATGCTCAGTCACAGCAGTATGCACTATCTAGAAGTTGCACTGCAAAAATTCACCAAGGCTCCTGAGATAGCACCTTCCAAACCCATGACCAATACTATCTGCAACGACAGAGCTGCTGAAACACGGAATTATATTGCTGGGTGTCACTGGGTTAAAATTCTGGAACTGCCTCCCTAATGGCATTGTGAGCCAAATCGACTGCAGTAGTTGAAGAAGACAGCTCACTACTACCTAAACATAGGGATAGGCAATATGTGCTAAACTGATCAGCGATGCCTACTTCCCATGAGCAAACAAAAACGCTCTGCAGAAGAATACTGTCGTAGTCACAGTGATGATGACCCCTGCTGTGCCTGGATCTATTGGTAATGGTTCCAATAAACCTGTGTGGAGACAAAGCAGCTCCTTAGTAATGTGAGCAGTTACATCACTCACAATTGATAGCTCAGCTTACTCCTCCTTACAGTAAAACATGGAGAACTTTGACAAGGAGGGCCAAAGAATGCCATTACATGAACATTTGACAGCGGGACCTTATTTGCTGATGTGTCATGGGAATTCTCTGTCGTTCTTATAGTTTGGGTATATCCCTCCCAGTGCTAATGCTAAGGAAGCACTCTGTGAACTGTGTGGGGCTATTAGTGGACTGCAGAATGCAAATCCTGATGGCCTGTTTAATGTTGCTGGAGATTTCAACTGTGTGGACTTTGCGATGAGAGGGGAGAACATGCAAACATTCCCACCGCACACAGGGCATAGCCCGGTCCCACCTCAGCTCCTCAGACCACATCTCTGTTATGCTAACCCCAGTATACAGACCACTTGTCAAACATGTCCAACCGTTTCTGAAGTAGGTGAAATCCTGGCTGGCAGGAGCCATTTCTGCTCTTCAAGACTATTTTGAGGGCACTGACTGCTGCATGTTCAGGGAGGCGGCAACTGATGGCAATTCCATCAACTTAGAGGAATCCACAGCGTTGGTGATTTGCTTCATTATCAAGTATATTGACAACGTCACTGTGTCCAGACCATCACTTCTCGCCCCAACCAGAAACCATGGATGACGGTAAAGGTGTGTGTGCTGCTGAGGACTCGTGAGTCAGCCTTCAGAGCAGATGACAAGGTGGCCCTAACAACAGCGAGGGTCAACCTGACCCAGGCCATCAAAGAGGCAAAGCGCGCCCACACACAGAGAATAACAGCCACCTTCAACACAGCGGCGATATGTGAATCATGTGGAAGGGCATCCATGCCATCACCAACCATAGAACAGCATCTCCTGCTTGTGCTGGTGATGCTGCCCTCCCAGATGAGTTGAACAACTTCTATGCATGGTTTGAGGCACAAAATGACATGGCAGCGAGGAAGGGAACACCCCCACCCAATGACCAAGTGCTGTGTCTTACCACACCCAACGTGAGGAAAACTCTATGCAGAGTCAACATACGGAAGGCTGCTGGACCAGATAACATCCCTGGCAGAGTGCTCAGTGGATGCTCTAACATACCGACAAATGTTCTCACGGACATCTTCAACATCTCCCTGAGCTGCATCATAGTTCCAAGGCCGCTATCATTGTCCCCATGCCGAAAAAGTCTTCAGCGTCCTGTCTCAATGACACACCCATCATTATGAAGTGGTTTGAGAGGCTCGTAGTGAGGCATTAACACATTGCTGCCCCCCTCACTGTACACCCTGTAGTTCGCATATCAACCAAACCGCTCAACAGATGATGCCATTTCCATCACTCTCCAATTAGCCTTCACCCACCTGGGGAAGAAGAACACCTATATCAGCATACTATTCTTCGACTTCAGTTCTGCATTTAACACTACCGTTCCTCAGCACCTGATTGGAAAGCTGAGTCTGCTGGGCCTAAATACTTCCTGAGCCAGCATACAGAGAGGTGGTGCAGTGGCTAACGGACTGGTGCAGAGCCAACAACCTGTCTCTGAATGTGGACAAGATGAAAGAGATAGTTGCTGATTTCAGGAGGGCATGGAGCAACCACTCTCCGCTGGACATTGACAGTGCCCCCATGGAGATCGTGAAGAGCACTAAGTTTCTTGGTGGATAATCTCACTTGGAACCTCAACACCAGTTCCACAGCCAAGAAAGCCCAGCAGCGTCTCTACTTTCTGCATAGGCTGAGGAAAGCCGACGTCCCACCCCCGATCCTCCCCACATTATACAGAGGGTTTATTGAGAGTATCCTGAGCAACTGCATCACTGCCTGGTTCAGGAATTTCACCGTCTTGGATCGTAAGACCTTACAACAGATAGCGAGGACAGTTGCATCCAAAAGGCGAAGACTCCACACACACACACTCCTCACTCAAATTTTTCTCCCTCCTGCCATCTGGTCTCTCATGGCCAGACTGTGCAACAGTTTCTTCCCCCAAGCCATCAGGCTCCTTAATACAGTATGATCGGACTCTTTCCCATCTGAAATTCTTTGCATGACTTTGAATTGCTGCTAGAAAAATGTTATTTATGCACTTTATGCCGTGTACAAGTGTGTAGTCTATGCTGTCCATGTATCACTCTCGGTCCTGGAGGAATACTGTTTCGTTTTTTTACTATATCTGTTGTATGTGGTAGAAATGACAAGTAAAAAGCTACTCTACTCTACTTATTCTAATAAATGCAGTGCGAACCATTGTCACACAAGTACAAGAGGAAATTTTTAAGTATGTGAGGACACTGATATCTTGTCCATCAATATCACCCAGGAAAGTTAGCACATTGGTGAATACTTACAATTGAAGGAGAGCGGAAATAGCTCCTTGCTCTTGTGCAGCTATGAGATCTTGAATTTCATTGAATAGTGACCTCAATGTTCCACTTTTAAGGTCACCTCTAATTCCTTCTGTTTCACAGAGATGACCATGTTTATCTGTGATCCACAATGACAAAATCAAGACTCTTGTGACCAGGACTTAGATCCCACACAATTGGACACTGTATATTTAAACGCAGGATGCTTTGCTTACAGATTACTTCAACCTATACTATGAAAGTGCCTGATTGAAGGTCTCAAATTGCTCTCACGTTGATTCCATGAGCTCAAACAGGAATACAACACTGCCCACACCAAGTTTGATTGGAATTTTCCATTTCTATTGTCCATTTACAATTCGAATGAGGATGGGAGGCAACACAGGTCGTTCTTCACAGAGTGAGTCACAGCATTATCTCCAAAACATGTTTAAGCCACAAAACCCACTGAATCCTAACCACCCTGTCCCTCTGTCAAAGCCAAGGCGGCTGCGGCCATCAACAACCTTCCCTGCTCATTGCAGCATGCTGCCTCCAATTCTAAAAATTGACTTCCCAGTTGACCAGCTCAACAGTGGCCCTGATAATACCCCCTTGATTTTCAGTAAACAGATTCCCCAGGAATAAATGTGACTTGGCCTCCTGATCCGTTTTGGATGACAGCCTTAACCAATGAGTGACCATCATAGATGGTCCCTGACAGATCCCTGTGCAGCTCCCCAACTGACTTGTTGCAAATTCTTGAGCTGGTTACACCGGAGATGTAGGACTGACTGTGGCTCACTCCCAAGATAGTAATAATAGAAAGCTCCTGACCACGACAGTCCCAAGTAACTAACTGAGACTGAACAATATCCTTGAGTATATCAGAAGTCATATGACACCAAGTTGTAGTCCAACAGATTTATTTGAAATCACAAGCTTTCATATGTTACGACATGGCGGGGAACCCTTCTGTTAATTAAACCAAATGCCTTGCCTTGTAACCTGTTAAAGTATGAGTGATAGAGAACTCCCCAAATTCCACTATTTAAAGAAAAAACATCAATTTATTCTTTAACTCTAAAAGTGAACATTAAACAACAACTATTTACAACTCTAAGCCTCCTTTCTCTTAAAGGTCTGTTATCTACCTCTAACTCTATAACAATATACTGATCCAATAAAAGCCCTATTAGAAAATTACATCAACTTAATTTTCAAAAACAGACAGTGGCTGTCATCGATAGCATGTGTCTTCTTTCAGCTGTAGATCTCCCTGGGTCGTCTTCAGTGTTTTGCTGCAAAGATATTTCATATGAGAAAGGTACCTCTGATAGAGAGTGTTTTGAATAGCAGTCTCTCTCTAGATTGCAGTTTGTTGCTGTCTCTCCAGCTAACTCTCTAAAATGCTGGCTTATTTATACGTTTCGGGCATAAGCCCCTCATCAGGAATGAGGCAGTGATTGGTCAAATTTAAACTGTTGTGAATATAGCAGCAAAATGTTACATATTTTCAATTTCCCAGTACACTCTGAGACTGCTAGTCAGTCACATGACAGGTGACACAGTATCCTTGAGAAAAGGAATAGCTTTTATAAAAAATGACCAGTTTTGTGACACTGGGAAGCACCAAGAACCTTTGTGGACATGTACAGAAATCTGTAAAGGTATCAGGCTGGGTAGATAAAGTAGTTAAGAAGGCAAATAATCTCCTTGCCTTTATTACCCGAGACATTAAGTTTAAGAGCAGGAAGTTATACTAAAACTGTATAGAATGTTGGTTGCCCACATGTGGCGATTATCCATCGTTAGAGTATTGTGTGCAGTTCTGGAATCCACATTATAGGTGAGATGTGATAGCACTGGAGAGAGGGCAGATGAGATTTATCATAATGGTGCCTGAGCTGGAGAGTTTTTGTTATGAAGAGAGATTGGACAGGCTGGGGTGGTTTTCTTTATAGCAGAGGAAATTGAGAGGGGTCATGATTGAAATGAATAGAATTACAAGGAGTGTAGATAGCATAGACGGGAAGAACTTTTTCCCCTTGGGGGAGGGATCAATGACCAGGAGACATAGATGTAAGGTATGTGGTAGAAGGTTTTGAAGAGAAGTGAGGAAAAGCATTTTCACCCAGAGGATGGTGGGAATCTGGAACACACTGTCTGTGTGGGTGGTAGAAACCTCTACATGATAACATAAGGCATACAAGGCTGTGGACCAAATGCTGGAAAATGGGATTAGAATAGTTAGGTGGTTGTTTTTGACCAGTTGGATGTATTGGACTGAAGGGCCTTTCTTCCTGTGCTGTAGATCTTGTGACTCTATAGTTTGCATTTATCAATCTTACCAGCAGCTTTCCCAACCGCCATGACCACTAACACTGAAGAGAGGTCATACTATGTGAATCATTTTATGTTTCCCTTCAAATCCTGCAACACAGGACATATATTCTTCACTTGCCCCATCAAATTCCTGGAATTTCCAGCCTATTAACATCATGGGAACATCATCTTCACTTTGATGGGAGTAGATAAAGGAGAACACACTAATCAGGAGCAATGGGAGGCCAGTCAGCCCATAGAATCTACACTTACATTAAAAGATCATTACTGATCTGTTTACTCCAAATTCCCACCTACCCCGATTATCACTTACTTGATAATCAAAAATGTATCTTCCCATCTTAAAATATTCAAAGCCTTTGTGTCTATAGTCTTTTGAGAAAAAGAGCTTCAAAGACTCACTCATTTGTGAGAAAAAAAATCTCTTCGGAGGCTGAGGGGTAACCTTATAGAGGTTTACAAAATTATGAGGAGCATGGATAGGGTAAATGGAATGGGTATATGAGTGGGAAGGGTTTGGAGGGATATGGGCCAGGTGCTGGCAGGTGGTACTAGATTGGGTAGGGATATCTGGTCGATGTGGACAGGTTGAACTGAAGGGTCTGTTTCCATGCTGACATCACTATGACTCTATGACTCAACTCTATCTTAAATGAGAAGCCCCTTATTTTGAATTAGTGACCTGAGTTCTAGATTCTTCTACAAGTGGAAACAACTGCTCCACTTCTACCCTGACAAGACCCCTCAGAATCTTATGTGTTTCAGTTGTCATCTTATTTTTTTAAACTCCAGTGGATGTAAACCTAGCCTGTCCAACATTTCCTCAGAAGACAACTTATGGTATTGGTTTCATGTCTCACCTAAAATATAATGCTGCGAATTACATTGCATTCCATCAGTGCTGCACTGAAGTGTCAGTCTAGGTTATTGGACGCAAAAAATTGCATTCAACGCAAAAAAATTCATGATTTTATGCCATGGTCATCCTTAAACTCACAACAATAAAATCAAGGTCTTCTGTAAATTTTTGTTTCCCATCCAATCCTATTTTGTATGAGTAAGCTACAACTCTTGACCATGCATCAAATTTCAGAACACATGGTTTTAAACTTAAATGAGATCTACTTTGTCCATTTAAAAGTATTTAACAAAGGCAGATTTTGTTACTGCAAAGTTTTAATTTCTGCACACATCAGCAGTGAATTCTCTTAGCTGTTCTAGAACAATCCTGATATAAATCTAGTTGGAGATCAGGAAGTACCACTAGAATCTGAATACTCACAGTCCTGAGCTTAAGTAGAGGCTTTTGTGGCTATCTTTGGATTCACAGCCTATGCCAAGGGAAGTATCACTATGTGCTGGTGTTACGACATGGGTACACCCCTCTGCTAATTTAAACCCGACACACAGAGAAACTTACTTTGTGCCGTAATCTGTTAAATTTTGAGAGGCAAAGAACTATCCAAGTTTTCACTATTTAAAGTAAGAATTAACTATTTCACTCTTTAAGTCCTTTCCTCTTAAACCTATCTTTTACCTCCCACCCTAAAATACTGGTCCGATAAATTCCCTTTTAAATTTCCGGCAAATCAATTTCAAACCCAGTTGTCGTCTTTGGTTATTGAACTTTCTCTTTAAATTTCTCTATGTTAGCTTTGGCCTCCTGCTGCACAAATTTTTTATAGATAGATACCTCTCGGAGAGCTATTCTGCTGGCAGTTTTTACTTGTGGGTGCTCTTTACTGTTCTCCTCCTAATTGTTCAAAATGTCTGGTTTTATGCACCAAAACATCTGATCATTTCATTGGTTTGATGTCATCCCAAACAGCAAAATTCAAACATGATTGGATTTTGGTCTCTGGGGCATAATTCAAACTGATTGGTTGAATTTGAATTTGATTTTTGTTCCATGACAACACAGCACCAGCTACCTGTATGAAACAAATGTTACATTTTTAACCTGTTCAGCACACTCTATGCTTTCAGTCAGTCCTTGCTAGTTTCATCTCTCTCTTAAAGGTACAGCACACACTTACACCTTCATAACAGCTGGAAATTGTCACTTCTCAAGACTTTGGGACTCCCTGCATATTTAGATGTGGATTAAGCTTCAGGAACGGCACAGCATTACCTAAGGGATATCCAGACCAGGGTAGCAACCTCTATGCTTCCCTGTGGCTCTGCATAATTGTATGCTCAGTACTGGAGGGAACAGTGGGAGTTGCCTTAAAGTATCTAGTAGGAACATATTTATATTCAATTTGAATGGGTTCAGTTTTGATTATTCATAGACTCCCTACTGTGTGGAAACGGGCCATTCGGCTCAGCAAGTCCACACTGACCCTCTGAAGAGTAACCGACCCAGACCCATTCCCCTACCCTATTATCCTATATTTACCCCTGACTAATGTACCTAACCTACACATCTCTGAACACAATGGGCAATTTAGCACGGCCAATTCACCTAACTGCACATTCTTTGGATTGTGAGAGGAAATCCACACAGACACAGGGAGTATGTGTAAACTCCACGCAGACAGTTGCCCGAGGCCGGAATTGAACCTAACCACTGAGCCACCGTGCCACCCCTTCTTGCCTTCGCCAGAGCTAATCTGTGATTCTATTTAATTCTGTATTTTTTGAACAATTAGTCCAATTTTAAGCTCTTTAAAGATATGCTATTACTGGAAATGTTAATTGTCTTTCTGTATTATTATGGTGCTGAAGTATGTGCACACCTAAGAAAGAACTCGTCAATTTTATGGAAGGAAGATGCACAAAGAACCTCGAGCATCCTAACTCAGATCATGGGGTGTATTGCACTCACGTGAAATAGGCAGAAGGGAGACAGCTCACAAATCTGACCTTAAAAGTTCCAGCCTCACTCTCAAAGTTTTGAAAGGAGCTAAATGGACTTTTGCTTGAACTTGAGCAAGTTTTCTGTACTGTTTGCCCACTTGCATTTGAAAATTTTGACAATCCTGGAGGCGGGACATCAGCGAAGTCTCAGAACTTTGCTTTTAAAATTAAACTGGAATTTGAAAATACGCAGCCCCTAGACCCTGCTTCAATCAGTATATTCCAGTCTCTATATCAAACAAGTTCATCTCACTCTCTGAATCAATTCTTTTTGCATTTAGTCATCAATCCATGTCTGTCAATCACCAGAAACAGTCTGTTTCTATTGACAGTGTTAATTTTTTTAGTTTAGATTCCCCTAAAGTGTGGAAACAGGCCCTTCGGCCCAACAAGTCCACACCAACCGTCCGAAGAGTAACCCACCTAAACCCATTTCTCTCTAACTAATGCACCTAACACTATGGGCAATTTAGAATAGCCAATTTACCTGACCGGCACATCTTTGGACTGTGGGAGGAAACCAGAGCACCCAAAGGAAACCCACACAGACACAGGGAGAATGTGCAAATTCCATAAAGACAGTCGCCCAAGGCTGGGGCTGAACCTAGGTCCCTGGTGCTGTGAGGCAGCAGTGCTAGCCACTGAATCACCGTGCCACAGCTATTTTAAATATGATTTTAAATATATTCCACAAATCACTCTTTAACCTCATGTACTGTGAAGAAAACAGTTCCATTACACTACACAAAATTAATCCCGATGATTATAGTAATTCAGAGAATGCGGTATTCGTATCACGCTGATTAATTCAATGAGATAATAAAGACTTGCATGACCATGTAGAGCCAATAGATTTAATGTGACATGATGTCCCCTTCAAGAATTTGTTATTTATGAGAATTTGGGGCAGGCAGGCGGAGTAAAGATTTAGTGACGAAGAGACACAGGAAAGGACACTTCGTTGCTAAAGTGAATTCTGATCTCTTTGTAGTTGCATTAATGCAGCACACTGAACATGGATAAAATGTTCTGAGGAGATGCACAGAGACTTATTCAGAAATAAAGAGATATTGGTGCTAATAGATGGAGGCATTAAATGAGATAGTTAAAAGCTGGGTGAAACATTGAGTGATAAGGACATTCCAAATGGAAGTAACTGAAGCTGAAAAATTAGGTTTTAGTGAGGGAATTTCAGTGAGCGGCTCCATGTTGCTGAAGGCTTGGCTTCCAATGGTGGGCATAACAGAAGTTGGGAGGTGATAAAAGCCAAATTTAGTTGTACGGTAATTCAAGAGGAAGGGTTTAAGGACTGTAGGGGCTAACAGAGCTAGGGAGAGTGCAGGCCTCAATGGATTTAAACTGGAGAATAATAATTTTCAGTGAGTTATTAGGGACTGGCAGTACACATAAGTCAATAAGGTTCTGTGAACTGGGAGAGTTATGAATGGTGGGCGGCACAGTGGTTAGCACTGCTGCCTCACAGTACCAGAGACCTGGGTTCAATTCCCACCTCAGGCAACTGTCTGTGTAGAGTTTGCACATTCTCCCTGTGTCTGTGTGTGTTTCCTCTGGGTGCTCTGGTTTCCTCCCACAGTCCAAAGATGTGCAGATCAGGCTCTGGTACTGTGAGGCAGCAGTGCTAACCACTGTGCCACTGTGCCACCCACCATTCATAACTCTCCCAGTTCACAGAACCTTATTGACTTATGTGTACTGCCAGTCCCTAATAACTCACTGAAAATTATTATCCTCCAGTTTAAATCCATTGAGACCTGCACTCTCCCTAGCTCTGTTAGCCCCTACAGTCCTTAAACCCTTCCTCTTGAATTACCGTACAACTAAATTTGGCTTTTATCACCTCCCAACTTCTGTTATGCCCACCATTGGAAGCCAAGCCTTCAGCAACATGGAGCCGCTCACTGAAATTCCCTCACTAAAACCTAATTTTTCAGCTTCAGTTACTTCCATTTGGAATATCCTTATCACTCAATGTTTCACCCAGCTTTTAACTATCTCATTTAATGCCTCCATCTATTAGCACCAATATCTCTTTATTTCTGAATAAGGGAGAACCTGTCAAGGGACAGTGGACGAGAGAAGTCAAACTGAAGATTGACATTAGTGAAGATGAGTTCAGTGAAGAGGAAAGAGAATATCTTGATGGAGAAACTCAGGGTAAGAGGATGGGTGACTGGGATTAATAAAGATTTCCAAGAGAGATGCCAATGTGACGTTTTAAAAGAGTTTCAACAGGTTAGCGACCAAAGAATAATGAATTGAATTGAATTGAATTTATTGTCATGTGTATCGAGGTACAGTGAAAATCTTTGTCTTGCAAGCAATACAGGCAGATCAAATGGTTAAGTAGAACAGATAGTAAATAATAGGTAAACAGCGGCAAAAACAAAAACACAGTTACAGGTGAATGTTAAGAGTTTGTGAGTCCATTCAGTATTCTAACAACAGAAGGGTAGAAACTGTTGTGAGACTGGCTGGTGCATGTGTTCAGGCTTCTGTACCTTCTCCCTGATGGGAGAGGTTGTAGAAAAACATTGCCAGTGTGGGATGGATCTTTGAGAATGCTGGCAGCCTTTCCTTTCCTTTCCTAGTAGGTGGATTCTATAGATAGGAGGTTGGCCTTTGTAATTGTCCGGGCCAGGTTCACCACTCTCTGTAACCGTCTCCAATCTTGAATGGTACAGTTACCATACCAGGTAGTGATACATCCAGACAGAATGCTCTCGATAACACACCTATAAAAGTTGGGAAGAGTATTTGCCATCAAACCAAATTTCCTCAGTTGTCTGTGGAAGAAGAGACATTGTTAGGCCTTTGTAACCAGTGCATCCACATGAAGAGTCCAAGAAAGCTTGTTGTGGATGACCACTCCCAGGAGCTTGACACTCTCCATTCGTTCCACCTTTGTGCTGTTAATGTGTAGGGAGCATGAGTAACATCCCACTGAAAGTCAATAATGAGTTCCTTGGCTTTTCCGGCATTGAGAGCTAGGTTGTTCTCAGTGCACCATTTTTCCAGGTCTTCCAGGTCTGTAGTCTGTTTCATCACCATCTGAGAGTCGACCGACTATGGTGGTGTCATCAGCGAACTTGTGAATGGCATTAGTCTGGTATTTGGCAGCGCAGTCATGGGTATATGGTAAGTACAGTAGGTGGCTGAGTATGCACCCTTGGAGGACTCCAATGTTGAGTGTTAGTGAGGATGAAATATTGTCCCCAGTCTTCACTGATTGTGGCCTCTGGGTCAGGAAACTGAGGATCCAGTTGCAGAGAGTGGGAATTAGATGGATGGATATGGCCAGGTGAAGGGGTGTATGATTGAGATGTATAAAATTATGAGAGGCACAGAAGGGATTGATGGAGGAGTCAATGACCAGGGGCATAGATTTAAGTGAAAGGGCGGAGGTTTAGCGGTGATGTGAGGAAAAGTTTTTTCACCCAGCTGGTGGTAGGAATCTGGAATTCACCATTTAGAGGCAGAAACTCTCACAACATTTCAGAAGTATTCAGATGTGCACTTGTGATGCAAAGGACTGGAAAATGGGATTTGAGTAGTTAGGTGATTATGGAGTCATGGACTCATATAGATGTACAGCACAGAAACAAACCCTTCAGTCTAATTTGTCCATGCTGACCAGATATCCTAAATTAATCTATTCCCATTTGCCAGCACTTGGCCCATATCCCTCTAACCTTTCCTATTCATATACCCATCCAGATGTTTTTTAAATGTTGTCAATATACCAGCCTCCACCACATCCTTTGCGTGAAAAAGAGGTTGTTCTTGACTGGTGCAGACTCAGTGGGCCAAAGGGCTTTTATCTGTGCTGTAGATCTCTATGACTTAATGACTCATTTGAAAGACTTTTAGGGGTGGGCACTAAATACTGTCCCAGTCAATGATGCTCATATCCCATGAATGAATAAAGGATATCGAAACCCTTTATATGAAGAACTGAAATGAGATGTCCTTCCTTCACCAATAAAGCTTTTGCTGAGATTATATCTGATGATCAGATAATCTGTCAGGTTTTCAAGCAAGTCACAGTCAATCAGAATACTCTGGAGGAGCTTCCCGTATCGCACGATCCCAGTGTAGGTGCCCACAAGGGACTCAATTCCTTTAAGTTCAGTAGTTCTATTGTTGAAGATGGTCACATTTTGCTTTCTTCAGGAATTCCCAAGATATTATTCCTGAGGCCTCAAGCTGAACAGTATTTGGACTTCTCACTTTTATTTACAGAAAGAGAAAACTCCGGCCAATACTTAGTATGGACATTATTTCTTTATCTTCTGTACACTTCTTTTAGTCATTCCTGATAAGGTGATGAATCATTCTTTTGTTGTCGTTGATAACAACAGTGGATAATTCCGTTTTTAAGGTCTTCACAAGGCCGAAATATGCTTAATCTCTTCAAGGAGCTGCTTTAACCTTTCTCCTGCATACAAACTAAGAATGGGAATGAGAATTGTCCTTTCATGCTTCGATCAATCAGGTCCTGAAGATATGTCTTTTGAATCAATCGTTCTTTGATCAGTCTTTCCTGTTTTCACCTTCTAAATTCAGGTACCAGTGTATTGAGCAGTTGGCAACTCCTGGTGCAATGTTCCTGCCTTCCAAGGGAAATTTAAGGAGGCATGTACATTCTTCACTTCTTCAAAGAAGCCAAGAACATTGTTGGAGAGTCATACCTTTGGTAAGAGAGATTGAAGGTGGGGATGGAAGTTAGGATTAGGATGAAAATGCAAGTAGCTTATGATGTAAACAGTTAATGGGTAGAGTGAACATGGGTGAAAATGTGGCATTCAGGGTTAATAGCTGTATACTAATAGCTAGACTGTATCATCAGTGATGTCAGAGGATGTCAGGTCACATGTAACTTGGACCTGCTGTAAGAAGGTTCTAGTGAAGTGCAATTAATAAACATTCATCACTTTGCCAAGTAAGGTATTCAGTCCCTTGTTTGTCAAAAGCATCCAGAACTGAGTTTTGATATTTCTATACGAGAGTACTGCAATGCTGACAGGAAGCAGGACTTAACACTCAATCACAAGTGCAAATTCTTGCCCCGACTGTCAAGCTCTTCAAGCATATTGTTTATTTATTTAGTGTGGGAATTGATTCACAGAAGACAAGAACAATCAAAGAGTATCCTCTGAGCTCCAGTGATTCATTGGCATGTGAAACAAAGTCAGGTTTGTGCCACACTTGGCTAATGTCAGATTAAGTAATTATAAAAGTTAGCAGTAAATTTAAAGTTGAGACATGACGAATGAGGTCAGCTGAGTGGAACGTGTGAACTGATGTATTGGGGAAATCATGGATCCTATTGGTGTTGTAGATGACCATATGTGCAGGAAATGCTCCTAATTGCACAAACTTGAACTCTGTGTTTCGGACCTTGAGTGGTAGCTTGAGATATGCTGAGGCGATGCTGACAGTTACTTTGATAGTATGCTTAGAGAGGTAGTCACATGACAGCTCAAGGGATTGAAGGAAAGAAGGAAATGGGTGATCACTAGGTCGTCAAAGAGAATCAGGCAGGTAGAGCAGGCATCCCATTGGGTCCCACTCATAAATTAATTTTTCATTTCATAGCTGATGAGGGCACTGGTATTCCAGTAAGTATCGACAGAGCCAAGCTTCTGTCTCCACAAGTGGCCTGACTGTAATGGAGGGGAGGAAGGAGAACGAAGGAGTGATAGCAATAGAGTGTCCATTAGTTAAGAGAATTGACATGCATTTCTGTGGCTGTAGCAATGATTCTAGGATGGTGCCTTGCCTCCCAAGAGGCCTGGTCAATGACATTGCTGAGCAGCTGCAGGGTGTCTTGAAGGAGAAACATGACAAGGTAGAGGTCATGCTAAACTTTAGTTACAATGATATAGGTAGAATGAGGGGTGAAATCTTGCATCAAGACTTTAGGGAGCTAGACAGTAGATTAAAAAGCAGAATTCTAAAGGATTCTGGATTATATCTGGTGCCTTGTGCTAGCAAGCACAGAAATAGGAGAATAGGGCAGATGAATACATGGCTCAAGGGTTGTGCTGGAGGAAGAGTTTTAGATTCCTAGATCACTGGGACCATTTCAGAAGCAGATGGGAATTTCATAAGTGGGAAAGTCTTCTCATGAACAAGAACAGGACCAAGGCCTTGCAAGAGTGTTTGATATTGTTGTTTGGAGCAGTTTAAACTAGTTTGCAAGGGGAGGGGGACAAAATGTTCATACAATAGGGATACAGCATACATTATTAATGAACAAACCAGGACAGCGAGAACTGAGTCATGTTGTGATCTAAGACAGTAGGGCAAGAGTGGATGACCTCTACTTTAATGCTGAGTATTAGAAGTAGGTGGTTGTGTGTACACAATTGTAAAACACAGAATTGATAGCAAAAGTTTACAGTTTGATGTAACTGAAATTATACATTGAAAAATACCTTGATTGTTTGTTAAGTCTCTCATCTGTTAGAATGATCATTTAGTTTCACTTCTTTCATATGTAAATCACAAAGCTTTTTTTAAAAGCTACCTTCTCAAGTTAACTGTAACAATTGGTGTCAGCCCAGATAACGTGTTGAAGGTGTTAGCCCCCTGTGTGCTGTTGGCTGTGCCATAATGTTTAGGTTGATTCTAATCTAAAAAAATGAGTTAACAGAGTCTTACATGGATTCATGCAGTTCTTGAGCAAAGTACAATGTAACAAACAATAATATGTTTGAGGTTTGGTGGTTGTTTAAAGGCGAGCAGTGGAGGTGTGGGGAAGGTCTTGGCGAGGTGCTCATCCTCATTGATAATGTGTTGCAGGCTGTGAAATTGTTCATAGCAAACTGACCAGCTTTCAGGACAACTCTGCACAATCCTGCCACGGTAGGCATTGCAAGACGTGCCAGAGTGTGGACACAGATACCACCATTACACGTGGGGACACCTCCCACTATGTACGTGGCAGGTACTCATGCGACTCAGCCTACATTGTCTATCTCATATGCTGCAGGCAAGGATGCCCTGAGGCATGGTACATTGGTGAAACCGAGCAAAGGCTACAGCAATGGATGAAAGGGCACCGCACAACAATCAACAAACAGGAGTGTTCCCTCCCAGTTGGAGAACACTTTAGCGGTCCAAGACATTTGACCTCGGACCTTCGGGTGACTATCCTCCAAGGTGGACTTCAGTACAGGCGGCAGTGAAAAGTGGCTGAGCAGAGGCTGATAGCTAAGTTTGGTACCCATAGGGAGGGCCTCAAATGGGAACTTGGGTTCATGTCACACTACAGGTGACCACCATTGCTCTATGCACACGCACAGACACTTCTATACATAGACACGCACACACTCACACACACTCCTTCAGAAACACACACTCCCACACTCACACGTGCACCCTCTCACAGACTTAGACCCCTTTACACTCACACACACACATATGCACTCTCTCTCACAGACACTCGCAACCCCCCCCCACCCCAGACTTATACACACACATACACAAACCCACATGCACACATACACATATATGTTTATGGGGCGAATTTGTACTTGCAGAGTTACATTGTACTTTGCTCAAAAACTGCATGAATGTTAACTCATTTTTTAGTTTGGAATCAGTCTAAACGTTATGGCACAGACAACAGCAAACAGGGGGCTAACACCTTCAACACATCATCTGGGCTAACACCAATTGTTACAGTTAACCTGAGAATATAACTTCAAAAAAATGTTTTGTGATTTACATATGAAAGAAGTGAAACTATCATGGTCAGAAACACACACTCCCACACTCACACGTGCACCCTCTCACAGACTTAGACCCCTTTACACTCACACACACACATATGCACTCTCTCTCACAGACACTCGCAACCCCCCCCCACCCCAGACTTATACACACACATACACAAACCCACATGCACACATACACATATATGTTTATGGGGTGAATTTGTACTTGCAGAGTTACCTTGTACTTTGCTCAAAAACTGCATGAATGTTAACTCATTTTTTAGATTGGAATCAGTCTAAACGTTATGGCACAGACTACAGCAAACAGGGGGCTAACACCTTCAACACATCATCTGGGCTAACACCAATTGTTACAGTTAGCCTGAGAATATAACTTCAAAAAAATGTTTTGTGATTTACATATGAAAGAAGTGAAACTAACATGGTCATTCTAACAGATGAAAGACTTAACAAATAGTCAAGGTATTTTTCAATGTATAATTTCAGTTACACCACACTGTAAACTTTTACGATAAATTCTGTGTTTTACAATTGTGTACTCCACAGCCACCTGATGAAGGAACAGCACTCCGGAAGCTAGTGATTCCAATTAAAGCTGTTGGACTATAACCTGGTGTTGTGTGATTTTTAACTTTGTACACCCCAGTTCAACACCAGCATCTCCAAATCATTATTAGAAGTAAGACAAGTCAGTTAAGGTATGGATCGACATGTGCAATTGTGATGTGGTTGAGGGAGGGACAGGACTTGCAACTCAAAATTCAGGGTTATAGGATCTTCAGAAAGGACAGGGTAAAAGAGGAGGTAGGTATTCTACTACTAATTAAGGAGTCAGTTACTGCAGCGAGATGGAACGATATCTTGGAAGGGTCTTCAACTAAGGCTTGGTGGGCAGAATTTAAGTCATAAAAAAGGGAGCAGTCACGCTGCTGGGAGTGTATTATACACCCTCAAACAGTCAGCAGGCAATTGAGAAGCAGATGTATAGACAATTCACTGAGGCGTTTATAAACAATTGAAGGGTAATTCTATTGGGGGATTTCAACTTCCCCAGTATTAATTGGCATAGTCATAGTGTAAAGTCTTTAAAGGGAAGAGATTTCTTGAAATGTATTGTGGAGAGCTTTTTATACTAATACTGTGCATTTTAAGTTTGTTATGGAAAAGGCAAAAGGTGGTCTGCAAAAAAGGATTTTGGATCGAGGAAGGCAGTTTTTTTTAATCAAAGTAAGGCAAGATTTGGCCAAAATAGACTGGAACAGCTACTTCTGGGTAAATCTACAGCAGAACATTAGTGGAGTGAGTTTCAAAATGAAATTGGCAAGAATACAGACCCAACATGTTTGCAAAAAGGGTATATGAAAAAACAGTGGCGGGTAAGATTATGGAGAATCCTAATACTGAGGAACCTTAATTATCTGAAGGACACGGGCGGGGAGAATTTCATTTGATTAATCGAATTCCAGATAATCGAATGCCGAATAACATAGTTTAGCCAAGCATCGGGACTTGTGGTCTCGCCGAATAATCCGTTATTTGGATAATCAAATGCCAGATTATCGAGGTTCATCTGTATATTTTATAAGGGTAACAGGAAAACCAGGCAAAGAGTAGAACCCATTTGAGACCAAGGATGTAATTTATCTTCATGTTGGAGGAGGTAGTTGTAGGTTCAAAAGAAGTTCTTAGGCAATTTGACAAAGGTAGTGAGAGAGAATTGGAGGTTTTGGCATGCTTAATAGTGGAAAAATCCTGAGGTCCTGGTGGATTGCATCCTAGGCTGCTCTGGGAGATAAGGGAAGAAATTATAAGGGTTCTGACCCATATTTATAATGCCTTTTTCAAAAAGGATGCTGGATGTAGACCCAGTAAATTACAGACCAGTGAGTGTCACATCAGCTTCGAGGAAATGCTTGGAGAAAATTCTGATGGAGAGAATTAATCTCCATTTAGAGAGGGATGGTTTGATCAGCGGTAGTCAGCATGGCTTTGTAAGAAAAAGGTCGTTCCTAACAAATTGCTCGAATTATTAGAGGAGGTCACCAAGTATGTAGATGAGGTTAGTGTAGTTCATATTGATTATGGATTTCAGCAAGACCTTTTACAAGGCCCCACATGGGACACTGATGAAGAAGGCAAAGGAACATGGGATCCAGGGTAACTTGGCAAGTTGGATCCAAAATTGGCTTCATGGTAGGGCACTGAGATAATGGTAGAAAAGGCTGGAGGCTAGTGTCCAGTGGCATACCATAGAAATCAGTGCTGTGTCACTTAATGTTCATGATATAGATCATAATATGGATGAGAAACGGGAGTAAGTTTTTGGATGACATGAACATTGACCAGCTAGTTGACAGTGAAGGAAAAGGTCTTAAGGAGGAGATAGACTGTTTCTTCAGATGGCCTGATCAGTGGAAGATGGAATTTAATTCTGTGAGGTGATGCACTTTGGAAGAAGTAATCAGAGAAAGGAGTACTCAATGATGGATATATGTTTGCTTGCTGAGCTGGAAGGTACATTTTCACCTTCCAGCTCAGAGAGCAAACCTACATCCAAAACCTCAACCTGAGCTATAAATCTTCTCAACACTCACTAATACTCAATGATGCTAGGAAGCTCAGAGGAACAGAGTGATCTTGGAGTGCTTGTATACAGATTTTTGAAGGCAGCAGGACAGTTTAATAGGGCAGTTGAGAGGCATAGGGGGATCTTGCTTTTATCAGATTTGGCAGAGATGATAAAAGCAGGGAGATTATGTTGGAGCTGTGCAGAACTTTGGATAAGGCCACAACTGGAGTACTGTGTTCAATTTTGGTCACCACATTACAGGAATGATGTGATTGCGCTGGAGGGAATGCAAAGGAAATTCACCAAAATGTTGCGTTTTAAAGAATCATGGAGTCATACAGCATGAGACAGACACTTTGGTCCAACCAGTCCATGCTGAACATAATCACAAACTAAACTAGTCCCACCTGCCTGCTCCTGGCTATATCCCTCCAAACCTTTTCTATTCATGTACTTATCTAAATGTGTTTTAAATGTTGTAACTGTACTCACATCCATCCTTTCTTCTGGAAGTTCATTCCACACATGAATCACCCCCTGTATCTTTTTTAAATCTCTCTCCTCTCACCTTAAAAACGTGCTCTTTATTTTGAAATCCCACATCCTAAGGAAATCTGACATATTATTAATGAGTTCAGTGGGAAAGGAGCAGGCTGAGACAATGGGTAGACCGGGGAAGTCAGGTTTGTGAATCTTTGGTAGGAGGTAGAAACGGGTAGTGGGGGTTCACAGACAATGAGGTTGGAGGCTGTGGATGGGAGATCCTCAGAGTTGATGAGGTGGTGGTTGATAAGAAAACATCTAAGAGCAGGGAGGTCATGTTGGAGTGTACAGGTTAGTCCACAGTTGGCGTAGTGCACAGTTCTAGTCACCACAAAATAAAAATGATATGATTGCAATGGAGTGAATGCACAAGAGATTCACTTAGATGTTGCCTGTAATGAAGCATTTCAGCTGTGAAGAGAGGCTGTTTGTTTTTTATGGAGCAGAAGGGGTTGAGGGGAAACCTGGTAGAGGCATATGAGATTTTGAGGGCCATGGACAGGATGAGTAAAAAACAACAGTTCCTCTTGGTGGAAGGGTCAATAAGAAATTGGCATAATTTTAACATGAAAGGCAGGAAATTTGAGGAAACATATTTTTACGCAGAAGATGGTGTGAGCTTGGAATGTATTGCCTACAAGGGTAGTTAATGTGGGAAATCTCACAACCTTTAAAAAGTACCTGCATGAACACTTGAGGCGTCATTATGTTCAAGGCTATGAGCCTAGCACAGGAAGGTGAGACTAGTGTAAATAGCAGTATATTTTTGGTCATATAGACTTGATGGGACAAAAAGTACTTCATGTAGAAGTATTTCAGTACTTCATGATTCTATGATTCATTAATGTGGGGCAAACTACAGACTCTATTGGTTGGCTGTATATGCTTTTGCTTTTGGCAAATGATCACTCCAGTTTGTCTGATTGCTTTTTAGTATGTGATGCTCCCAGTGGACAATGACAAGCTATGGATCTCCAATAGAAGTGGGCACTGGGGACAGGGTCACAGGGACTCAGAGTGTGCTTAGATTGGATGTAGCACAGTTAAACTGTATTTTAGTGATTAAACAGTGAGAGAATTGTGTTGTTTGTGTGAGGAAATGTTAGCCATGCAGCCCATGTGATGAGGCAGCGTAGCTTTGGGGATGCTGTGCCATAGGTTTGCTGGTAAGGAGCATGGCCAAATTACCAACACTTTTCTGGATGCCTGAAATAATTAATGGGGCTGGAAATTGATAAATACTGCAGAACCTGATAGTCAACATTCCGGAGTGTTGCTTTAGTCAATGCGTTAGTGATTATCTTTCAAAATTCTACAGATTCTGGAATGATTCTTGTGGATTGCAAGATAGCAAATGCCATCCTACTAATTTAAGAAAGAAGTTAGACTGAAAACCAGGCACCATAGACCTGTTAGCTTTACATCAGTAGAAGGGAAAACTTTAGAATCTATTCCTAAAGATGGATAAATAGTCATTTTGTTAATAATAATCTGATGGACCAAAGTCAGCATCTATTTGCCAATGGGAAATTGTGTTTTATAGAATAGAGTCCCTAGAATTCCTGCAGTGTGGAAACAGGCCCTTCAATTCAACAAGTCCACACCAACCCTCCGAAGAGTATCCCACTCAAAGAAAGTCCCCAACCTATTTCTATACATTTACCCATTGGTTAATATACCTAATATACACATCCCTGAACACTATGGGCAATTTTGCATGGCCAATTCACATAGCCTGCACATCTTTTGATTGTGGGAGGAAACCAGAGCACCCAGGGGAAACCACGCAGACGCGGGGAAAATGTGCAAACTCCATGCAGAGTCACCCGAGGCTGGAATCGAATCCTATGAGGCAGCAGTGCTAACCACTGAGCAACCGTGCCACCCAAGTTTGATGAACTTGGACTTTTTAATTTAATATTAATTAATTGATAAAGGAGAGTAAATGAACATTGAATACTTTGATTTTTAAAAATTTTTGATGAAGTCGTGTGTAGGAGCCTGGTTAGAAAATTTGAAGAATATGGGATGGGAAATAACGTACTGGCAAGGACTAATGATTAATGAACAGACAGAAAACAGAATAGCAATAATTAGGTCATTCTTGCATTGGCAGACTGTGACTAGTGAGGTACCGCACGAATCAGTATTTAAACCCCAGCTGTTTACAATATATATCAATAAATTGGAGGTATGGACCAGATTAAAATTTCCAAATCTGTGGATGATACACAGCTATGTGGGATTTGTGTTTTGAGGAAGATGTAAAGATTTTCAGGAGGATTTAGACAGGTCTAGTGGATGGGCATAAACATGGCAGAATGGAATGTCATATAGGAAAATGTGAGGTTATCCATTTTGGTAAGAGGAGAGGATGTGCAGACATGATGTGGAGGTGCCAGTGTTGGACTGGGGTGTACAAAGTGAAAAATCACACAGCACCAGGTTATAGTCCAACAGGTTTATTTGGAAGCATTAGCTCTCAGAGTGCTGCCCCTTCAACCAACTGATGAAGATGCAGCACTCCCAAAACCTAGTGTTTCCAAATAAACCTGTTGGACTATAACCTGGTGTTGTGTGATTTTTAACAGATGTGTAGAGTATTTCTTAAATGGCAAGAGGTTTGAAAATGTGCCTGTTCAAAGGGAGCTGGGTGCTATTATCAATAATTAACTAATGGCTAACATGTAGATGAAGCAAGCTATTAAGAAAGCAAATGGAATGATAGCCTTTATTGCAAGAGGATTTGAATATAAGAGCACCTGGAGCACGGTGTGAAGTTTTGGTCTCCTTATCTCAAAATAAGATATTGCTGAATGTTCACTAGACTTGTTCCCAGGAGGTTGGAACTGTCTTATGAAGTCAGATTAGGAAAACTGGGCTTGTATTCTCTGGAGTTTTGAAGAATGAGAGGCAACCTCATGAAGGTTACAAAATGTGGAAAAGGGTAAATAAGGTAGATGTTGCTCCTGGCTGGGGAGTCTAGAACCAATAAAATAAGGGGTGGGGGGGAAATACCATTTAAGTACAAGATGAGGAGAATTATCTCTTACTTGAGTAACTTTGGAATTCTCTATCACAAAGGGCTTTGGAAACTTAGTCTTTGTGTATATTTCAAGTGGAGACTGATTTCTGATTACCAATAGCACACAGGGTTATGGGGATTGTGTGGCAAAAAGTATGAAAGTGTTATTGAATATCAAGATATGCTCAATGGCTGAATGATCTACTCTTGTTCCTATGCAATTACATTCCTTGTTAGGATGAGTGTGATGAGAGTTATTAACTATCTTCTTCATCATATGCCACTGCAACTCTATTGAACTATCTTTTAATTTAATTTCCCTCGTCAGTTCTGCCTTCATACCCTCATAGTTAACTTTATGTTAATATAACACACTAGCCATAAACCCACAATTCTTCTTTTTGAACTGAACATGAAGTTCTACTCCCTTGTGATCGCTTGTTACCAGAAGGCTTTTTTATCATGAGGTTATTGACTAATCCTATATCATTGCTCATTGACTGGTCAAGGATTATCTGCTCAATGTTTGGCTCTAGAATGTACTACTCTAAGGAACACTGCATGAACTTATTTTCTGGGCTATCTTTGCCAATCTGATTTTTCTAATCGATGGCCAATTCATTTATTCTTGTGTACTCTGTCACATTATATGGCCTCAGAACTCTAGATGACAGCTACCACAGTCATCCAAGATTGTTTGTTGCTATGTAGAGTTTGAGATTGTCTGGGATGTACTACTCCATGATAGAAACATGACTAGAGTTTTCAGATGTTTTGAAGTAATTCTTACATACACTATGCCATCCATATGCTTTCTAACTCAGCACAATGTGTAATCTGCTGTTACCTCTCAGCTCAGGTGTTTATCCTTTCCTCTACACAACACAAAGAGCTATCTATGTGAGTAGACTGCCTCTGGCCTGTTTGTGTTGCACTTAGATAGAGGAGAAGAGAATCAGATTTTAAACAATACAGCATACAGCATGGTTTCTTCAACTTTTTTAAAAATTGTAAATCCATACAGGATACTGTCCTTTATATGTTTGCGTTTATCTATTGGTAGTTTATTTGATTTGATTTGATTAAAGGCAAGTGTACCAAATACCTTCTTCACAATCTTGTCTACCTGGGACTCACGTTCAAGGAACTATGAATCTGCACTCCAAGGTCTCTTTGTTCAGCAACACTCCCCAGGACCTTACCATTAAATGTTTAAGTCTTGCCATGATTTGCCTTTCCATAATGTAGCATCTCAATTTATCTAAATTCAGCTCCACCTGCCGCTCCTCAGCCCATTGTATTCTGAGATATATGACAGCTCCTTTCATAAGTCTGATAACAGCAGGGAAGAAGTTGTTCTTAAATCTGTTGATACG
This sequence comes from Chiloscyllium plagiosum, assembly GCF_004010195.1. Classification (NCBI taxonomy): domain Eukaryota; kingdom Metazoa; phylum Chordata; class Chondrichthyes; order Orectolobiformes; family Hemiscylliidae; genus Chiloscyllium; species Chiloscyllium plagiosum. Next base: position 47,235,326 of record NC_057715.1, read on the forward strand.
TGTTTTCAAACTTTTGTATCTTCTGCCTGATGGAAGAGGGAGGAAGAGAGTATAAATGGACTGGGAGATGATTTTTTTATTATATTGGCTGCTTTGCTGAGGCAGCGGGAAGTATACACAGAGTCAATGGAAGAAAAGCTGGTATTCGTGATGGACTGGGCTGTGTTCACAACTCTCTGAAATTTCTTGAGGTCTTGTGCAGAGTAGTTGCCATACCAAGCTGTGATATATCCAGATAACGATGCTTTCAATGCTTCATAGAAGCACAGAATTCCTACAGTGTGGAAGCAGGCCATTTGACCCATTGAGTCCACACCAACCATCCAAAGAACATTCCACACAAACCCACCTTCATATCTTATTCTTGTAATCCTGTATTTCCTATGATTAATCCACTCAGCCTGCACATCCCTGGACACAATGGGCAATTTAGCATGGCCAATCCACCTAACCTGCACATCTTTGATTAATGGGAGGAAACTGCAGCACCAAGAGTAAACACATGCAGACCCGGGAAGAATGTGCAAACTCCATACAGACAATCACCCAAGAGTGGATTTGAATCCAGGTTCCTGGCACTGTGAGTGCCAACCACTGAGCCACCACATCGTGCATCTATACATGGCTAGAATCATTGCGGACATGCCAAATTTCCTTAGTCTTTTAAGGAAGTAGAGGTGTTGGCATGCTTTCTTGACTGTATCATCAATGTGGATGGAACAGGATTGTTGGTGATGTTTACTGCGAGGAACTTGAAGGTCTCAACCATTTCTACCTCAAGGATCATTGATATAGACAGGGCTGTGTCTTACATTCTGGTTCCTGAAGTTGATGACCAGCTTCGTTTTGCTGACATGTGAGGTAGAGATTTGTGTCTTTACACCATGCTACTAAGCTGTCTGTCTATCTTTCTTATACTCCGTCTCTTCATTGTTTGAAATCCAACCCACTACAGTGGTGTCATCAGCAAATTTATAAATAGAGCCAAATTTGGCCTTGCAGTCTTGAATATATAATGGGTATAGCAAAGGGCCAAGCATGCAGCCTTGCAAGTCGATAAACAGAAGCCTGATTTAGATGGCCTTGTTATCCAGATGTTCCAAGAATAAGGGAGATGGCATCTGCCATGGACCTTTATGAGGCTAATGAGAACTAATGGGCCTGGTGTGCCTCATGTCTCACCCACTTTAATTCCAGCAGAGGTAGGGACATTGTCAGTGCTGTTGAATAAGAAACAATGCATTAAATGTTGTATTAAATGTTCTATGAATTGTTACTTCTGTGATGATAATTTGTGATTTAAAATGGAGGCACAAATGACATTCATCTTTAAACTCTAGATGAGATTAGCTCTGATTATTCTAAAATCAACCATTTTTTCAACTGCAGCACATCATGTTGAAGAACTTGTGAATTTGAAAGCACATGTTAGTTTGGTGATTATTTAACTGGAAATGTACACTGAATACTAGTGAGCATACATAAAATATAAATGTCTTTAAAAAGAGCTCCTCACAATTGCTATGGGGAAATTTGATCTGCGACACACTTAATTCTGTAGTTTCATCGCACCATTGTGAAGCTGACCATTGTATGTACCCCTGGCTTTTTGTTCCAGAAAGATACACAAAATTCTGCCTGAGAAGGGGGCCTTCACTGCAAAGCTGCCAGATGTTAAAAAGATCTGAGGAATGTGAAATATCATTAGCTTGGGCTTCCCACTGAATTGGAAAAATTACGACAATACATGTCCTTCCAATTTGTCTAGTGCAACACAGATACTATTTCTATGTTATGCTGATTGATTGATTGAATCATTTATTGCACATGTATTTAAAATAAAATATAGTCAAAAGTTAATACCATCTTCATGAATCTGTGCCAATATCATGAACATAAAATTTAAAAAAAATAACGTAAAGAGTGCCCACTTTTCCTTCTCTGCTGCATCCCACTCTGGACTTCACCAACCCATTCCACTCCTCCGCCAGAGTCCCATTTGGGCTTCACCAGTCCATGTCATACCACTGCAAGAATCCTGCTCCTGACTTCACCAGCCCACATCATACTGCTGCAAGAATCCTGCTCCTGACTTCACCAGCCCACACCATACTGCTGCCAGAATCCTGCTCCTGGCTTCACCAGCCCACATCATACTGCTGCCAGCATCCTGCTCCAGGCTTCACCAGCCCACACCATACTGCTGCCAGCATCCTTCTTTAGGCTTCACCAGCCCACACTATACTGCTGCCAGAATCCTGCTCCTGGCTTCACCAACCCACACCATACTGCTGCCAGAATCCTGCTCCTGGCTTCACCAGCCCACACCATACTGCTGCCAGAATCCTGCTCTTGCCTTCACCAGTTCACACCATACTGCTGCCAGAATCCTGGTCCAGACTTCACCAGCCCATGCCATGATCCTGCCAGAGTATTGCTTCAGGCTCCATCGACCCAGTCCACAGTCCTGCTCCAGGCTACATCAGCCCATGCCATAGCACTGCCAATGTTCCACTCCAGGCTTCACCAGCCCATGCCATGCCACTACCTGAGTCCTGCTCTGGCTTCACCAGTCTATTCCTGGCTGCCATCAGAGTCTTGCTCCAGGCTACATCAGCCCACACTGTATCGCCACCAGAGTCTTGCTCTGGGCCGCACCAGCCCATGCCATGCTGCCGCTGTATATCAGGCAGTATTCATAGAATCCCTACAGAGTGGAAACAGATCATTTGGTCCAACAAGTCCACACCAACCCACTTAAGAGTACCGCACTTAGACCCATTCCCCTACCCTATTGTCTTAGATTAGATTAGATTACATTACAGATTGTAATCTAATATTTATATTTGCCTTATATTTGCCTCTGACTAAATGCATCTAATCTACACATCCATGAACACTATGTGCAATTTAGCATGGCCAATTCACCTAACCTGCACATCTTTGGACTGTGGAAGGAAACCAGAGCACCTGGAGGAAACCCACACAGACGCGGGGAGAATATGCAAACTCCACACAGGCAGTTGCCTGAGGTTGGAATCAAACCCCGGTCCCTGGCACTGTGAGGCAGCAGTGCTAACCACTGAGCCACTCTGCCGTGTTATATGGTATAGGTAGATATTCTTAATGGTATTTATTGTAATAAATAGCTACAAGTTTTAAAGCACCCTTTCATACGGATAATAGCATGTCTAAAATCAGAATACATGTCAAACTTTTATTTCCCTAGTTTTCTTAATGTCATTTTTGTTTTGTAGTGTAATTACTTCTTATAGACATCATAAGTAATTCCTCTCCCAAATCAATCAGTATTTGAAATTTTTCTAGATGATTTATGGACCTAGATGACACTTGGGTTCTTAAGTGTTTCACAAATGTAAAACTGCATCTACATGAATCAATTCTTCTGCCTCATTATAATTCAGTGATACATGCTTGTCCTTACCAGAGTGACTAGATTAAAGCACTGCAACTTAGTCCTTGGAACATAAGAGAATGAGGGGTGACCTTACTGAGGTGTATAAAATCATGAGAGGCATAGATAGGATGCATCTTGCATCTTGCATATAGCCTTTTTCCCAGGGATAAGGAATTGAAAACTAAAGGGCATAGGTTTAAGGTGAGAGGGAAAAAATTTAAGAAGGACCTGAGGGCCAACTTCATCATGCGTATAATGAATGAACTGCCAGAGAAAGTGGATCAGGCAGGTAATATTTAAAAAACATTTGGATAGGTACATGGGTGGAAAAGGTTTAGAGGGATATGGACCAAATGCAGGCAATTGGAACTAGCTAAGTGGGCACCATAGTTAGCAGGGACCAGTTTGGGCCAAAGGGCCTGTTTCCATGCTGTATTACTCTGTGACTCTATGATTCTAAGTGTCTCTGGTAGTTCTGTAAACCCAAACACTTTCTATGTCAATTTCTGTTTGAGTTCATCTGTTATTGCTGTCCTCTGACAGATTGGCTGTTCCAACATGATGTTCCTGCATGAAAATATTTGCTGATAATTCTAGGTCTGAAATAAACCTGAAAATGCAAGTTCAAAGGGAGTTCAGCAAAGTCAGGTCATAACCTAAAGTATTAATTGACCTTTTACTTTCTCAGCTGCTGTGTTCCGACACATACTTTTTATCATTTCAATTTGAAGAATGTGTATTTTTCTCATGGCTTTATGATGATTAATGTCAAAGTTAAACACAAATCTTCTGAAATGACTGAAGTTCAAGATGACAATACTATTTATGAATGTGAAAAGTTTTGTTTTGTGTGACTGCAGGCAGATCATACCAAACAAAGTGCATATGTGTAATAGAACAGAGTGAGGAATACAATGCAGAGGATGTGCACAAAGAACGTGATCAACATTAAATTTAAAATTTGAGCAGTCCATTCAGAAGTCTAATAACAGCGAGGAAGAAGCTGTTCTTGAAACTTTTGGTTCATGCGTTTAAACTTTTGTATCTTCTGCTCGACAGATGAGTTTGGAAGACATTGCAATCAGGATGGGAAGGGTCTTTGATTATATTGGTTGCCTTCCTGAGACAGCGAGAGTTATAGATGACTCAATGAAAGGTTGGCTTGAGTGATGGATTGGGCTGTGATCACAACTTTCTGTTGTTTCTTATGGTCCTGGTCAGAGCAGTTGCCATACTAAACCATGATGCATTCAGATAAAACACTTTCTACGGTGCGTTTCTAAAGGTTGGTAAGAGTCATTACGGATATGTCGAATTTCCTTAGCCTCCTGATGAAATAGAGGCAATGTTGTGCTTTCTTGACTATTGCATCAATGTGGGTGGATCGAGATAGATTGTTGGTGATCATCACTCCTAGAAACTTGATGCTCTTGACTATCTCCACCTCAGCACCCAGGAAGAGAGAGGGGGCATGCCCTCCACCTTGCTTGTTGAAGTCATAGAACAATATTAAATCAAACTAAAGATTGGTACCTGAGGGAACAGCTTCTGAGTCTGCTCCACCATTCAATCATGGCTGATAGGTTTTTCAACCCCATTTTCCTGCTTTCTACCTCTAACCTTTGATCCCCTTGGCAATCAAGAACTTATCTATCTCTGTTTCAAATGTACTCAATGAACTGGCCTCCACAGCCTTCTGTGGTAATGAATTCCATAGATTCACCACTCTGTGGCTAAAGAGGCTTATCCCTATCTTGTTCTAAAGGATCTTCCCTTTACTCTAAGGTTGTGCCCTCGGGTCCTAGTCTGTCCTGCCAATGGAAACATCTTCCCAACATCCACTCTATCCAGATCGTTCCGTATTCTGAAAGTTTCAATCAGATTCCCTCTCATCCTTCTAAATTCCATTGAGTGTAGTCCCAGAGTGATCAAATGATCCTCATATGTTAAGCCTTTCATTCCTGGGATCATTCTCTTGAACATCTTCTGCACCCACTCCAAGGCCAATATATCTTTTCTGATGTGTGGGGCCCAAAATTGCTCACAATGCTCTAAATGTGGTCTGATCAGGCCCTTATAAAGCCTCAGAAGTACATCCCTTTAATATTCTAGTCCTTTCGAGATAAATGACAGCATTGTATTTTCGTTCCTAACTACCAACTCAACCTGAAAATTTACCTTAAAAGAAACCTGAACTAGAACTCCCCAGTCCCTTTGCACTTCCAGTTTCTGAATTGTCTGGGTTAATGGGGCTGTTGGGGCTGTTTTCATTGGAGAAAAGAAGGTTTAGGGGTGACTTGATAGAGGTGTACAAGATGAGATAGGCATATGGAGGATAGTGGGCTAGTGTAGGTTAGGTGGGCTTGGATCGGCGCAACATCGAGGGCCAAAGGGCCTGTACTGCGCTGTATTCTTCTATGTTCTATGTTCTATAATGGTGGATAGGCAACGGTAGACATTTAGAGAACACATTGATGAACTTCAACATTTGTACATCTCTGTTTGGTAAAAGAGTAAAACAGAGAAGGTGCTCAATTACGGCTAACGAGGGTAATCAGGGATAGTTTAAAACCCTATCCCTGAAGAGTAGGCATATACATTGGCCAGAAAAAAAGCAGCAAAACTGAGGACTGGGAGAAATTTGAAATTCAGCACAGGAGGACAAAGGTTTTAATTCGGAAGGGGAAAATATAACATGAAAGTCAGCTTGTGGAAAGCAAAAAAACTGATTGTAAAACTTCTTCTTGTGAAGAGAAAAAGACTGGTGAAGATAAATGTAGGTCCCTTGTAGTTAGAATCAGGTGAATTCATATTGGACAACAAAGAGATGGCAGTACAATTGAACAAGTATTTTGGATCTGTCTTCATTAAGGAGGACACAAATAACCTTCCGGAAATGATTGGTGACAGAGGGTCAAGTGAGAAGGAGGAACTGAAGGAAATCCTTATTAGTCAGGAAATGGTATTGGGGAAATTGATGGGATTAAAGCCAAGAAGTTCCCATGGCCTGATGCTCTGCATACCAGAGTACTTATGGAAATGGATGCATTAGTGATCATTTTCCAGCATTCTGTGCATTTTGGACACGTTCCAATGGACTAGAGAATAGCTAGTGTAACCCCACTTTTCAAAAAAGGAGGGAGAGAGAAAATGGTGAATTATAGGCCAGTTAGCCTAACATCAGTGGAGGGGAAAATGCTGGAGTCAATTATCAATGATGTAATAACTGAGCATTCGGAAAGCAGTGACAAAATTAGTCCAAGTGAACATGAATTCACTAAAGCGAAATCGTACTTGACAAATCTTCTGGATTTTTTTGAGGCTGTGACCAGTAGAGTGGACAAGGATGAATCAGTAGATGTTGTATAAATGGACTTTCAAAATGCTTTGACAAGATTCCACACAAAAGATTAATAAGCAAAATTGAAGTTCATGGTATCAGAGGTAATCCAAGAGGACATGGATAGAGAGCTGGTTGGCAGACAGGAAGCAGGGAGTTAGAATAAATGGGTCTTTTACAGAGTGGCAGGCAGTGACAAGTGAGGTGCTGTAGGATTTAGTGCTGGGACCAGAGCTGTTCACAATATACATGAACAATCTGGTCAAAGGAATTGATTGCAATATCTTGAAATTTGCAGATGACACTAAGCTGGGTGGCAGTGTGTGCTGTGAGGAGGATGCTAAGAGGCTGCAAGGTGACAAACTGGCTGTGTGGGCAAATACTTAGCAAATGCAATATAATGTGGATAAATGTGAGTTTATCCATTTTGGTCACAAAAACAGAAAGGCAAATTATTATTTGAATGGTGGCAGTTTAAGAAAAGGAGAGGTGCAATGAGACCTGGGTGTCACAATGGAATAGTCATTGAAGGTTGGCATGCAGATGCAGCAGGCAGTGAGGAAAGCTAATGTCATGCTGTCCTTCATAGCGAGAGGATTTGAGTAGGGATATTTTGGTGCAGTTGTACGGAGCTTTGGTGAGGCCACACCTTGAGTACTGTGTGCACTTTTGGTCTCTTAGTCTAAGGAAGGACATGCTTGCTATTGAGGGAGTTATGCAAAGGTTCACCAGACATTACCAGGATGGCAAGAGTAACATATGAAGAAAGATTGGATTGACTGGGCTTGTACACACTAGAATTTAGAATAATAAGGGAGATCTCATTGAAATATATAAAAGCCTGATGGGACTAGACTGGCTAGATGCAGGAAGAATGTTCCCAAAGTTGGGGAAGTCAAGAGCTAGTGGTCACAGTCTAAGAATAACAGGTAAACTATTCAGAACTGAAATCAGAAAGAATTTCTTCACTCAGAAGTTGTGAACCTGTGGAATTCTCTCCCACTAGAAAGTTCTTGGGGCTAGTTCATTAGATATATTCAAAAGAGAGCTGGACATGGCCTTTGCAGCTAAGGGTATCAAGAGGTATGGAGAAAAAGCAGGAATGGGATACTGAAATTTCATGATCAGCCATGATCACATGGAATGGCGATGTAGGCTTGAAGGGCCAAATAGTGTATTCCTGCACTTACTTGCTATGCTTCAATGTTTTTATGTTTAATGAATGGGAAAGTACATGACAGATGGAAAAACCGTGGAAAAATGTGAGGTTATTCACTTTTAGGAAGAACAGGTGTGCAGAGTATCTTTTAAATGGTAAGAGATTGGAATGTGTGGATGTACAAAGGGACCTAGATGCCATGTCAATGAGTTACTGAAGCTAACATGCAAGAGTGGAAGCTATTAGAAAGGATAATGGAATTTTAACCATTATTCAAGAAGATTTGAGCACACTGAATCTTGATTCAATTATATATGAGGTTAGTTCAACTCCATCTCTCTAATCCTCATTACAAATTCTCCTGACTTTGCTTTTAATCACAGAATCATAAAATTCCTACAATGTGGAAGGAGTCCATTCAGCTCATCAAGACAACACTGACCCTATCAAGAGCATCCCATCTTGACCTACCTCTACCCCATCCTTGTAACCCTGTGTTTCCCATGGCTAATCCATCCTTGAACTGTGGAAGGAAACTGGAGCATTCAGAGGAAACCCATGCAGATACAGGGAGAATGCGCAAACTCCATACAGACAGTCACCCAAGGCTGGAATCGAACCTGGGTCCCTGACACTGATTCAGCAGTGCTAAAAACTGAGCCACTGTGCTGTCTACATGAGTTTCAGACAATGTTTCCTTTTTAATTACCTACAGAAGCTTTCACTGTCCATTTCAAAGGTATACAAGTAATTATTTGATGGTAAGAAATGTCCTTTTTCAGCAAAACTAAGATTTTCGCCATGTTAATATTAGAAAAATGACAGGGAAGATCTATAATATCATTTTATGTATTCATTATATCTGATCATTTTTCTTGGGGTCAGTTAGCTCAGCGAGCTGGATAGCTGTTTTATGATACAGCTTGATGCCTCCATCAGCAGTTAACACAAAACCTCAGCCTTTTCAGCCTCACAACTTGCCTCAGGCATGGTGACCCACAACCAATCATCTCTCTCTATTAGCATGATGGCAACTTTCAGAGATATGATTTCCAGCTGTGGAGTTTGGTATCATAAAATAATGATCCAAAAAACACACTTCCAGACACACTTGTGTTCATGCCATTTCTCAAGTATGTCCTTGGCAACTGACATCAACCCCCATTGTAATTGTGCACCAGTTTTACTAGAAACACAGCTGATAGGTAACAAGCAGGGATTGAGATTCCTGGGGCCAGCACAAACAGGACCAGTTATATCCTGTCCAGCCCAGGTACAATGTCTTCAAAGAGGGTGGAGGGGGGTGGGGTTTGTTCAAACTGTCAGAAAGGTTTAAACCAGAATGGCAGAATTGGAATCTGAGCAGGGAGACAGAGGAGGGAGAAACAAGAACAGAAACAAAGACAGAAAGGCAAGAAGCGTAAGTAGAAGGCATAAAATGCAGATGTGAAAAACAAATGGCACCAATGAGCTAAGAAGACTAACAGTGCTAAAACCCTGTCTTTTTATATGGAGTATTATGTGAGGAAATGTTAGGTCATGGACTTTGATTAGAATAAGAGTGGAACTGAACATTACTTAAACAGAGAACAACAGTAGAAGGCTATGGATTTGGGACTCCTTGTCCATGAATCATAAAAAAAACTGGCATCTAAGTTCAGTGAGTAATAGGAAAACTAAATGGAGCATTGGCCATTATTTCAAACAGAATGGAATATAAAAGTAGGGAGGTTTTGCTAAAACAATACAAGGTGCTACTTACACTATCGCTGGAACACTGTGTGCCGTTTTAGGCTCCTTATCTAAGGAAATACATACTGACTTTGGAGGTAGTCCAGAGAAGGTTCACTAGGCTGATACCAAACAATGTTTATGATGATACTATGTGGGAGTGGGGCCTGTACTAGTTATTTATACCTTATTGAAACATAAAAGGTTTTTAGTGGACTTGATAGGGTAGATATGGAGGATTGTTTCCCTTTGCGGGAGAGTCTAGGATCAGAGGGCATAATCTCAGGATAAGGGATAGCACATTTGAGACAGAAGTGAGGAGGAATTTCTTTTCTCAGCAGGTAATGAATCTGTAGAATTCTTTATTGCGGAGGTCTATTGAAGTTGTGACATTAAGTATATTCAAAGCTGTGGTAGATAGATTTTTAATCAGTAGGGGATTTTATTGACCAGGCCAAACTTCTGCAAACATTTCAACAGAGTAGCCCAGACCCTAATTTTGCTAGTTGTTTTAAGCAGGTGTAACGTGGATATTTGAGGAGTGATGTGGCTGGTCAAACCACTTAGTTTCAAACAAAACAGAATTTATTTACAAGATTACTGGATGAACCACAAACAAAAGAGAACAGAATACCGAATAACTTAACTGATCCAAAAACCCAACAGATTATCCCAAATTAATGATGATGTTCCAAATACTTGCAACAATCCCCATAAACACCACTTGGCAAAAAAGATAAAATCAAACACTGGGTCCTATAAGAGAGATGTCAGACAGAGATGGCAGCATGGAACACCCTCTTCCATGTAGCTGTTCTTGGATCAACAGCCTTAAAATTGCCTGACTGCTGTCAGTGAATAGCAGTCTGCCAAAAGCAAATCAACCCAGAGAAAAGCTGAGCTGGAGAACTGGTCACTCCCTGTTCATTGTACAAGTGTTTTGTTTAAAAATTTGAAAACCTTTTGTCTGAGTCAGTATCTGTTAGCTATAATCCAATTGGCCCTAAAACCCTTTAAAACCAGGCTTTGCAGAACTTGTGTCTTTATAACCTCCTGAAAACAAAACAAGGACATCATAACCTTGTTAAAGGAGCAGCATCATGCCAGAGAATCAAGAGTTATGGGGAAAAGAAGGAAAGTGGAGTTGAAGATTATCAGATCAGACATGATCTTATTGAATGGCAAAGTAGATTCCAGGGGGTGAATTCCCTACTTCTACGTTTACAACTTATGGCCTTAAAAATAAGTCTAAAGACTTGTGTCTTAATGTGCAGAGGATTTGTATTAATGTAGATGAATTAGCACCACAAATAGATATAAATGATGTCTCTGATGACACTATTTTTGTTATGGTATAGGTTTGATTCTGGAGACAAGGATGTGAACTGAACATCCAGAGGTATTCATTTCGGAAGGCCAGAAAAAAAGGGAAGGATGGTGGGGTAGTATTGGTAGTAAAGGTTAAAATCAATGCATTAGTAAGGAATGATATTAGCTCAGAAAATCATGATCAAACACCAAGGGGAAGAAAACATTGTTGGGGTTTGTTTATAGACTCCAACCAGTAGTGGAGAGGTAAGGGAAGGCATTAAATAAGAAATCAGAGATGCATGCTATAGGGGTACAATTGCAACTATGAGTAACTTTAAGCTGCATATAGGTTGGGTAAACCAAACCAGCAATTTGATTATGGAGGAAAATTCCTGGATTGTGAATCTGATGATTTATATAGACCAAAATGTTGAAGAACCAACCAGAGACAGGCTATTTCCTAACCGGTTACTGTCCAATGAAAAAAGTTAACAATTTTGTGATTCAGGGTCCCTTGGGGAACAGCACCCATATTGTCATAGAACTCCACACAGGCAATCACCCAAATCCAAACCGGGTTCCTGATGTTGTGAGGCAGCAGTGCTAACCACTGAGCCACTCTAGGCAAGGGGTCTTAATGAGATGGGCCAATGGGCTGAGTATTGGTAGATGGAGTTTAATTTAGATAAATGTGAGGTGCTGCATTTTGGGAAAGCCAAACTTACCAGGACTTATTCGCTCAATGGTAAGGTCCTAGGGAGTGTTGCTGAACAAAGAGACCTTGCAGTGCAGGTTCATAGCTCTTTGAGAGTAGAGTCGCAGGTAGATAGGATAGTGAAGAAGGTGTTTGGTATGCTTTCCTTTATTGGTCAGAGTATTGA
>NC_057715.1:47247295-47264492 GCF_004010195.1 Chiloscyllium plagiosum
AGCTGCCAGAGGAAGTGGTGGAGGCTGGTACAATTGCAACATTTAAAAGGCATCTGGATGAATGTATGAATATGAAGGGTTTGGAGGGACATGGGCTGGGTGCTGGCAGGTGGGACTAGATTAGGTTGGGATATCTATCGGCATGGGCGAGTTGGACCAAAGGGTCTGTTTCCATGCTGTACATCTCTATGACTCTATTCTCTATAACTCTTCATTCATGTGGAAAGTGAAAACGTCATATCCAAAACTAGGGTGTTGAATCTAAGTAAAGGGAATTATGAGGGTATGGTGAATCGGCAAAGATGGATTTGAGAACTTACAAAATGAGTTGACAATAGATAGGCAATTGTTCATGCTTAAAGAGTCCTGCATGAATTACAACAATTATTCATTCCTGTCTGTAGATTTCCCAACAAGTTGCTGTTGCTGTCTACCTTAGGCAGATCATGCATTATTTTACTACATTCCGCTCTCTCCCAATCCAAAACTTCTTTTGCAACTTGTGTATTTCTTGTTCCAAAATAAGCTGAAATTGTACCATGTTGTATTCACTATTAATAAAATGCTCCCCCACCACCACCTCAACCACCTGTACAGCTTCATTCCCCAATATTAGATCCAGAACATCTCTGTCCCTTGGTGAATCCTCTACATATTACCTTAAAAGTTCTCCTTTACACATTTCCAGAAAACAACTCCTTAACACTGTGTCTGTTCCAGTTAATGTTGGGAAAGTTGAAATTACCTACTATAATTACACTTGCTGTTATTTTTAAACTCCAATGTAATTTGCTCCACAATTTCCCACTGACTCTCTGGAGGTCTATAATAAGCAGTTAGCAATGTCTGTTTTTTATTCTTAGGCTCTACCCCCAACGTTTCATTCAATACTCCTTCCAATATATCATCTTTCTTTACTGCAGTAACTGACTCATTAACTAACAATGCAATGTCTCCTCCTCTTTTACCCCATCCTCTGTCTCACAGGAAGATTCTGTATCCAGGAATGTTGAGTTGCCAATCCTGCCCTTCCCTCAACCACATCTCTGTGATGGCTACTATATCACATTTCCATGTGTCAATCATCATCCTAAACCATCTGTTTTGCCCGTGATACTCTTGGCATTAACTTAATGGCCATTTAGCCTTGGTTTACTCTCTTGAATATTAATACAGTTGCAATCCCTCTCCCTAATGGCATTGTGGCATCTAACTGCAGCACATGGACTGCAGCAGTTTTATTGTATGATTCTGTACCCTTATTCTCCCTAACATGTTGAATTTCTCAACAGTACTAGAAAGCAAAGAGGAGATACGAAAAAGTTGTGGCTAGTAAAAGTGGGGAAAGTTCCAAGATATTCTGTAAGTAAATCAATGGGAAGAGGTTACTCTCCAATCTGTAAGAACTGTTCTAGAATTCAAACAAATTGTGAAACATGACCACCAATACATCCATTATTTTTAGGGGCAGTTGTAGAAGTATTCTGCGGTTTAGAATATCAGGCCTGGAAACTATTAGACTTTCATCCGATCTATTTCCCCAAAAACATTTCCCTACGGTGGCCCAGTGGTTAGCACTGCTGCCTCATAGCACCAGGATCCCAGGTTTGATTCCAGCCTCAGGCGACTGTGCAGAGTTTGCACATTCTCCCCGTGTCTGCGTGGTTTCCCTCCGGGTGCTCCGGTTTCCTCCCACAGTCCAAAGATGTGCAGGTCAGGTGAATTGGCCATGCCAAATTGACCATCGTGTTATGTGCATTAGTCAGAGGGAAATGGGTCTGGATGGGTTACTCTTCGGAGGGTCGGTGTGGACTGGTTGGGCCAAAGGGCCTGTTTCCACACTGTAGGGAATCTAATCTAATCTACTAATACTGAATTCCTTCAGTTCAGACCATAGAATCCTTACGGTGCAGAAAGAGGTCATTCAACTCAAGTCTGCACAAACCTCTGAAAAGCATCCCACCCAGACCCAGTCCTCTATTCTATCCCCATAGCCCTGCATTTACCGTGGCCAATCCAAGTAGCCTGCACTATGGACAATTTAGCATGGCCAATTCACCTAACCTGTGCATCTTTGGACTCTGGGAGGAAACCAGAGCACCCAGTAGAAACCCACGCAGTCACAGAGAGAATGTGCAAACTCCACACAGACTGGAACCGAACCCTAGTCCCTGGTGCTGTGAGGCAGTAGTACTAATCATTGAGCCATCATGCCACTCAGCTTAGATTACTTATAGTGTGGAAACAGGCCCTTCGGCCCAACAAGTCCACACCGACCCAGCCGAAGCGCAACCCATCCAGACCCATTCCCCTACATTTACTCCTTCACCTAACTCTACGGGGAATTTTAGTATGGCCAATTCACCTAACCTGCACATTTTTGGATTGTGGGAGGAAACCAGAGCACACGGAGGAAACCAGAGCACCCGGAGGAAACCCACGCAGACACGGGGAGAATGTGCAAACTCCACACAGTCAGTTGCCTGAGGCGGAAATTGAACCCAGGTCTCTGGTGCTGTTTGGCAGCAGTGCTAACCACTGTGCCACCGTGCCACCCAAGAATGAGATCCTCTCTCTCACTGAATCCTATGTTCCCCAAGTGTTATTTGTGTCCTTTTTTTTAAAGACAGAACTAAAGTATGTATCTTTTTTATTCACTATTGGGATGTTGGCATTGTTGTTTGCAGCACTTATTGCTCATCCCTACTTATAGAACATTGAACACAGAACATAGAACACAGAACATTACAGCGCAATACAGGCCCTTCGGCCCTCGATGTTGTGCCGCCCTGTCATACTAATCTGAAGCCCATCCCATCTACACTATTCCATGTATGTCCATATGCCTGTCCAATGACGACTTAAATGCACTTAAACTTGGCAAATCTACTACCGATGCAGGCAAAGCATTCCATACTCTTACTACTCTCTGAGTAAAGAAACTACCTCATTCCTTCCATATCAGGCAACATCCTAGTAAATCTCCTCTGCACCCTTTCCAAAGCTTCCACATCCTTCTTATAATGTGGTGACCAGAACTGTCCACAAAACTCCAAGTGTGGCCGTACCAGAGCTTTGTACAGCTGCAGCATAACCTCCTGGTTCCGGAACTCAATCCCTCTATTAATAAAGGCCAAAACACTGTATGCCTTCTTAACAACCCTGTCAATCTGGGTGGCAACTTTCAGGGATCTGTGTACATGGACACCGAGATCTCTCTGCTCATCTGCACTCCCAAGAATCCTACTTTGCATTCCAATTACTCTGGCCAAAGTGTATCACCTCACATTGTCCACATTAAACTCCACTTGCCACCTCTCAGCCCAGCTCTGCATCCTATCTGTGTCTCTCTGCAACCTACTACATCCTTCATCGCTATCCACAACTCCACCGAACTTAGTGTTGTCCGCAAATTTACTAATCCACCCTTCTAAGCCCTCATCCAGGTCATTTATAAAAATGACGAACAGCAGTGGACACAATACCGACCCTTGCGGTATGCCGCTAGTAACTAGACACCAAGGTGAACATGTTCCATCAACTACAACCCTCTGTTTTCTTGCGGCAAGCCAATTACTGATCCAAACTGCTATGTCTCCCACAATCCCAGTCCTCCGCATGTTGTATAATAGCCTACAGTGGGGAACCTTATCGAACGCTTTGCATATACATATACACTTTCCATATACACCACATCAACCGATTTACTCTCATCTACTTGACCTTGAGAATTTGGTGATGAACTGCCTTCTTGAACTGCTGCAGTCCATATGCTGCAGATAGATATACAATGCCATTAGGGAGGGAATATCAGGACTTAGACTGAGCAACACTGAACAAAGGTAATATATTTCTGAGTCAGGATGGTGAGTGGCTAGGAGGAGAATTTGCAGGTGATGGGTTTGTTCTTTGAGACAGAATTAGTCATGAAGGTGCTGTCAAATGAACTTTGGTTAGTTTCCTCAATGCATCTTATAGATGGTACAGACAGCAGCAGTATTCCTAACTTCTGACCTGCTCTTGTAGCCACAGTGTTTATATGGCAAGACCGACTGAATTTCTGGTCATCAATAACTTCCAGGGAGTGGGAGATTCAATGATAGCTGTGACATTGAATGTCAAGGGATGATGGTCAGATTCAGTTATTGGAGATAGTCATTGTCTGGAATTTGTATGGTACAAATGTTAATTGCCACTTTTAAGCCCAAGCCTGGATATTTTCCAGGTCTCGATGAATTTGGACATGGGCTGCTTCATTATCTGAAGAGTCACAAGTGATGCTGAACATTGTGCAACTATTAGTGAATATACCTACTTCTGACCTCATAATGAAGGGAAGGTCATTGATGAAGTGGTTGAAGATGTTTGGATAAAGACCACAGCCCTGAGGAACTCTTGAAGGCATGTCCTAAAGCTAAGATGATTGAAATTCAATAACCACAATCATCTTCCTTTGTGCCAGATATGACTTCAACTATTGGATAATTTTCTCCTGGTTCTCATTGATTCTCATTCTGCTCGAGCTCTTTGATACCACAGTCAGTCAAATTCAGCCTTAATGCCTCTCACTCTCACCTCACAGAAAACAAAAAAAGTGCTGGAGATCACAGATTCCAGCATCTGCAGTAATTTGCTCATACTCTCACCTTGCTTCTGGATTTCAGCTCTTTTATCCATATTTGAACCAAGACTGTCAGTGACCAGGTTATTGCTGAGCAAGTATTCCTTGATAGCACTATATGTGACACCTTCCATTACTTTACTAATGATCAAGAATAGACAGATGGGGCAGAAATTGGCTCGATTGTATTTGGCTGATTTTGTGTAGACAGGACATACATGGGCAAGTTTCCACATTGTTGGGCAGATACCAGTGTAGTAGCTACACTTGTACAGATTGGCTATGTGCACATCAAGATCTGGAGGACAAGTCTTCAGTATCTTTGTTGGAATGCTGTCAGGGTCTGTAGACTTTGCATTATTCAGTGATTCCAATCATCTTTTGATATCACATAGAGTCAATTGGCTGAAAACTAACAGTTGTGATGTAGGGGACCTCTGGAAGAGAACAAGATGGATCATGTACTTGGCTACAGATTGTTGTTAATGCTTCAGCCTTATCTTTTATACTGATGTGTTGGCTCATGCATCAATGAGGATGGGGATATTAATGGAGTCTCCTCCTCTAGTGAGTTGTATAATTGTCCACCATCATTCACAACTAAAAGTGGCAAGTCTGCAGAGCTTAGATCCGATCCACTGGTTGTGGAATCATTTAGCTGTCTATTCCTTTATAAAAAATTAATTCACGGGATGAGGGCATCACTGGCGTGGCCACTATTTATTGCCCATCCCGAATTACCCAGAGGGCAGTTAAGAGTCAAACACATCACTTTCATAAAATTATGCCCCTCTGCTGAATTCCTTGAATTTTTTTAGAGGTTCTGCTACACTGTCATTAATAATAGCCTCTAACGTCTTCTCTATGATAGACGATAAGCCATTGGCTTGTAGCTTCCTGTTTTCTGTTTCCCTGCTTTTCTAATTAAAGGGTTACATTAATTATTTTTCAATCTAATAGAATCTATCCCAAATCCAAGGGATTTTGGAAAAATAAAAACAAACTGAACAATTATCTCATTCACCACTTCTTTTAAGATCCTAGGATGAATTTGATCAGATCCCAGGTGCATGTCAGCCTGCAGCTCCAGCAATTTACTCAGAACCACATCTCTAGTGATTGTGATTTTCTTAAATTCCTCCCTCTCTTTCATTTCCTGATTTGCAGTCAAATGTTTCTTACAAGGACCAACAGGATTTCACCACTATGGTAATCATAAATCCAGAACATTCCATTTCATCATCTCTTTGGCAGTTGTTTTTATTGTCCTCTCCTCCTGAAGTTTCTCAAACTCAATGATTAGCTCACAATGGTGAATTAGTGCACTGTTCACAATTTTCTGCCCAGCCTAATGAATAGAGAAAATATCACATGCAGTGCATCTATAATTTTTCATTGAGCTGTCTAGTGTGTTCAAGGTCTCATTCCATTGGTCATGGAGTCACAGAGGTCTCACAGCATAGAAAAAGGCCATTTGGCCCATTACATCCATGTGGTCAAAAACCTCACTTCTCTAATGCTATTTATCAATACTTGACCTTATATGCCTTGTATTCTTAAAGTAAGAATACTTTAAGTATTCTTAAATCTTTTGAGGGTTTTTGCCTCTATCACCCTTATGGTCAGTGTGTTCTGGATTCCGATCGCCCTCTGAGTGAAAAGAATTTCCTTGTATTCCCTGACCCTGCTCCTTACGTTGCCCTTTGGTCATTGATCCTTTCACCAAGAGAAAAACTTCCTGTCCACCCTATCTATGCCTCTCACAATTTTAATAATTTCAATCATGACACCACCCCCCACCACTCAGTCTGCTCTGCTCCAATGAAAACAACCCCACTCTATCTAATTTCTCGCCATAAATGTAGCGGTAGGATTAAAAATGATATCTGCGAATCACATCTTTAAGTGTTAATTGTTAAGGGTTAATTGGACATGACATTGTGCAATTTAAACCAAGTTGAAAATTACTGACTTAGTGCAAAACAGTTGTTTCATCTGTTGCATACTGTTCCAACATAACTTCCTGTTCTTAAATTTAATGCCTTGGCTAAACAAAGCAAGTATACCAAATGCATTCTCGATTACTTGATCTACCTATCATGCTACTTTAAAGGACCTTAAGGGACTATGTGCACATCAATGTTCCCTGATCCTTGGTGCTTTGCAGGGTCGTATTGTTTATTATGTATTCCCTTATCTTGTTTGCCCTGCTCAATCGTCACACTGAAAAGGATTTAGCTACTGATCAGCCCATCTGACCATCCTATCCATATCCATAAGGCAGAGTGTTGGATGCTGTCTATATAAACCTCAGCAAGGCGTTCAACAAGGTTTCATATGGTAGATTGGTTAGCAAGGTTAGGTCACATGGAATCCAGGGAAAGCTAGCCATTTGGATATAAATTTGGCTTGAAGGTAGGAGACAGAGTTTGGTGAAGATTTTTTTCTTGGGACTGGAAGTCTATAACTGGTGGTGTGCCACAAAGATTGGTGCTGGGTTTTGCCATTTATAGCTATGATTTGGATGTGAATATAAGAGAAATGGTTCGTAAGTTTACAGATGACTCTAAAACTGTTGCTGGAGTGCACAGTGAAGAAGGCTATCTCACAATACAACAGGACCTTGATTAGATGGGCCAATTTGCCAAGGAATGGCAGATAGAATTTAATTTAGATAAATGTCAGGTGTTGCATTTTGAAAAGGCAAATCCAAGCAGGACTTATACACTTCATGGTAGGTTCTTGGGGAGTGTTGCCAAACAAAGAGACCTTAGCATGCAAATTCATAGTTCCTTGAAGTTGGAGTTCCAGGTACATAGAACATAGAACAGTACAGCACAGAACAGGCCCTTCAGCCCACGATGTTGTGCTGACTGTTGATCCTCATGTATGCACCCTCAGATTTCTGTGACCATATGCATGTCCAGCAGTCTCTTAAATGTCCCTCATTTATAAAATCATGAGGGGCATGGATAGGTCTTTTTCTCCAGGGTAGGGGAGTCCAAAACTAGAGAGCATAGGTTTAAGGTGAGAGGGGCAAGATATAAAAGGGATCTAAGGGACAACATTTTCATGCAGAGGTTGGTGCATGTATGAAATTAGCTGCTAGAGGAAGTGGTGGATGCTGGTGCAATTACAACATTTAAAAAGCATGTGGATGGGTGCACAAATAGGAAGGGTTTAGAGGGATATGGCCCAAGTGCTGACAAATGGAACTAAATTAATTTAGGATATCTGGTTGGTATGGATGAGTTGGACTGAAGAGTCTGTTTCTATGCTGTACAACTCTATGACTCAACAATCTAACGCTATCCTCTGTACTATTTATCATCTGTTTTGTATTATCCAAACTTACCAATCACACTTCCTACATTTGAGACTAAGTCATTTATATATACTACAAACTGCAAGGGCCCCAAAACTGATTGCTGAGCAACTCCACTGAACATAGGCTTCCGGACAGAAAATACCACTCAACCATCACCCTTGGCATCCTGCCACTCAGTCAATTGTAGGTCCAATTTGCCAAATTTCCCTGGTTTCCATGGACTCCTATCTTTGCTATCCCATGTGGGATCTTATCAAAAGCCTTGATGGAGTCCTAGTAGACTGTATCAAATGCATTGTCCTCATTTACGAACAAGGTCACCTCTTTGAAAAATTTAGTCAAGTTGGTCAGACCTGACCCCCCCTTAACAAAATCATACTGACTGTTCTGATTAATTTCTGCCTCTCCATGTGTAGATTAATTCTGGCCACAGAGGCCTTACTATTTCCATCCTTGCCTCACTCAACTTGCCAGGGATACATTTCATTGAGCCCTGGATATTTATCTACTTTTAAATCTACTTTTTATCTACCCATTCAGAACCTCTCAGGCAGCAGTGTCAGATGTATGCTGTCTCAGAGTCTAGACAGGGAATATCAAAGCTGAGCTGGGTCCCAATAGGCAATCAAGAGCAGAGAAATAGTCCATCTAACATTTTCAGCTTCACATCTCATTTATAGTTGAGAGTTATATGTGATTGTACAGTACAGATTAGGTGGACTGTAGTCAAGGAGTGTCAATATTAGTCAGAAAGTGTGGTACTGGAAAAGCACAGCCAGTCAGGCAGAATCCGATGAGCAGGAGAGTCGATGTTTCGAGCATAAGCTCTTCATCAAGAATGGAGCTTATGGTTGAAACGTCAACTCTCCTGCTCCTCAGATGCTACCTGACCAGCTGTGCTTTTCCAGCACCACACTTTTTGACTCTGATCTCCAGCATCTGCAGTCCTCACTTTCTCCTAGGATATTCCCTACTGTACTGGCTGAATAACATCATGTCAATTTAAGTAATTACTACACAGGTTGTAGTAGACCATTGCAACAAACCAGTGATGTCCTACAATGTGAGGCAATAGTTCTTTTTTGATCATCTGGTTAGTATTAACAACTCTATAATTATGGATGCACAGTTGTTATCCAGGCTGCTGTACACATGTCAGTAATGCTGGACTCAGGCATGCCCCAGGACTGCATGGACATGACTTCCCTCTCTGTTTATCTCTCTCTTGCTTAAAGGTTCCATAGTCTCCATAAGTTTAAAACTTATTGAGCTTAACTTGAGTTATTGAACATTTTTGAGGAGCCAAGGCATCCGACACTCAGCTGTGAAGCCAGCTAGACACTGGCACTAAGATAAAATAAAGAATGCAGATGCTAGAGATCCGAAACAAACAAAAATGGAAATTGCTGGAGAAACTCAGCAAAAACTCTGAAGAAGAACACTGGAGTGGAAATGTTAACTCTGTTTCTCTTTCCATAGATGCTGCCAGACCTGCTGAGTAGACCCTAGTACTGCCTACACTAGGGAAGGCCAACTAAAACATGGGTCAATCAGGCCATCCCCAGGTACAAAAGTTCTGCTCAGTGAGAGCTGCCAGCCAATCAGAAGCTGGTGTTGTCAGTGTTGATTTCCTGCAGAACTCCCTTTCTGATGTCTGGCCCTTCAATCAGGCAATTGAGGGCTTCATACCACCCACTGCCCACAGTTGCACTACCCATTGTATAATGACAGGCCTACCTGCAGCTGAGTTAATCCCAGCTGAGTACCTTAAATTGACTTTATATGATCACAGGCACAGGAGAACTATCAGGGATTTTCACATCCAAAACATAATTTGGGTGGAGGCAAAAGGGTGGAGTATTTGGGCAAGCCAGCATCCCACCTAAATAAATGCCCACCCTTTTTCCAAGCTTGGTACATCAACAAAAAAAAGATTTTTCCAGGTAGTGTGTTATTTCCAGCAAAACATTGCTTCACTGCACTATTTCTGACCATAGTTTCATAAAGGACAAATGATTATCAGAAAATGACATTGCACCTACTTTGGAAGTGCAAATTAATCAAGGTGACCTTGAACAGATTCTGAAGATTTTGAGAAACAAGACAGGACTCATTTGCCCCATCAGTCCAACTTCATCCATGATCACACCCAGATTTTCCTGTCAGGCAAGCATACCCGATTCTTAATGTTAACTTCATATAACTTCCCAATACATATTTATCATTCAGTCCCCATTACTTACACTTAACCTTCTGAACCTAACCAGCAGAAAAAGACTTCAGCAGCAGAACATGAATGTAATTATTCCCACCCCAGAATGGTAACAGAAAGCTTGAGCTAGTAAATGAATATTTCTTCTGTTCAGCATTCAGAAAGGATCAGAAATACATTCTAAGAGAAGTTTAATAGAACAACCACATAGAGTAAAATTTTCATAGGAACATGGAGTTGGATAAAGAGCTGGACCTTGACCTACCACCCTTGGAATCGTGGACATTGTTGATTCAACCTGTTCAGAGATGTTATGACAAACCTCTATAGCTGATGGAATTTGAACCTAGGCCTGTTGGCTAGGAGATGCCACAACAAACCTACTTACCAGAAATAATGTATCAGATTACTCACATGTGTTAAATAATTCAACCTCTCAAGCCTGTTCTGCAATTTATTTAGTGGAGAAAGTGAGGACTGCAGATGCTGGAGATCAGAGCTGATCTCCAGCATCCAAACTGATCCAAGGATTGCAGTTCCAGCTGCAATTTATTTAGATAATGTCTGATCTGCACCTCACTTCCAAAACCATGTGTAAACAGAATTATTCCCTGATTCCTTCATCTGAAAAAAAATCCAAAAATCTCGGTCTTGATAGTTCTAACTAGATTAGAACTAGTGTAGTTCTAACCACACCGACCCTCTGAACAGCAACCCACCCAGACCCATTCCCCTACATTTCCCCCTTCACCTAACACTACAAGCAATTTAGAATGGCCAATTCACCTAACCTGCACCTGGACTGTGGAAGGAAACCGGAGCATCCGGAGGAAACCCCCGCAGACTCGGGGAGAATGAGGGAACCATGCAGACACGGGGAGAATGTGCAAACTCCACACAGACAGTTGCCCGAGGTGGGAATTGAACCCAGGTCCCTGGTGCTGTGAGGCAGCAGTGCTAACCACTGTGCCACGGTGCTGCCTCCTTCCACCCCCCCCACCACCACCACTCCCCCAACCTAGCATCCACTGTCTTTTGGAGTCACAAAATTCCAAGTTTCTAATATCTTCAGCTGCCTAAATTCTATTTTCCAAAATAAGTCAAACTCATTCATATTTAAATTAATAATGTATTTATATTTATGTGAGAATTAAACACTGCACATTTGGACAGTTGGATAAAGCTGCAAATGCATATTTTGAATGCCACCCTTGACTCCATATAATATGCTAAAAAGCAGCACAGCCTGCAGCATCAATAACTCAAAGCAAATTCTAAGGGCAGAATCTCTTCAGACCCTGAATGATAGGAGGTATGGTGAGTCTTTTAGGGGAATAGTGTGAAAGGCCTTCCTCAATGGCAAGAGCTACAAGTTGCATTTTGCAGCTAAGTTTCAGATATGAAACACTTGCTCGTGAGCAATGAAAGATCTACCAACAGGAATAATCACTCATTATCAGCTTCATTAGTGCCTAATTTCACCTTAGTGACATGCAGGCTCCCATTCTCCTATTGACTCCTACAAGCTACATGCTGAGCAATCCCAGCATTGAAGATCAAGTGCGTACCTGGCAACTCCAGTTCACCACATTCTCCTCCAGATCTCCATCATAAACTCCTGGCATTAACATCTCAGAGCAGTAGCCAGAAACATTCCATGTCCACGAATGTTCACATTTGCTATGTGCCAGCCTCTCCATATCACCATGGCACATCTCTGATCCACTCACAGGACACTTCCGCAATTTACTGCTGCACTTTGGAGCATGCCAGAAATATCATCAGAAGGCCACTGCATGGACACTTTTCACAGAGACAGACTTCAGCTCATAGACTGGACCAGACTCCATCTCATAGCGGTTCACCTGGTCTCTTCTCGCTCATTCACTTTGAGCCTACCTGGATGGTCACAGCAACCTGCCTTGCCCTGGCTTGCCTTTTAATGCTTTGTCACTCAGTCAGACTTAACAGGCACACAGGACTGCTGAAATGGACAAAAACAGAAATTGTTGGATAAATTCTGATTGCATTTGTGGAGAGAAAACAATTTTCATTTTCAGACTTGGAACTTTAATTTCCACAGTTGCCATGGTCAGATTTTAACTCGTTTTCAGAGAAATGAAAGCAAAATACTGTGAATGCTAGAAATCTGAAACAAAAACAGAAAGGAATTCAGTGGAAAACTTATATTGGGCTTGAAACATTAACACTTCTCTCTCCACAGATGTTGCCATACCTGCTGAGTTTCTCCAGCATTTTCTGTTTTTATCCTCAGAGAACTATCTTGGGTCTTTGGATTGTTGATTTTCCC
Organism: Chiloscyllium plagiosum; assembly: GCF_004010195.1. Taxonomy (NCBI): domain Eukaryota; kingdom Metazoa; phylum Chordata; class Chondrichthyes; order Orectolobiformes; family Hemiscylliidae; genus Chiloscyllium; species Chiloscyllium plagiosum. The sequence goes on from NC_057715.1 coordinate 47,259,768, forward strand.
AAAGTAACTTTTCCAATATGCCACCTACCCCCAATGTGGTGAAACAGTTAATGATAAGAGATTAGCAGCTATTTTGTATTCTATTTAATCATGTTCCTCCTGCTCGAGTGTTTTCTTTCCTCAATTAAACAAAGCAACACACTCTGTAAAACATGTTGTAATTTCCAACTCCTTACTTTTGATAAAGACTAATTTTACCTCTCATGATATTTACAGTTGTAGCTGTTTATGATAGAAGCAGCTACAGACTAGGGCTGTTGTTGCAGATTTTCTTACATTTGCCAATGGTTTGTTTTAATTGTTTTGGATGATCAGTGGGTGAGCAGGGAGTTCAGATACTTTGTATTTATCCTCTAATTAAATTAAATTTGCAAAATCCTGTGGAAAAAGATGCATTGATACCTTTACAATTTATTTATATGTCATTTCTCTCAAACAAAAAAATCACCATTCTTTGAGATGCCCAAGCACTCTGTGCCTACTAACAAAAGCTTCTGTTCCTGCTTGAATTGAAGCACACATTGAGCAACACAGGATTTGAATGCAATAGATAATTCCAAAGACTGCTCTTTCTATTTTTTTAAATCAGTGCATTAGCCCATAATATGCACACAAAGCATTGAAAGTTGAAAGGGCATGCAGTGTAGCCACAAGGTCCTTTTTTTTAACCTGCATTTGTGCAAAAGCGAACATTAGTCGCATATGATTGGCCTTTATTTTATTTTGATCTTCTTGCAGAACACAAATCGACATCATGCCCACATTAATCGAGGACTTATTACCATGGCCATGAGGTGAGGGCTTTTTTATTACGAGTAGTGTAAAAGAGTGGGGGGGGGGAACATATTATTGCAAAGAGGCATTATTGTGCTGGGAATGTATAAACAGCTGAGAAGAATAGGGCAACATGTTCATAATGGAAAGTGAAAGCTCTTCATTTTTGTCTTCATTGTCTCCCCTTCCTTTCTAAGCAATGTTCCTTTCTCCTTCTATCAATACAAGGTTCTTCTTGGTAAAATGAAATGCATTCATTCAGCTTGAAAGAGCCTTTTAAAGCAGCATTCAGTACTCACATACTGAGTGAGTGTACCAGAGTGCAGCAACATTAAGAAGTGCAGCGAGGCAGTGTTCATCCCTCACAGTCAGAACAAGGGGTTTGTTTGCTGTGTGACAATCAAAGGTTTCCATATTAAGCCACAAAGAATTAGAAAGATAGGCATCATGATAAGCAGCTCATGTAACTTTTCCTCACTTGTCAGCTCTGGCTCGCTGTCTTTTCCTTCACATGATCCTTGGCCAGCTTGTTCTCACACTCTTCTGAGCTCCTGAGATGGGCTGAGGCACAGCTATTTGGTCCAGTAAATAGATTTCTTTGAATCCTACAGCCTTTAGGGGGAAAAAAAGAGATAATCCTCGATAATGTGGACACAGTTTTCATTTCTTGTCAGCCAATTAAACAGCAATTATCCAAAGTGCAGGAGCAGATAAAACTGAAAGAATGGTGGGAGCATGACGAGTTTGGCTCCCCAGGACTCTTTATGATGGTCACATTAGCCTGGATTTGTTCTATTCTAATAAAAGAATAAAAACGCCTTTTCAAGTGATTGGCAGTGCACAGCAAGAGACAGGCCAGCTGCAACCAGTTGCTGAGAATCAGATACTGGAGCTTTAGAACCTGACAAGCAGAGCACAATTAATTCCCACTTCATAAAGTGTACAATAAATCTGTTTATTTTCAATTCATAAACACAAGGATTTCACTTTCCTCCATTTTCTTATTTAAGTATCTTTTTCTGGGGACATCACAATAAGCAGGAACTAAACACGTTTCAAGAATGGACCGAAAGAAATATAAATATGTAATTAATGGTATATAAGTTGTCCATCAAAAGAAACTAATAACCAATCATATTTAAAATGTAGGATGTTTAACACTGTGAGTCTGTGCATCACTACTAAAGATCAGTAAATTGCTGAGGTGGTGAAATGAATGAGTCAGCGTTTTACTTCCATACCCTGAACCACATCATTTATATTTTACAACCTGTCTAGAAAAATTCCACCTTTATCTTGTTTCATGTTTATAGAGTCACAGAGTCAAAGAGTCATAGAATCATACAGCATGGAAACAGACCCTTCGGTCCAACTAGCACATGCCAAATATCCTCTCAAACCAAAAGAGTTGAGCTTGCCTGCATTTGGTCTATACTCCTCCAAACTTTTCCTGTATTCATGTATTTATCCAAATGTCTTTTAAATGTTGTAACTGCACCTGCAACCACCATTTCCTCTGGCAGTTCATTCCATATACAAACCACTCTCTGTGCAAAAAGGTTGCCCAATGTGTTCTTTTTAAATCTTTCTCCTCTTGCCTTAAACTATGCTCCCTCGTTTTGAACTCCCCTACCCGAGGGAAAAGACCTTTGCTAATCATTTTATCAAGCCATACGCAGCCCATAATTTTATGAAACTCTCTAAGGTCATCCCTCAATCTCCTACACTCCAGTGAAAATGTTCCCAGACTAACCAGCCTTTAAAGTATTTTTAGATCAGTCAGCTTCCTGACGTGCAGAGCTAGCTGGCTTTTCTCTTCTATCTCCCAACAATATTCCTCATTAAATGGATTGTGCTTGAAAATTGCTGGCAAGGAATTTAAATATGAAAATCATTTTACCAGAATTGAAAGCATTGTTACAGAGCCTTCAGGTCCAAACCTCACACTTCTAAACAAATACCCACTTACACTCCCTACATTGAACATCCAATTTAGCCTCAGACTATAATTACTTTCACTCATATAATTATGCTCTTAGGAGAATCTTCTAATCAATCTCTCATTCTCTATCCTAATCTAACTCTTCAACAGTTGTGAAGTCTTGAAATAAATTTCATCTCCATGAACCACTTATCAGAATAATAATTGAGTTGGTTTTCCATTAATCTTCCCAAGGTTTTTATATTTGTGGGACCTCATCCTCAGTTAGGTTATGACCCTTCTGTACATACCAGGGCATGATCACATCAGAACACAGGAACAAAGGGAAGCTATTCAGCCTGTCAAGCCGCTTCCACCATTCAATTAGATCATGATTTTTGAGAAGGTGACCAAACAGGTGGGTTTTGGTAAAGCTGTTGATGTGGTGAATTTAGATTTCAGTAAGGCATTTGATAAAGTTCCCCATGGTAGGCTACTGCACAAAATATGGAGGCTTGGGATTGAGGGCGATTTAGTGGTTTGGATCAGAATTTAGCGAGCTGAAAGAAGACAAAGGATGGTGATTGATGGGAAATATTCATCCTGGAGTTCAGTTATTCGTGGTGTACCGCAAGGGGCCACTGCTGCTGTTTGTCATTTTTATGAACAACCTGGATGAGGGCACAGAAGGATGGGTTAATAAATTTGCAGATGACGCTAAGGTCGGTACAGTTGTGGATAGTGACGAAGGATGTTGTAAATTGCAGAGGAGCATAGATAAGCTGCAGAGCTGGGCTGAGAGGTGGCAAATGGAGTTTAATGTGGAAAAGTGTGAAGTGATTCACTTTGGAAGGAGTAACAGGAATGCAGAGTACTGAGCGAATGGTAAGATTCTTGGTAGTGTAGGTGAGCAGAGAGATCCTGGTGTCCATGTTTATAGATCCTCAAAGATGCCACCCAGGTTGATAGGGCTGTTAAGAAGGCATATGGTGTGTTAGCTTTTATTAGTAGAGGGATCGAGTTTTGGAACCATGAGGTCATGCTGCAGCTGTACAATACTCTGGTGCCGCCACACTTGGGGTAATGGGTGCAGTTCTGGTCACTTCATTATTGGAAAGATGTGGAAGCTTTGGAAAGGGTAGAGGGGAGATTTACTAGGATGTTACCAGGTATGTAGGGAAGGTCTTACGAGGAAGTGTTGAGGGACTTGGGGCTGTTTTTGTTCGAGAGAAGGAAGTTGAGAGGTGACTTAATTGAGACATATAAGATAATCCGAGGGTTAGGTTGGGTGGACAGTGAGAGCCTTTTTCCTAGGATGGTGATGGCTAGTATGAGGGGGCATAGCTTTAAATTGAGGGGTGATAGATATAGGACAGATGCCAGAGGTAGTTTCTTTACTCAGAGTAGTAGGGGCATGGAACGCACTGCCTGCAACAGTTGTAGACTCACCAGTTTTATGGGCATTTAAATGGTCATTGGATAGACATATGGATGAGAATGGAGAAAGTGAGGTCTGCAGATGCTGGAGATCAAAGTTGAAACTTTACTGCTGGAACAGCACAGCAGGTCAGGCAGCATCCAGGGAACAGGAGATTCGACGTTTCGGGCACAGGCCCTTCTTCAGGAATGAGCAGAGAGTGTTCAGCAGGAGAAGATAAAAGGTAGGGAGGAGGGACTTGGAGGAGGGGCGTTGGAAAAGGAGATGACCTGGGGTGTGCAGTGAGAGAGGGACTCACTGAAATCTTTGTAGAGAGAGGCAGAGAGCTTCTGCAAGGAAGGCATCCTTGTAAGAGGATTAGCAGTAGGTTGAAATCTTCGAGGAGAAAGTGAGGTCTGCAGATGCTGGAGATCAAAGTTGAAACTTTATTGCTGGAACAGCACAGCAGGTCAGGCAGCATCCAGGGAACAGGAGATTCGACGTTTCGGGCACAGGCCCTTCTTCAGGAATGAGCAGAGAGTGTTCAGCAGGAGAAGATAAAAGGTAGGGAGGAGGGACTTGGAGGAGGGGCGGGGGAAATGTGATAGGTGGA
>NC_057715.1:47265531-47302586 GCF_004010195.1 Chiloscyllium plagiosum
GCTTATACTCAAAACATTGATTTTCCTGCTCCTCAGATGCTCCCTGACCTGCTGTGCTTTTCCAGCACCACACTTCTCATCTCTGATCTCTAGCATCTGCAGTCCTCATTTTCTCCTCGAAGATTTCAACCTACTGCGAATCCTCTTACAAGGATGCCTTCCTTGAAGAAGCTCTCTGCCTCTCATTCCTGAAGAAGGGCCTGTGCCCGAAACGTCGAATCTCCTGTTTCCTGGATGCTGCCTGACCTGCTGTGCTGTTCCAGCAATAAAGTTTCAATATGGATGAGAATGGAATAGTGTAGGTTAGATGGCCTTCAGATTGGTTTCACAGAGCGATGCAACATCAAGGGCTGAATGGCCTGTACAGTGCTGTAATGTTCTATGTTCTAGGCTGATCATTCACTTCAAAGCAAAAGTTCAATTTCAGTCAATAACTCTCAGCCACATCCTGGAATACAGTAAATGGGTTTTTCTGAAATAGGATAGTCAGTCCAACAAGTCCATGCTGTGTTTACTCTCCAATACTGCCTCACAGATTCACAGAGAGTCATAGAGTTATACAACATAGAAACAGGCTCTTCGGCCTACCATGTCTATACCAACCAACAAATACCAGACTACACTCATCCCATTTACCCACATTTACTCTGCCCTGGCATTTTTAGTGCTTTAGCAGCTTCCTCCTATTATTGTAAGTTTCTCCCTCAATTCATTGTTCAGCACCACCTTAAATGTATTAATAAGATATTCATTTCTCCATCACCAATATTCAGTGCAACAATGCATACCACATACAAAATGCATTGCAGAAATTCACCTGGTGTTCTTAAACAGCACCTTCCAAACTCACTATCATTACCATATGGAAGCATGAGGGCAGCAGATACATGGGATTACCACCAGGTACATGTTCCTTCCAAGTTATTCATCATTCTGATTTGGGATCATAACATCATTCCTTTGCTGGGTCTAAGTCCTGGAATTCTCTCCATAATGGGCTTATTTATAGCACACAAATTGTAGTGGTTCAAGAAGGCAGCTCATTATTACCTTCTTAAGGATAACTAAAGATAAGCAATAAATGCTTACCCAACCAGTAATGCCCCCATCCCATGAACGAAGAAATGAAAAATCTTTGGACGAGCTATGAGGGGTGATAATATAACCACAGTTGCTGACAATATCCAGAATAATTGTACATTCAGGCTTTCTGCCCTATCTCAAATCTCACTTCATCCTTATTCCATACCCTGGTAATGTACAGGAGAAAAATGAGGACGGCAAATGCTGGAGATCAGAGTCAAAAAGTGTGGCACTGGAAAAGCACAGCAGGTCAGGCAGCATCCGAGGAGCAGGAGAATTAACATTTCGGGTATAAGTTTCATCAGGAATGTTGAGGGTTGGGGGGGAAAGGGGGCTGAGAGATAGCTAGGAGGGTCGGGGCTGGGGTGAAGGTGAGATAGCTGGGAAGGCGATAGGCAGATGCAGTTGTGGGGTGATGGTGATAGGTCGGAGGGGAGGGTAGAGTGGATAGGTGGGAAGGAAGATGGACAGGTAAGACAGTTCAAGAAGGCAGTGCCGAGTTGGAGGGTTGGATCTGGTATGAGGTGAGGAGAGGGGAGATGAGGAAACTCACGTCCATCCATCATGGCAAAGGCCTCAAAGCCCTCCATTTCTTCCTCTCTCACCGATCCCCAACCAGTACCCCTCCACCGACACACATTTGATTGGTGGAACTGGCCCTCACCCTCAACAACTTCTCCTTTGAATCCTCCCACTTCCTTCAAACCAAAGGGATAGCCATGGACACCTGCAGGGGCCCCAGCTATGCCTGCCTCTTCTTTGGAGACTGGAACAGTTCATCTTCCGCAGTTACATTGGCACCATCTCCCACCTTTTCCTCTGCTACATTGATGACTGTATCGGCACTAACTCGTGCTTCCATGAGGAGATTGAACAGTTCATCAACTTCACGAACACCTTCCACCTTGATCTCAAGTTCATTTGGACCATCTTGGACACCTTCCTCACCTTCCTGGACCTCTCAGTCTCCATCTCTGGTGACTGCCTTAGCACAATTATCTACTTCAAACCCACTTATTCCCACAGCTACATGGACTACACCTCCTCCCACACCCCCTCCCATAAAAACGCTATTCCTTCCTCCCAATTCCTCCACCTCCGCATTATCCAATTCCACTCCAATTCCACTCCAGGACATACCAGATGGCCTCCTATTTCAAGGATCACAATTTCCCCTCCCACGTGATCAACAATGCCCTCTAGTGCATCTCCTCCTCTTCCCACACCTCCACCCATGAACCCCACACCTTCAACCACATCAAGGATAGTACCCCCATGGTCTTCACCTTCCATCTCACTAATCTCCGGATACAGCATATTATCCTCTGCCATTTCCAATCAAACCCCATCACCAGACATATATTTCCCTCCCCACTGCTGTTGATAGTCCGCGGACACCATTCCCTCCGTGACTCCCTCATTAGATCCTTGGCCCCCCCCATCACCCACCAACCCATCCTCCACTCCCAGCACTTTCCATTGCCACTGCAAGGGATGTAAAACCTGTGCCCACACATCTCCCCTTACCTCCATCCAAGGCCCCAAAAGGATCCTTCAACATCCAGCAGAGATTTTCCTGCACATCCAAGCAGCTCATCTACTGTGTACATTGCTCTCTATGTAGTCTCCTCTACACTGTGGAGACAGGACATCAATTTGTGGAATGATTCAGGGAACATTTCTGGGACGCGCACCAACCAACCCCAGTGCTCTGTGGCTGACCACTTCAATTCCTCCTCCCACTCCGCCAAAGACATGCAAGCCCTAGGTCTCCACCAACTCAAAATCCAAGCCACCTAATGCTTGGAGGAAGAACGCCTCATCTTCTGCTTCGGAACTCTCCAACCACACGGCATCAATGATGACTTCACCAGTCTCCTCATCTCCCCTCTCCCACTTCATCCCAGATCCAATCCTCCAACTCTGCACTGCCCTCTTGCACTGTTCTACCTGTCCATCTTCCTTCCCACCTGTCCACTGTGCCCTTCCCTCCGACTTATCACCATCATCCCCATCCAGACTCTATCTATTGCCTTCCTAGCTATCTAATCTCCAACCCCAACCCCACCCTCCTTTTTATCTCTCAGCCCCCTTTCCCCCCAACTCCCAACACTCCTGATGAAGGGTTTATGCCCGAAATGTTGATTCTCCTGCTCCTTGGATGGTGACCGACCTGCTGTGCTTTTCCAACATCACACCTTTTGAAGCTGGTAATGTATTGTATACCATATAGCATGTGACCACAGATCTCATACATCTACTCTGCCAAGACTTCTCCTAAGCATCCTTCCCACTTGGTAGTGACACTGTAGACTAATTCCAGTAAGAATTGGTAGCACTTAAATTTACCCAAGGCACCCTAGATATTCAGGCAAAAATGACCTTGACCTTATAAAAACTTGGAGATCCTGTGACATGCTCTTGCAGTGGCAATGGATTTGTCAGCAACTTTGACATCATATGAATGACTATAAGTACAAACTCTGCCATCACTATCAAACCAGGGGATCAATCCTGATTCAAGAAGAGCGTAGGAGGGCATGTAAGGTGCACCACCAAGTGTCAAGCATAAGTAGCGATTATTTGACTGGGCTACATGATTCAACAATCAACGGATCAGATCTCAGCTCTGCAATTCTGTCACATCCAGTTGAGAATGGTGGTGGACAACCAAACAACCTCAGTGGAGATGAAGTATCCACAAATATCCCCATCCTCAATAATGGGGTACACTTTCAGCCAAAAGTGCCGAATGGATGATTTGTCTTGACATCCTCCAGTATCACACATGCCAGTCTTTATCAAGAAACATAGAAGATAAGAGCAAGAGGTGAACATTTGATCCCTTGAGCCTGCTTTGCCATTCATCATGATCATGGCTGATCATGAAGCTCAATATCCTAATCCTATCCTCTCCATATACCTTGAGCCTTTTAGCCACAAATGCTACGTCTGGAGTCAAAACTGGAGTCAATGGGAATCAGTAGAAAGCTCTCAGCTGGTTGGCCAGCACAAAGAGAGATGGTTGTGGATATTGGAGGCCAGTCATCTTAGCTGCAGGACATCTCTGCATGAATTCCTAAGTGTAATATCCAATGCCAACCACCTTCAGCTGCTTCTTCAATGATCTTCCTTCTATCATAATGTCAGAACTGGGGATGTTCTCTGATGACTGCACAATGAATCACACCACTTGCAATTCCTCACATACTTCAACAGTAAGATCTGGACAGTACCCAAGTGGTAAGACCTGTGCCACATATTACCGGCAATGGGTGGCACGGTGGCACAGTGGTTAGCACTGCTGCCTCACAGTGCCAGAGACCTAGATTCAATTCCCGCCTCAGGCGACTGACTGTGTGGAGTTTGCACATTCTCCCCGTGCCTGCGTGGGTTTCCTCCGAGTGCTCAGGTTTCCTCCCACAGTCCAAAAAATGTGCAGGTTAGGTGAATTGGCCATGCTAAATTGCCCGTAGTATTAGGTGCAGGTGTAAATGTAAGGGAATGGGTCTGGATGGGTGCGCTTTGGCAGGTCGGTGTGGACTTGTTGGGCCGAAGGGCCTGTTTCCACACTGTAAGTAATCTAATCTAATCATGACCATCTGCAACAAGAGAAAATCTAACCATCATCTCTCACCACTATTTAAAAGACACAAGTCAGGAGTGTAACAGAATACTCCCCACTGGCCTGAATGAGTACAGCTCCAATAACACTCAAGAAGCTTGAAACTATCTAGGACAGAGCATCCACATGATTAGCACCACATCCACAAACATACAATCCTCCTCATCAATACAATAGCAGCAGTATGTACCATCTACAAGATGCACTGTAGCAACTTATGTAATGTATATTATATAGTGTCCTTCAAAATCAGCAGTCTGGAAGAACCTATGGAAAGAGAAGCTGTTCAAATTTTAAGTCTACTATGACTTTTCTTCAGAACTCTTCTTTTTCTTTTTCTGTCATGATGTGGAGGTTGAATTGGCTGCACAGGGTTGTGGGGACTGTGAGGTTGGAAGCTGTAGAGGAAGATCTCCAGTTGGGATAACATCATGAAAATTGTAACCTGATGTTCAATGTTAGGGTCATGGTCCAGAGGAGATAGAAGCAAGTGTCTGAGAGTTGCCACTCAGCGTTTGCCAGATAGAGGTTTGCAAACAGACATGTTGGCACTGCTGCCTCACAGCACCAGAGTCTTGGGTTGAATTTCAGCCTTGGATAAGTGTCTGTGTGGAGGTGCACATTCTCCCCATGTCTGCTTGGGTTTTCGCCGGTTGCTTCGGTTTCCTCCCAGAGTCCAAACATGTGCAAGTTAGGTGGATTGGCATGGCTAAATTGTATCATAGTGTTCAGGGATGTGCAGGCTAAGTGGATTAGTCATGGGAAATTGCACTGTTATGGAAATAGGGTTGGGAACTGGGTTTGAGTGGGATGCTGTTCAGAGGGTCGGTGCAGTCTCGATGGGCAGAACAGCTTCTTTTTGGAGGATTCTCTCAAAACTGCACCACCTTTATCAGCAGGGTTGATAGCAAAAGCAGTGTTAGACCTCAGGGAACAGAGTGCAGCAAGTTAAGAGGGAGATCAGTCAGAGTATCGAAGGGGAGCAGAGAAATTAAAACAGCCAATGTCACATTGACAATTCTTGATGAAGAGTTCAATTGCTAATAAAAAAGCCAGAAGTAGGGGTCCAGCTAAGGGGGAGTATTGGAAACAGCTGAAAGGGTCTGTGTGACGGACAGAGGATTCCTAACCAATGAAGTGGTATATTGGCAAAGATGATGGAAGAAGAGTTCAGCACCATGTTTTGCCCGAATTTAATTGTGTAAAACTCAGTCCTTTGCTGAACACAAATTGCTCAGCATCAGAGAGGGGAAGTGGAGGGGAAAAAGAGTCTGAAGGATCATTAGTCTCTAGGAGATATTGGAGTTTGCATTGCTTAACATTTGAAAGGAAGAGAAAACATTTCTTGTTGAAGTTGAGAATGAGATGAGGAATTAAATAAAACTGGGACTGGGGCAGCAGTGATATAGCATGAGGCATTGCTGATGGAGAGAAGTCGAGAGTGCACATAAAGTGGTGCATGACACAGTATGAATCTCAGTTTGAGGAAGATAATATGATGAATACATTGGTACCAATGACGTATGTTAAAAAAGGTCTTAAGAGATGAATACAACGAGTTAGGAAGGAAGTTTAAAAGTAGTACCTCAAAGGTAATGATCTCAGGATGACTACTAGTGCCATGTGCTAGTCAGAGTAGAAATAGCAGAAATAATCCTCCTCCTTCCTCTAACCTAATAATAACATCTGTTGTGGTAAGTAGGTAAGTGCTGAATTTTGCTTGTTGTATTCTTTAGACCCAGTTTTTTTTAAAATAAAAGTTAGCTTTAGAGGGATGGCAGTGAAGGCAGTGCAATGTTCCTCCTGCAACATGTATGAGGTGAGGGATGCCATCGACGTCCCTGCGCTATCAAATTGGAAGAAAAGGCATACAAAGTGGCAAAGACCAGTAAGAAACTAGAAGATTGGGAAAACATTAAAGGTCAACAGAAAGCCACAAAAAATACTGTAAGGAAAAGTAGGATAGATGATGAGAGTAAACTAGATCAGAATATAAAGACAGGTAGCAAAGGTTTCTACAAATATATAAAACGAAAAAGAGTAGTGAAGGTAAACATTGGTCCTTTTGAGGATAAGAAGGGAGATTTAGTCATGGGATATGAGGAAATGGCTGAGGCATTGAACAGGTACATTTAGTTGGTCTTCACAATGGAGGACACGAATAACATGCCAGTAATTGACAAGGAGATGAAGGTAGGTGAGGATCTGGAAACAATCATTGTCATGAAAGATGTAGTGTTGGGCAAGTTAATGGAGCAAAAGGTAAACAAGCCTCCTGACCCTAATGGAATACATTCCAGGATACTAAAAGAGATGGCAGGAGAAATAACAAATACACTCATGGTAATTTTCCAAAATTTGCTGGACTCTGGGGCAGTTCCAGCAGACTGGAAAACAGTAAATGTGATGCCATTGCTTAAAAAAGGAGGTAGGAAAAAGATGGGGAATTATAGGCTGGTTAACTTAACTCCTGTAATGGGGAAAATGCTTGAATCCATCATTAAAGAAGAATTAGCAAAATATTTAGATAGAAATTGTCCCATTGGGTTGACGCAGCATGGGTTCATGAAGGACAGGTCATGCTTAGCCAATTTACTGCAATTCCAAGAAGACAATATGAGCACAAAGTATAATGAGAACCCAGTAGGTGTGGTTTATCCAGATTTCTAAAAGGTATTCGACAAGGTGCCACACAAAAGGCTGCTGCATAAGATAAAGATGCAATGTGTTAGCATAGATAGAGGATTGGTTAACTGACAGGAAGCAAAGAGTGGGGAGAAATGAGTCTTTTTCTGGTTAGCGATCAATGACTAATGATGTGCCTCAGGATCACAGTTGTTTACAATTTATATAGATGACTTGGAGTTGGAGACTATGTGTCATGTGTCAAAGTTTGTGGATGACACTAAGACGAGTGGTTGAGGAAAGTGTACAGAGGACTCTGAAAGTTTGCAGAGGGATATAGATAGTTTAAGTGAGTGGGCAAAGGTCTGGATGATGGAGTACAATTTTGATAAACATGAAGTCATCCATTTTCATACGAGTACAGTAAAAAAAACTATTATTTGATTGGTAAAAAAATTGCAGCATGCTGCTGTGCAGAGGGACCTGGGTGTCCTTGTGGCTGAATCACAGAAGGTTGGTATACAGGTTCAACAGGTAATTAAGAAGGCAAATGGAATTTTGGCCTTCATTGCTAAAGGGATTGAGTTTAAAAGCAGGGAGGTTATGTTGCAGCTGTATAAGGTGCTGTTGAGGCCACACCTGGAGTACTGCATGCAGTTTTGGTCTCCTTACTTGAGAAAGGATGTACTGGCACTAGAGAGGGTGCAGAGGAGGTTCACTAGGTTGATTCTGGAATTGAGGAGGTTGGCTTATGAAGGCAGATTCATTAGAATTTAGAAGAATGAGGGGGAATCTTATAGAAAAATATAATTATGAAGGGACTAGATAAGATAGAAGCAGGGAGGATGTTTCCACTGGCCGGTGAAGCTAGAACAGGAGGGCATAAAATCAAAATGAGGAAGAACAGATTTAGGACAGAATTAAGGAGGAACTTCTTCACCCAAAGGATCATGAATCTGTGGAATTCTCTGCCCAATAAAGTAGTTGAGGCTTCCTCATTGAATGCTTTCAAAGCTAAGATGGATACGTTTTTGAACAGTAAAGGAACTAAGGGTTATGATGAGAGAGTGAGTATGAGGAGCTGAGGCCATGGAAAGATCAGCCATGACCTTGTTGAATGATGGAGCTGGCTCCAAGCGCCAGATGGCCTACTCCTGCTCCTATTTCGTATGTTCTAATTGCAAATCTGATATGGCTCATGATGGGAACAGATCATTCTGAGCTGAGCTTTCTGACCAGGTGGGACTAGTTTAGTTTGGAAATTAACACGGAAATTGCAGCAAAAACTCAGCAGGTCTGGCTGCAGGGGAAGCAATAGCCTACAGGTGTTATCACTGGACTGTTAATCCAGAGACCTCAGGTAATACTCTGGGGACCTGGATTTGGATTCCACGGAGGCAGATGGTAGAATTTGTATTCATTAAAATAGAGTCTGGAATCAAGAGTCTAACAATATGCACAAATCCATTGTCAATTGTTGGGAAAACCCCATCTGGTTCACTGATGTCCTTTAGGGGAAAGGAAATTGCTCTCCTTACCTGGACTGGCCTACATGTGACTCACAGTAATGTGGTTGACTCTTAACTGCACTCTCGGCAATAAGTGCTGGCCTGGCCAGCAACACCCACATCCCATAAGTGATTAAAGAAAAAAATCCGTGGAGAGAAATCAGAGTTAACCTTTTGGGTCGAATGACCCTTCCTCAGAACTAGTTTAGTTTAGGATTATGGTCGGCATGGACTAGTTAAAGTGAAGGGTCTGTCTCCCTGCTACATGACTCTATGATTCCGAAGAGTGATCAGCTCTCATAATGAGCCATATCAGTTTCTACATTCATAAAAAGGTTCCCTGCCACATAACTCTACTCTGATGTTTTTAGTACAACACCAAAAGAGTGCTGCACTGTTAGCGGTGCTGTCATTCCAATGAAATATTGAACCCAGGCTCTTTTGGCCTTCCGGATGACTGTGATAGCTCCCACAGCATTATTTTGAGGAAATACTGTAGCATTATCCCTGTTGTTCTGGCCAATATTTATGTTGCTGAAAATTAACCAGAGTTTAGGTCATTATTTAAAAATAAAGGGTGACCCATTTAAAACAGAGATGAGGCAATATTTTCTTTTCCTCTCTGAAGGTTGAGAGTCTTTGGAATTCCCTTTCTCAAAAGGCAATGGATGCAGAATCTTTAAATATTTTTCAGGCAGAGTTAGATAGATTCTTGATCACCAAAGGCATGAAAAATTATCAGAGATATGCAGAAATGTAGAGTTGAGGTTAAAATCAGATCAAGCATGATCTTCGAACAGGGGCAGCACAGTGGCTCAGTGGTTAGCATTGCTGCCTCACAGCACCAGGGACCTGGGTTTGATTTCAGCCTTGGGTGACTGTCAGTGTGGAGTTTGAACACTCTTCCTGTGTCTGCACAGGTTTCCTCCAGGTGCTCCGGTTTTTTCCCACAGCCCAAAGATGTGCAGGTTAAGTAATTGGCCATGCTAAGTTGCCTGTAGTGCCTTGGAATGTGAAGGCTATGTGGGTTACCCATGGGAAATGTAGGGTTATAGGATAGGGAAGCTGGGACTGCATGGGATGCTTTTCAGAGGGTTGGTGTGGACTTGATGGGCTCAATGGCTTGCTTCCACAAGGTAGCAATTCTATGATTCTACAGATTGGAGGAGCAGGTTTGAGTGGCTGAGTTCATATCGACTGTCTAGTCATGGAATTGAAATATTAACACAGTTCTCTCTCTACAAATAACAATGCTCAACCTGTTGAGTTTTCTTATTAATCCCAGCATTTTCTGCTATTCTTTCAGCTTTACAGTATTCGTGGAATTATGCTTCTCCACTAATACATTGCTGTTTGTGGAAGCTTACTGTGCACAAATGTCACTGCCAAATATCTTGCATGACCCCAGTGCAGACACTTCAATTCACTGGCTGGACAACAGTTTGGGGAGTTCTGAGGTGACAAGGGGGCATAGCTTTAAATTAAGGGGGGTAGATATAGGACTGAAGTTAGGGGTAGGTTCTTCACTCAGCGAGTCGTAAGTTCATGGAATGCCCTGCCAGTAGCAGTGGTGGACTCTCCCTCTTTATGGTCATTTAAGCGGGCATTGGATAGGAATATGGAGGATAGTGGGTTAGTATAGGTTAGGTGGGCTTGGATCGGCGCAACATCGAGGGCCAAAGGGCCTGTACTGCGCTGTATTCTTCTATGTTCTATGTTCTATGTTCTATGTTTGTGGATTTCTGAATTTTTCCTAGCCTTCAGAGCTGTCACTGACTTTGCCTCCTTATATGTTTTTTCTCTAAGCTTTATATTCTCCTTAACTTCCTTGGTTAGCCATGGCTGGTTTATCCCTCTTAGAATCTTTCCACCTTACTGGGATATAGTTTTGCTGAGATTCATGAATTACCTCCTTCAATGTCTAGTATTGAATGCTTACTGTCTTGCCTGCTAATCTCTGTCCAGGCCACATTAGCTAACTCTAGCCTCATTGTATTATAAATACCTTTTATATTTAATTTAAACAGTTGTTTCTGACCCAAATTGCCCACATGCAAACAGAATTCTAAATTCTAACATGCAATGACCACTACTTCCACCAAGAATTCTGGGTAATCCAAGATGAAGGATGGGAAACATTTCTGGCTGTAACAGCTGCTTCTTTTTTGAGTTATTTCAGGTGCTGGAGGTGATTTCCTCGAATTCCAGGAGCAGCAATTACTGTTTTATATGCTGTTGCATTGTTTTGGAACTTTGGGAAAAAAGTCAAAATAACAGCAGTTTTAAAAGGGAGAAGAACAGACAAAGGAAGCACATGGTGAGGTCAGTGCAGGAGAGAGAGAAAGAAAGAAACTGACACTGCCTTTGTTGTTTGAATTCATGGATCGCTGGACATCGGAGTGCATCTGGGAAAATTGACAAGCAGTGAAATTCCTAACTGATCTTGGAGGAACTGTTGGGTGAAGTTCACAGCACAGAAGCAGACCTACAGAAAGGCTGCAGTAGTGAGTCGAGTGGGTTCTTTCTTGATTATATGTTTTTGGAGACATGTCTCTTGATTAAACATAAAATATAAGCCATAACTATTAATTTAACCTAGGGCAATGTTTGTAGAGGAATAAAACGGTGTTATTTTCTGGGTCTGTAGATTGTGAAGAAGCAAAAATGGCCTTTAGTAGAGTGAAATGTGCTTCTTGTCAAATGTGGGAGTTTAAAGAGAGTTTAAGGATTACAGCGGATTATGTCAGCCATAAATGCTGTTGGTCGTGAATATTATCTGATTGAATGGATCGGTTGAAGAGACAGTTAGAAGCAATCAGGAATTTACAACAGCAAATGGATGGATGGCAGTTATAGGAATAGGAGAAAGTCTCAGATATAGTCACATAGATGGGTTAACTCCAGGAAAGGTAAGAGAGGTAGGCAGCTAGTGCAGGATTCTTTTGTGGCTATATCCATTTCAAACAAGTATGCTATTTTGGAAAATGGAGGGGGGATGGATTCTCAGGGGAATATAGCACGAACAGCCAAGTTTCTGGTATTGAGATTGGCTCGAATGCAATGAGGGGTATGTCAGGTTCCAAGAGATCAATTGTGTTAGAGGTTTCTCAAGTCCGAGGTACAGACAGACGTTTCTGTGGCCAGCAGCGAAAAATCAGAATGGCGTTTTGCTTCCCTGGTGCCAGGATCAAGGATGACTCAGAGAGGGTGCAGAGTGTTCTCACGGGAGAGGGGCCAACAAGAGGTCATTGTCCACATTGGAACCAACAACATAGGAAGGGAAAAGGTTGAGAGTCTGAAGGGAGATTGCAGAGAGTAAGGCAGGAATTTAAAAAGGAGGTCCTTGAGAGTAGTAATATCTGGATTACTCCCGGTGCTACGAGCTAGTGAGGGCAGGAATAGTAGATGAATGCATGGCTGAGGAGCTGGTGTATGGAAGAAGGAATCACATTTTTGGATCATTGGAATCTCTTTTGGGTAGAAGTGACCTGTACAAGGAGGATGGATTGCACCTAAATTGGAAGGGGACTAATATACTGGCAGGGAAATTTGCTAGAGATGCTCAGGAGGATTTAAACTGGTAAGGTAGGGGCTGGGACCCAGGGAGGTAGTGAGGAAAGAGGTCAATCTGAGACTGATACAGTTGAGAACAGAAGCGAGTCAAACAGTCAGGGAAGGCAGGGAAAAGGTAGGATGAATAAATTAAACTGCATTTATTTCAATGCAAGGGGCCTAAAAGGGAAGGCAGATGAACTCAAGGCATGGTTAGGAGCATGGGACTGGGATATCATAGCAATTACAGAAACATGGCTCAGGGATGGGCAGGACTGGCAGCTTCATGTTCCAGGATACAAATGCTACAGGAAGGATAGAAAGGGATGCAAGAGTGGAGGGGGAGTGGGGTTTTTGATAAGGATAGCATTACAGCTGTGCTGAGGGAGGATATTCCCAGAAATACATCCAGGGAAGTTTGGGTGGAACTGAGAAATAAGAAAGGGATGATCATCTTATATGGATTGTATTATAGACCTCCTAATAGTCAGAGGGAAATTAAGAAACAAATTTGTAAGGAGATCTCAGCTATCCATAAGAATAATAGGGTGATTATGGTAGGGGATTATAACTTTTCAAATATAGACTGGGACTGCCATAGTGTTATCGGTCTAGATGGAGAGGAATTTCTTAAGTGTGTACAAGACAATTTTCTGCTTCAGTATATGGAGCAAAACTTGACCTACTCTTGGGAAATAAGGCAGGGCAGGTGACTGAGGTGTCAGTGGGAGAGCACTTTGGGGCCAGTGACCATAATTCTATTAGATTTAAAATAGTGTTGGAAAAGGATAGACCAGATCTAAAAGTTGAAGTTCTAAATTGGAGAAAGGCCAATTCTGACAGTATTAGGCAAGAACTTTCGAAAGCTGACTGGGGCAAATGTTCACAGGTAAAGGGATGGCTGGAAAATGGGAAGCCTTCAGAAATGAGCTAACGAGAGTCCAGAGAAATATATTCCTGTTACAGTGAAAGGAAAGGCTGGTAGGTATAGGGAACGCTGGATGACTAAGAAATTGAGGGTTTGGTTAAGGAAAAGAAGGAAGCATATGTAAGGTATAGACAGGATAGTTCGAGTGAATCCTTAGAAGAGTATAAAGGAAGTAAGAGTATACTTAAGAGGGAAATCAGGAGGGCAAAACAGGGACATGGGATAGCTTTGACAAACAGAATTAAGGAGAATCCAAAGGGTTTTTACAAATACATTAAGGACAAAAGGTTAACTCGGGAGAGAATAAGGCCCCTCAAAGATCAGCAAGGCAGCTTTTGTGTGGAGCTGCAGAAAATGGGGGAGATACTAAATGAGTATTTTGCATCAATATTTTCTGTGGAAAAGGATATCGAAGATAGATGGTGACTCTTTGAAAAATGTCCAAATTACAGAGGAGGAAGTGCTGGATGTCTTGAAATGGGTAAGTGTGGATACATCCCCAGGACCTGATCAAGTGTACCCTAGAACTATGTGGGAAGCTAGAGAAGTGATTGCTGGGCATCTTGCTGAGATATTTATATCATTGATAGTCACAGGTGAGGTGCCAGAAGACTGGAGGTTGGCTAACGTGGTGCCACTCTTTAAGAATTTGGGATAGTCAACATGGCTATGTGTATGGGAAATCATGTCTCGCAAACTTGATTGAGTTTTTTGAGGAAGTAACAAAGAGGATTGATGAGGGCAGAATGGTAGATGTGATCCACATGGACTTCAGTAAGGCATTCGACAAGGTTCCCCATGGGAGATTGATTAGCAAGGTTAGATCTCACGGAATACAGGGAGAACTAGCCATTTGGATACAGACTGGCTCAAAGGTAGAATACGAAGGATGGTGGTGGAGGCCTGTGACCAGTGGAGTGCCACAAGGATTGGTGCTGAGTCCTCTACTTTTTGTCATTTACATAGATGATTTGGATGCGAGCATAAGAGGTACAATTAGTAAGTTTGCAGATGATACCAAAATTGGAGGTGTAGTGGACAGCAAAGAGGGTTACCTTAGATTACAACAGGATCTTGACCAGATGGGCCAATGGGCAGAGAAGTGGCAGATGGAGTTTAATTCAGATAAAAGCGAGGTGCTGCATTTTGGGAAAGCCAATCTCAGCAGGACGTGTACACTTAATTGTAAGGTCCGAGGAAGTGTTGCTGAACAAAGAGACCTTGGAGTGCAGGTTCATAGCTCCTTGAAAGTGGAGTCGCAGGTAGATAGGATAGTGTAGAAGGCATTTGGTATGCTTTCGTTTATTGGTCAGAGTGTTGACTACAGTAGTCATGTTGCGGCTGTACAGGACATTGGTTAGGCCACTGTTGGAATATTGTGTGCAATTCTAATCTCCTTCTTGTAGGAAAGATGTTGTGAAACTTGAAAGGGTTCAGAAAAGATTTACAAGGATGTTGCCAGTGTTGGAGGATTTGAGCTATAGGGAAAGGCTGAACAGGCTGGCGGCTTTTTTACCTGGAGCGTCGGAGGCCGAGGGGTGACCTTATAGAGGTTTACAAAATTATGAGAGGCATGGATAGGGTAAATAAACAAAATCTTTTCCCTGGGGTTGAGGAGTCTAGAACTAGAGGGCGTAGGTTCAGGGTGAGAGGGGAAAGATATAAAAGAGATTGAAGAGGCAACTTTTTCACACAGAGTGGTACATGTATGGAATGAGCTGCCAGACAAAGTGGTGGACGCTGGTACAGTTGCAACATTTAAGAGGCATTTGGATGGGTATATGAATAGGATGCAACATTTAAGAGGCATTTGGATGGGTATATGAATAGGAGGGGTTTGGAGGGGTAGCGCCGGGTGCTGGCAGGTGGGACTAGATTGGGTTGGGATATCTGGTCGGCATGGATGGGTTGGACTGAAGGGTCTGTTTCCATGCTGTACATCTCTATGACTCGATGACTCTATAAATGCAGCACCTCACATTTATCTGAATTAAACTCCATCTGCCACTTCTCAGCCCATTGGCCCATCTGGCCCAGATCCTGTTGTAATCTGAGGTAACCCTCTTCGCTGTCCACTACACCTCCAATTTTGGTGTCATCTGCAAACTTACTAACTGTACCTCTTATGCTCGCAATAGAGGTTTACAAAATTATGAGGGGCATGGATAGGATAAATAGACAAAGTCTTTTCCTTGGGATCGAGGAGTCCAGAACTAGAGGGCATAGGTTTAGGGTGAGAGGGGAAAGATATAAAAGAGACCTAAGGGGCAACTTTTTCACGCAGAGAGTGGTACATGTATGGAATGAGCTGCCAGAGGGTGTGGTGGAGGCTGGTACAATTGCAACATTTAAGAGGCATTTGGATGGGTATATGAATAGGAAGGGTTTGGAGGGATATGGGACAGGTGCTGGCAGGTGGGACTAGATTGGGTTGGGATATCTGGTCGGCATGGATGGGTTGGACCGAAGGGTCTGTTTCCATGCTGTACATCTCTATGACTCGATGACTCTATTTATTAAACATGCCTCATTAGGAGATATTGTGTTTAATTTATGTGCCTTTTGAGGCAGTCTCAGCCAGAGTGGATAGAAGGGAACAAGTAAATGTATTGTATTTGGGCTTCCAGAAGGCATTCAATAAGGCAGCTCACAAAAGGTTTGGTCATGAGATAAGAGCCCATGATGTTGAAGATATATTGGCGTGAATAGAAAATTGGTTGAAGGACAAGCTATGTGAGTGGGAACAAATGGGCTGGCAATCTTGGACTAGTGGGGACCCCCAGGGATCAATGTTGAGACTGTAAATATTTACAATATATATTTACAAGAGGGGAGGCCACACTGGATCTGGTGCTTGGTAATGAACCAGGCCAGGTGTTTGATTTAGTTGTAGGTGAGCACTTTGGACGGAGTGACCATAATTTAGTTACATTTAGTTTAGCGATGGAAGAGATAGGTACATGCCACAGGGCAAGAGTTATCGATTGGGCAAGGGCAAGTACAATGCGATTAGGCAAGAATTAGGCTGCATAGAATGGGGTAGCAAAACACAGGAGATGAGAACAATGGAAATGTGGAGCTAGTTTAAGGAACAGATGTTGCATGTCCTTGATAGGTATAGCCCTGTCAGGCAGGGAGGAAGCGATACGGTAAGGGAACCCTGGTTTACTACAGAAATTGCATCTCTTGTTAAGCGGTAGAAGGAGGCTTATGTGTTGATGAGACAAGATGGTTCAGGTGAGGCGATGGAGAGTTACAGATTAGCTAGGAAGGATTTAAATAGAGTTAAGAAGAGCAAGGATGGGACATGAGCAGTCTTTAGCAGGTAGAATAAAGGAGAACCCTAAAACTTTCTATAAATATGTGAGGAACAAGAGGTTGATGAGGGTAAGGATAGGGCCAGTCCAAGACAGAAGTGGAAAGTTGTGTGTGGACCCTGTGGAGATCAGAGAGGTGCTAAACCAACATTTCTCATCACTTTTCACTCAGGAAAAGGAGAATATTGTAGAAGAGAAGAAGACACGAATATTGTAGAAGACACGAGATATTGGACTAGAAAGGATCGAGCTTAGTTACGAAGAGGTGTTATCAATTCCAGAAGGAGTGTAAGTAGACAAGTCCCCTGGGCCGGATGGGATTTATTCAAGGATTCTCTGGGAAGCTAGGGAAGAGTTAGTGGAGCCTTTGTCTTTGATATTTGAGCTGTCATTGTCTACAGGTTTAGTACCAGAGAACTAAAGAAGGGGTTAGATTAAGGAGCCTTAGATGACAAGAACAAAGGAGTTTCTTATCAAAAGAAAGAAGGCAGCTTATGTAAGGTGGAGGAAGCAAGGATCCAGCACAGCTTTAGAGGATTACAGGCTTACTAGAAAGGAGCTCAGAAATGTACTGAGGAGAGCCAGGAGGGGGTATGACAAAGGCTTGGCAGGAAGGATTAGGGAGAGCCAAAATGCATTTTACTCATACGTGAGGAATAAGAGGCTAATCTGGGAGAAGGTAGAGCCGGTCAGGGATAGTGTAGTGAACTTGTGTGTGGAGTCTGAGCAGATAAGGGAGGCCCTAAATAAGTTTTTTGCTTCAGTTTTCACTAAGGAAAGGGACCTTGTTGTGAATGAGAACTTTGAGGAGCTGGGATACAGGCTTGACCAGATCAAGATTGATGAAGTTGATGTGCTGGAAATTTTGGCAAACATTAAGATCGGTAAGTCCCCAGGGCCAGACCAGACTTATTCCTGAAGAAGGGCCTGTGCCCGAAACGTCGAATCTCCTGTTCCCTGGATGCTGCCTGACCTGCTGTGCTGTTCCAGCAATAAAGTTTCAACTTATCCTAGGCTGCTCCGGGAAGTGAGAAAGGAGGTTGCTAAGCCACTAGTGAAGATCTTTTCTTCCTCACTTTCCATGGGAGTCGTACTGGAGGGTTGGAGGGAGGTGAATGTTGTTCCTCTTTTCAAGAAGGGGAATAGGGAAATCCCTGGCAATTACAGACCAGTCAGTTTTACGTCTGTGGTCAGCAAGGTTTTGGAAAGAATTCTGAAGAATAAGTTTTATGACTATTTGGAAATGCATAGAGTGATTAAAGGCAGTCAGTATACCAAGTGAGGGACAGATCGTGCCTCACAAATCTTATTGAGTTATTTGACGAGTGACGAGATAGGTTAATGAAGGTTGAGTAGTGGATGTGGTGTATATGGACTTCAGCAAGGCCTTTATAAGGTTCACCATGGTAGGCTCATTCATAAAGTCAGGAGGTATGGGATACAGGGAGATTTGGCTGTCTGGATTCAGAATTGGCTGGCTGACAGTAGGCAGAGAGTGGTTGTAGCTGGAAAGTATTCTGCCTGGAGGTCGGTTGTGAGTGGTGCCCCACAGGGCTCTGTTCTTGGGCCTCTGCGCTTAGTAGTTTTTATAAATGTTTGAGGGGTGGGTTAGTAAATTTGCTAATGACACAAAGGTTGGAGGTGCTGTTGATAGTATCGAGGGCTATTGCAGGCTGCAGTGTGACATATGGAAAGGTTACAGACCTAGGCTGAGAAATGGTAGATGGAGTTCAACCTGGATAAATGTGAAGTGATGCATTTTGGAAGGTCAAACTTGAATGCTGAATATAGGATTAAAGTCAGATTCATGGCAGTCTGAAGGAACAGAGGGATCTTGGTGTTCAAGTGCATAGATCCCTCAAAGTTGCCACCCAAGTGGATAGGGTTGTTAAGAAAGCATGTGGTGTTTTGGCCTCTATTAATAGGAGGATCAAGTTTAAGAGCCGCAAGGTTTTTCTACAGCTCTACAAGACCCTGGTGAGACCACACATGGAATATTGTGTCCAGTTCTGGTTCCCCTATTATAGGAAAGATACGGAGGCTTTGGAGAGGGTGCAAAGAAGGTTTACCTGGACTGGGGGGGGGGGGGGGGCATGTCTTATGAAGAGAGGTTGACTAAGCTCGGACATTTCTCTCTGAAAAGAAGGAGGAAGAGAGTTGACCTGATAGAGGTATACAAGGTAATGAGAGGTTTGGGTAGAGTCAATAGCCAGAGACATTTTCCCAGGGCAGGATTGACTGGCATGAGCAGTCATAGTTTTAAGATGTTAGGAGCAAGGTATAGAGAAGACATCAGAGATACATTCTTTATGCAGAGAGTGCTAAATGCATGGAAGTGATGGTGGTAGAAACAGAGTCATTAGGGACTTTAAGCGATTGCTGGACATGCACATGGACAGCAGTGAATTGAGGGGTGCCTAGGTTAGGCTATTTTATTTTAGATTAGGAATAATTCTCGGCACAACGTCGTGGGCCGAATGACCTGTTCTGTGCTGTACTTTTCTATGTTCTATGTTCTATGACTTGAGGATTGCAAATGTTGTGTCCTTGTCCAAGAAGGACAGTAGAGATGACCCAGGTAATTATAGACCAGTGAGCCTTACTTCTGTTGTAGGAAAGGTTTTGGAAAGGATTATAAGAGATAAGATTTATAGTCACCTAGGAAGCAACAATTTGATTTCAGATAGTCAACACGGTTTCGTCAAGGGCAGGTTCTGTCTCAAAAATCTGAGTTTTTTGAGAAGGTGACAAAGCATGTAGATGAGGGTCGGGCAGTTGACGTGATGTACATGGATCTCAGTAAAGCCTTTGATCAGGTTCCACACAATTAGGCTGTTGGAGAAAATGCAGAGGCTTGGGATTGAGGGTAATTTAGCAGTCTGGATTAAAAACTGGCTTTCTGAAAGAAGGCAGCGAGTGGTAGTTGATGGAAAATATTCAGCCTGGAGTCCGGTTAATAGTGGTGTGCCACAAGGATCTGTTTTGGGACCACTGCTGTTTGTCATGTCTATAAATGACTTAGACACAGACATAGGTGGATGGGTTAGTAAGTTTGCAGATGACACTGAAGTCAGTGGAGTAGTGGACAGTGTGGAAGGATGTTAAAAGTTGCAGGGGGACTTGGATAAACTGCAGAACTGGGCTGAGAGGTGGCAAATGAAGTTCAATGTAGCTAAATGTGGGGTGATGCACTTTGGGAAGAATAACAGGAAGACAGAGTACCGGGTCAATGAAAAGATTCTTGGTAGTGTGGATGTGCAGAGGGATCTCGGAGTCCATGTACATAGATCCCTGAAAGTTGCCACCCAGGCTGATAGTGCTGTTAAGAAGGCATATGATGTGTTAGGTTTCATTGGTAGAGGGATTGAGTTCCGGAACCGCAATGTCATTCTGCAACTATACAAAACGCTGGTGCAGCTGCACAGTTCTGGTCGCCCCATTACAGGAAGGATGTGGAAGCATTGGAAAAGGTGCAGGGGAGATTTACCAGGATGTTGCCTGGTCTGGAGGGAAGGTATAATTTGGAAAGGCTGAGAGACCTGGGTCTGTTCTCATTGGAAAGAAGAAGGCTAAAAGAGGATTTGATAGAGACATACAAGATGATCAGAGGATTAGATAGGGTTGACAACAAGTCTTTTTCCGAGGACGATGATGTCAGCTTGTACGAGGGGGGCATAACTACAAATTAAGAGGTGATAGATTTAAGACAGATGTTAGAGGCAGGTTCTTTACTCAGAGAGTGGAATGCCCTGCCTGCCAATATAGTTAACTCGGCTACATTAGGGAGATTTAAACAATCCTTGGATAAGCACATGGATGACTATGGGATAGTGGAGGGAGATGAGCTTAGAATAGAACAGGTCGGCGCAACATCGAGGGCTGAAGGGCCTGTATTGCACTGTATTGTTCTATGTTCTATGTTCTATGTTCTATATCATTAACTTAGAATCACAGAAGAGCCCTTTCAGCTCATCAACTCTATGTCACCACAAATATAAATATTGATAATTTCATTTTCCTGCACCAGGCCTCTCACCTTGAGTGTTATGATAAATCAAGTGCTCATCCAAATACTTTTTAAAGGATGAGATGTTTCCTGCCTCAGCTACTCTTGGGTGGCATGGTGGCTCAGTGGTTAGCACTGCCACCTCAGCGCCAGGACTCGGGTTCGATTCCAACCTTGGGTGATCGTGTAGAATTTGCATATTCTCCCTGTGTCTGAATGGGTTTCCTCCAGATACTCCAGCTTCCTCCCACAATCCAAAGATGTGCAAATTAGGTGAATTGGCCAAGCTAAATTGCTCAGTGTTCAGTGATGTGTAGGTTAAATGCATTAGTCAGGGGAATGTAGAATTTGGGAATGGGTCTGTGTGGGATTCTCTTCGGAGGGTCAGTGTGGACTTGTTGGGCTAAATGACCTGTTTCCATACTGTAGAGATTCTATGATTCACTCTCTCAGGCTGTACATTCCAGACCCCCACCTTCTGAAAACCTCTTTCTTCAAACCTCCTGCATTTCGCTTTAAAAGTGATTATTATGATTATTGAGCCTATTTACTTGGTGCTAGGAAACAAAGGTACTGAAACACAAAGATAGGTGGAAAGGAAAGTTGCAAGAGGGCTGCAAACAGGTTATCAGAGGTAGTAATAAGTTAAGTGAATGGGCGAGAAGTTGAAAAGTGGAACATAATATGGAAAAATATGAAATTGGAGGGAGAACAAGATAACGGATCATCATCTAAATGGAGACAATCTACTGCAACAAATGGACTTGGGATATATATGCACGAAACACAAAGCTAGCAGACAGGTGCAGCAGGTTATCAAGAAAGCTAATGTAATCTTGACCCTTTTTTCAAAATGATTGATAGTATGAGTAGGGACATCTTGCTACAACTGTACAAGGTGCTGGTGAGTCCACATCTGGAGTACTGTGAGTTTTTGTCCCTTTATTTAGGTAAGTTATAATTCCATTAGAGGCAGGTCAGAGAAGATTCACTCAGATGATATCTGGAATCGAGGAATTGTCATAGAGTAAAAGTTGGGACTCTACTCACTAGAGTTTTGAAGATTGAAAGGTAATCTCACTGATGCATTTAGGATTGCTCAGAGGCTTGACATGGTAAATGCTAAGATGATGTTTCCCCATATGGGAGAGTCTAGGATCAGAGTGCATTGTTTCAGAATACAGGGGTACAAAATTAACACAAATGAAAAGGAATTTCCAGAGATTTGGGAGTCCTTGAAACTCTTTGCAAAGAGAGCTGTGGGGCAGAATCCTTGTGTATATTTAAGGCTGGTATAGATAGATTCTTGATCAATAGGGGAATCAAGGGTGAAGGGGAAAATACAGGCAGGTGGACATAAATATTGGATCAGCCATGACTCCATTGAACGGTGGAGCGGTTGAAGGGGCCTACTCCTGTTCCTAATTCTTATGGAATTATGGAATTAACTTTGGGTGAGTTCAAAACATAAAAGATGGAACCTCACAAGAATGTAAGAACTAGGGGCAGGAATGAGCAATTCTAACTCTCAAGCCTACTCCATCATTTAACATGATCATAGTAACACGCAAACTTAAACTAGCTAGTGAAACAACAGTCCCTTAATGAGAACTGACTTACATCTGAAACATTGACTGTGTAGATCAGGCAGTTTAAACATCAGTCCTCAATAAAAAAGGAATACCAGTGAACAAACCAGCTACACAATTTAGCCAGTTCAGGAATCAGGCTTTTTATCTTCCTTCTCTCCCTCCCTCCCCACCACCACCTCCCCCCTCCCCGCACAATATTCTATTGTAAATTAAACACTTCAGCAAACACAAATGCTGTGGGTCATGGAGATCTGAGATAAAAACAAAAAGTGGGAGAAACTCAGCAGTTCTGAAGAAGAGTCATGCTAGACTCAAAACATTAACTTTGTGTCTCTCTCCACAGATGCTGTCAGAGCAGCTGAGTTTCTCTAGCACCTTTTATTTTATTTCAGATCTCCAGCAACTGTAACAATTTGCTTTTATTTGAGTGTAGACAACTGAGTTGTTGCTCTTCTGGATGTAGCATTTCTGAGTTGAGCATTTTAAAGTAATCTCTGCTTGAAACAGGAGCACCCATGGTTGGTCACTACCAACAAGTAGGGACTTGAAGCTTACTAGATGGGTTAGAGACCAAGAGACTGAGTGAAAGAGATAGAGAGCACGGAGACTCCTGTTAGGTCATTTTCCTAAGCATTTGCCTTCAGCTTTGCTGAGAAAACATTTGCTGAAATATGTAAGGGGTTGGCTTGGCATGTAGACTGCCTTATCGTGCTATCAGGAGGGCTAAACAAAAATAATTAACCAGATATTCCAAAGATGACATACTTAGCTTGTGTCTGGAAGCTATCTTAGCCATTGTTCAAGTGATTAGTATTAATGGAATATCTCCTACAGGTGACTGCCTCATATGATGCAGTTGTTGGTTTGCGCACTGAGCTGGTGGGTTGCCATGCAGATGTTTCGTCACCACGCTAGGTAACATCATCAGCTCGGCAAGCAAACCAACAACCGCATCCACACCTTGAGCTACAAATCTTTGCAAAAATGCCTTACATAATTTCCAAGGATATCTTACAAATGAGATACAAAGGAATCCTTCACTCTTTACTGAAGTCTTACTTTTTCAGTTATGCCATTTCAATCTCAATGGGCATTGGAATGAGAAACATTCAGTAAGACAAATCATGCAGGCGTCTTGGCTGCTGAACTCAAGCTACTTTGTAATGATTTCCTTAGACATCTTCTATCCTAAGATCTCCATGAGGCAGTGGGGCTATTCATCCACAGCTGGGGTCTGCTTTGTGGGTACCAGAGGGCCCATGCTGGTCAGTTTCCGCCCACATTGTATACTTTAGCTGAGGGGAATTGGGTTTGATTAGCTCAGTTGGTTGGACAGCTGGTTTGTGATGTAAAGCGATGTCAACAATATGTGTTCAATTCCTATACCAGCTGAGGTTGTCACGAAAGACCATCTTTCTCAACTGCTACCTTGCCTGTGCCACAGTCACCCTCCATTTAAACCACCACTAGTCATCTTTTTCTAAAGAGAGAGCAGCCTATGGACTACAGCAACTTTACCTTTTAATGTGTTATTTCAGCAAGAAATCCATAAGGTTCTCTTTCAGTTCTGTACTAAATGTCCTCCTACTCCAATAAACTAGTAGCTGCATTTCATGAATTGATCTGAAATATATAGATAAAACCTCACACAAATTTATCATGAGACAACCATCTGCAAAATGTCAACAGGCATGACTTTCATGCTGCCTTATTCTGTATTGACATTAATTGAGATGAAGATTGGGTACAGAGGTTGTATTCTCTCTTATTGTGTTCTAACATGTAAGTATTTAATATCTGTTTGCAGAGAACACAGGTCCGTAACCATGGATACCATTCCCATTCAGCATCTGTTCACCAGACCTGACGGATCTAACCTATATATTGAAAATAGTTCATCTTTAGTGAATGGAATAAGGGAAGCCAAGCAGCTCCTTGTGCCTTTGGAGCTATCATCCTCCTTCACTTAGTCCTACTGTTCCTTCACTCATTAAATGTTCGAATATAATCACACAGCAATTGGATGCCTGATAATTCTTGATGTGTTCAGTAGATAAAAAGCTTTTCACATTTTGGCAACTGTAATGGACATATCAGTCCTCTTCCCAAAGGAATTGTGTATGGCATATAAATTAAACCCACAGAATCCCAATAATGGGCTGATCCAGTCTGCCTTGAATCACATAGGAAATGATAGTCAAGAGGATTCATAAAGGATTCATATAGGCAAGTGAGAAGAAAGAAGTGGAAGGGTGCCTGACAGCATCAACGAGCAGAGCTCAGACAGCACCAGATATTAGTCCACTGCAGAACTTATCTCACAGCTCGACAGAAAAGAATGGAGCTGCTTCTTTCAATGCTTTGAGAATGTTCACACAGTTCTGTGAGAACTGCTGGTCCTTGTTTAAAACCTCAGGTCTAGCATCAATGCAGAGTGACATAACAGACTTCATGCTGTACTGTTTGGTGAGCTGCCGTCTGTATCTTTTAAGTGCATGGATTTTTTTCACAGCATAATCTAATTTTAACGTGTGTGTTGGTAGCTACTTTCTGGTCTCATGAGAAAGGTCTTGTAGCATAATCAAGATATTGCAGCTTTGTAACCATTTACAGTTCGTAATGCAGGTACTCCATTAATGCAGTGATGGCTAGGAGATCCTAACCTAGGATCTGTCTTCCACTTAAACGTACTTTACTCTCCCACCAAGTCCTTATGACATCTTCACAGATTAATTTGAAGATTAATTTTCTTCTATACTTTTTCAATTTACCTCTCCCCCTCTCTCAAGACCTGGACTTTGCAAATTCCATGTTCTGGAGGTTTCACCAGTATCTCTGAACATAGTCTCTTCAGACTTAAAAAAGCGGTAGTTTAGACACATAAAAATGCAAAAACTGGACCAATATTAGACCATTCCATCTTTTGAGGCTGCTCCCCCATCATTGGGAACATCCCTTCCTGAATCAAACTTGTCTCGTCCTGTTAGAAGTTTATAGGTTTCTCCAAGATTCTTCCGTCACTCTTCTGAACTCCAGTGAATATAATCTTAACCGATCCAGTTTCTCTTCATATGTCAGTCCTGCCAGTAACCAATCTATTAAATTTTTGTTTCAATTCTTCCATTCCCAGAACATCCTTCCTCAAATAAAGCGACCAAGGCTGCATACAATACTCCAGATGAGATCTTAACAATGCCCTGTACAACTACAGTGAAACATCTCTACTTCTGTACTCAAATCCTCACACTATGAATGCCAACATACTATTTGCCTTCTTCACCACCTGCTTTCTTTCAACAACTGGCATTCAATGACACCCAAATCTTGTTACACATTCCCCTTCCCTAATATATCCTAATTCAGATAATAATTTGCCTTTGTTTTTGCTACCAAAGTGGATAACGTCATAGTGTGCTTCATCCACCATGCATTTGCCCACTCACACAATTTGTTCAAATCACACTGAAGCATCTCTACATCCTCACAGCTCATTCTCCTTTCCAGCTTTGTATTTGTTGGGTAGTGTGAGAGGCGCTTGAGCAATACAACTGTCGTATATGAAGTAAAAGAGGAGTACTGTGAAACTCAACTGAACTGTATAAATTGTAATGTAACCTCCTGATCAGGGTGCCTACTTTGTGGTCACCCAGGCTTGCAAGAACGTATGAATACAGACTGCTTCAGAATTTGACTCAGACTGAAATTATTGAACAGTGAGCTTCATTTCTCACAATTGGGGGCTCGTGTCCGGGACCCTGTCATCACCGGCAGAGTATGCACCGTCGATGGCTGGGAAGACGTGTCCCGTTCCCTTTTAGAATGGTCCTGTGTTTCTCGATGGTGGGTGCCCCTCCCGGTAGACTGACCAGAATCCTTAGGGAGTCATTCTGAACCAGGAAAGAGTTAGGTGGTAATACTTGAATGGTAGGCACAGGGAGACGTTGAGCCAGGCAACTCCGTGCATGGACCAAGGTAAGAAAATTAACTTTTAAGTACTGCCTTGGTGGCTAGTAGTTAATAAGGGACTAACGAAGGAACTCAATATGGGCTGTGCCGAGGGTAAAGCAAAAGCCTCCGGGAAAAAAAAGGAAATGGAAATGGAGGTGGGGTCCCTGACAACATACCTCCAGAAAGTCCTTTGGGAAGTATGTTCCCCTATTTTGATTGGGGTTAGAGTCCCCTGGATTTGATTGGGGTTAGAATCCCCTAGGTCTGATTGGGGTTAGAGTCCCCTGGGTTTGATTCGAGTTAGAGCCCCCTAGGTTTGATTGGGGTTTGAGTTAGAATTGCCTTGGTGACTGGGAGTGTGATACTTGTCAAATCAAGGGACTGGCAGGTTGACCACTTTGGGAGGCAAAGGAAGCAAAAATGAGGTAAAGAAGTTCCAGAAGACATCCCTCCATAAAGTCCCTTGGGACGGATGTTGAAAAATTGGAAAAATACAACTTGCACAAGGGAAAAAGATAGGAAAAATATGATTAAGTATTGTTGCTTTGTATGGACTAAGGAATCCATTCTTCGTCCCGTTGTCTTCTGGCCAAAGTATGGGTCGGACGAAGACTGTGTTTGTAAATATTTGAATTTATATGTCAACAACTAACAGCCTTTCAGACATGAGGAATCAGATTATGCTTTGTGTCGGAAGGGTTAGTAGCTGAAGGGCTACTGAGGGTACATTTCGTAACTAAATTATGGCGAGACATCCAGAAAAATATTCAAAAGATAGAGGGGTGGAACAAGAAGCCTCTAGAGGAGTTGTTGCAGGAAGCCCAGAAAGTGTTTGTGAGATACGGTGTGTGTGTGTGTGTAAGAAAGAGCTGTCCAGCTAATAGAAAGTTTGTGATTCGGTTTAAATGCACATTTGTTTGTTGGTGATTGAATGTTTGTGCTTTGTTCCCTGGAGCTGGAGATCCAGGACTGTTTTGAATCTGATTTCTATTGTGGAAATTTAACATGATTTCTTTCAAGGTTAAGGATTTTACGGTGATTATGAAATAAAATGTTTACTCCTGTTCTTTTTACAGGTCATGATTGCCTTACTATCAGTTTCTAACTAACCTCTTTTATCCTTACATAAAAGCGATTTCAAATCAGGTTAATACAGAGGAAAACAACATTATAACCTTTTTTTGTGTTTCAGACTCATTTGTTTTCACTTAATTTTAAGATTGATGTGTTTCGTTGGTGATTATGAAGTGTTTCGTTGGTGATTATGAAGTGCCATCCGTAGCTTTATTTAGAAAGTCCCCTCCCTCAATGACAGTTGAAGTTTCAGTTAAATCAAAAAAAACCTATGGTTAATATCTGTGACCTTGGATTCGGCATTAGAAGTTTTTTTTTAACTTGAATAGACAAATCCTTTTAAGGCAGCTCCGGTTATTTCACGACCTATAGCATTGTAATTGAGCAATGACTGGCCAGGACTACTTAAGAAAACTAATTTTGGATTTAAATCAAGTGACTAAAACTGGGTAATTATAGTGAATTTCAAAGCTGGGAACCTTGCATTTTGCATTTTAAATATTAAATAATGAATAAATAAATTTATAATATATAAATATATTTACAAGTAAGATTCCAAAATGTATAGTTAGGAACAGGCTTTAAAGTTAGACAAGCATAAATTGATAAATTGGTTAAATAAGGTTAAAGTGAAAATAAAGGCAAGGAGATCAACTACAGAAGGGAAGAGAATGATGCAATGAGAAGGATAAAGCAAAGAGTACAGTTTTAAAAATGTTTTAGTCACTTCTTGCTTTTCCATCCTGAATTACAGATAATGATTTTATTTATATAATATACATATAATTAATAATTAATATTTATAATAAATCAATTGTATTAACCTGAATCAATATTAATTGGCAGGATTCCTTCACACATTCTCAGTGACCTGTTATATTAATTCATAGCCAATTTAAAACATGACAGCATTAATTCATTGTTAATTAAAGAATGGAAAGCTACATTACTGGCCGGAGTGTGTGCTGGCAGTGGCAGCAACAGCCTTATTGGTAGAGGAAAATCGGAATTTACTTTTAGGGGAGCCTTAATAGTCAGCACCCCACACCGATACGGATCATATTAAATCAGAAAGCAGGACAATGGCTCACAGACTCTAGGATCTTGAAATATGAGGCAATTTTAATAGAGAAGGATGACCTTGTGTTAGTCACAGACAGTTGCTTAAATCCAGCTGCATTCCTGTGGCGTGGAGAGGGGGAGTTCCCTGGTAATCCAGAACACGACTGCCTTGATATTATTGGACCTAAGGGACATCCCACTCTATGTGGGAGCTCGGTTGTTTATTGACGGGTCTTCCCGGATGATTGAGGGCAAGATACATAATGGATATGCTGTAATAGATGGGATGGAGGGAAGCGTAATCGATGCCTGGAGACTGCCTAACGGCTGGTCAGCCCAAACTTGTGAACTCTATGCCCTGGAAAGAGCTCTCAGAGCCTTAGAAGACAAGGAAGGAATGGTGTACACAGACTCCAAATATGCATTTGGAGTGGTACACACGTTCGGAAAAATTTGGCAAGAAAGAGGACTAATAAATACCATAGGAAAAGAAGTAGCACATGAGGAATTGATAAAACAAGTGCTGGGATCCCCGTTACTCCTGAGAGAAATAGCATTAGTTCATATAAATGGACATCAAAAGGGGAATGATCCGGAAGTAAGAGGAAATAGACTGGCCGATGAGGTAGCTAAAGAAGCGGCCCTGAATCCACAAGGAGCCGCAACATTCTCCCTAATACCTGTAATTCCGGATCCTCAGGGTACCCCGTTGTTTACTGCAAAGGAGGAGGAGGAACTAAAAGACTTAGGGGCCACAAAGACAGTGGTTGGGCGCTGGATGTTACCCGATGGGGGGGGGAAAAGTTGAACAAAATGATGATGCGAGAGATTATGGCTGTCCTACATCAGGGGAGTCATTGGGGAGTGCAAGCAATGTGTGATTTAGTCTTAAGAAAATATGGATGCAAAGGGATATATACGATAGCCAAACAGATATGTGAGGGATGCATAACACGCAGGAAGGTAAACAAGAAGGTGCTAAGGAAACAAGTCCCAGGAGGGAGAGAACCTGGGCTAAGACCATTCCAGAGCAGAGATTATACCGAATTACCCCGAGTGGGAATACTGAGATATATGTTGGCAATAGTTGATCATTTATCTGGATGGGTGGAGGCGTATCCTCTGGCCACTGCCACCGCAAGTGGGGTGTCCAAGATAATACTTGAACACATTGTTCCCAGATATGGGACAATGGAGTGTATGGATTCGGATCAGAGAACTCACTTTACTTCTAAGGTACTCCAGAGAACGATGAAGGGGTTAGGGATCTCTTGGGAGTTCCACACCCCTTGGCACCCACCCTCATCAGGAAAGGTTGAGAGAATAAACCAGACACTGAAGAGGCAGTTATCTAAATTAATAATAGAAACCAGACTCCCTTGGACTAAGTGTTTACCTATAGCCCTCTTGCTAGTGTGGATGGCCCCAAGGAAAGATTTGGGGCTGTCCCCTTATGAGATATTGTTTGGCCTGCCCTACTTGGGAACAAAAGGGGAACTGCCAATCCCAGAAACTAGAGATTTGTTCTTAATGAAGCATATACTGGGCTTGTCCTCCTCTTTGTCTTTCCTCAGGAAACAGGGTTTATTGGCACAGATTCTGCCCCTTGAATTCACCATTCATTCCATCCGGCCGGGAGATTGGGTCCTAATTAAGTAATGGTCAGAAACTAAATTGCAACTGGATTGGGAGGGATCATGCTGGGCTCTTTTGCCTACTGAAATGGCGATAAGAACAGCGGAGAAAGGCTGGACTCACTACACCAGGATTAAGGGACCAGTGGAATCTCCGGTTGAGAAAGAAGTCTGGACAGCCGAATCAATGCAAGAACCACTGAAACTCAGGCTAAGAAGACTTTAAGTGACTGATTATACCGTGGCGAAATGAGCGCTGGATGGTTTTTTTATAGATTACATGTAAAGTCTCTCAGTGCTTCAATACTATTGTAGAATGCTGGGAATGCTCAGGGTTATGATATTAGCTTTCTTAGTATTGGGATTTTGTCAAACATCTTCATACTTGTTATTAACGGTCCCTGAGTCTGATAATCCGCAGGTAATAGACGCCGATGCATGCAGCTTAATAAATTGTGGGGATGTAGATAATCAGAGACAGTACAGCAGCTCAGAGATACATCTTAAGTCCTACGGGGATGGCCTTGGGGATGGTACTTGGTATACTGGTCTCTTCACAGTACACCGGGCCCCCTTCTGACCAGCTCTCGATTGTCCCAATAAAAAATGTAACCCAGTATACTTAACGATAAAGAAAACCACATGGCATGAAGCAATTCTGGGGGGGGCACCTATCAGATACAATTAAATGAAACATTTGGGATAGAAATGAAAACAAACGGGAATGATTTCTTGGGCTGTTGTTTCCGAATTAGCGTAGGAAAGGGAAAATGGGCAGAACAATTGGATAATAAGATACCTTTCACCCCTCCCGATGACCCTAAGGTGATAAAAATTATAGAGGTGAAGGACTTGAAACAGACCAACGAAATAGAAACTAGGTATGGGGATGCAAATGCCTGGGCTGAATGGGTAAAGTATACTGTAAAAAGTCTGAACAAGAGCGGCACGGTGGCACAGTGGTTAGCACTGCTGCCTCACAGCGCTAGAGACCCGGGTTCAGAGACTTGGGGGAGCTGAAATTATGTACAGAAATTGAGAACGTCACTGAAATGGGCAAGGGGGGGATCTACTCAGCACTGAAGGTTCCCCAAGCGGATCTGTGGTGGTACTGCGGATTAGGTAAGGGGTAAATGTAGGGGTATGGGTGGGTTTCGCTTCGGTGGGTCGGTGTGGACTTGTTGGGCCGAAGGGCCTGTTTCCACACTGTAAGTAATCTAATCTAATCTAAAGAGCAATTGCTATGCTTGTGCCTCCGGTAGACCAGTGGCCCAGGTCGTCCCCGTTCCGCTTGGGTGGAAGCGAGACAGGAAGGGCATGAAATGTATGATAGCCCTGTATCAGGATAAGACTGCATGGAATGATAGGAACTGTACCTCCCTATCTCTAATGTTCCCTCCCTTGGAGAAGAAAGGCTTAAAAGCCCCCCTACGTTTTCAGCTGCAGTCGGAAATCACACGTCGTGTGTACGTAGACAAGGTACAAATCGATCCAGAGACTTGGGGGAGCTGAAATTATGTACAGAAATTGAGAACGTCACTGAAATGGGCAAGGGGGGGATCTACTCAGCACTGAAGGTTCCCCAAGTGGATCTGTGGTGGTACTGCGGAGGAAAATATTGAGACCCACTCTACCTCCAGATTGGAGATGGATATGTGCAATTGTACAATTGGCAATCCTATTCACCTTGGCATTTGAAAAGGAGAAGATAGCAACAAAAAGGGGAGGAGTAAAAAATCATTATTAGACACCTCTTTTGATGATAGGATTTATCTAGACTCTGTAGGAGTTCCTAGAGGGGTGCCCGGATGAGTAACAAGGCTCGTAACCAGACTGCAGCAGGTTTTGAATCGGCTCTATTCTGGAGGGTAACGGTCAGCAAGAATGTGGACTGGATAAACTATATTTTCTATAATCAGCAAAGATTCATCAATTATACTAGGGATGCAGTCAAAGGCATAACAGAACCAGTAGAATGCAACCAGTAGAATGGCCTGGGAAAATAGAATGGCCTTAGATATGATCTTAGCAGAAAAAGGGGGTGTATGTGTGATGTTAGGAGAGAGCTGTTGTACTTTTATTCCAAATAATACATCACCTGACGGGTCAATCACTTGTGCCTTGTGAGGATTGACCACCTTGGTGGAAGAACTGGCTGAGAGCTTATGCCCGAAAAATCGATTCTCCTGCTCCTTGGATGCTGCCTGACCTGCTGCGCTTTTCCAGCAACACATTTTTCAGCTGAGAATTCAGGGGTGGACACCTCACGGGATGGCTGGAATCATGGTTTGCGAAATGGAAGGGAGTGGTAGTCTCCATCCTCACCTCCCTGATAGTAGCAGGGGTACTGGTAGTAATTGACTGTTGTATCATACCTTGTGTACGGGGACTAACCCAATGGCTGATTCAGACAGCCTTGGCAAAACAGATCTCCCTAAAAGGTAATCAGGCAGAGGAATTCTACCTCTTGAACAATGAGGGGATGAGTGACCTTGAGGTCAAGATGGATGAAGTCTCGGGGATGATGCTTACAAATTTGGGGGCGACATATAAGAGAAATGCAGAAAATAACAATTATTAAAAAAAGGAGGGGATTGTGAGAGGCACTTGCAAATGTTCTTTCTGCAAAAATCACAAGGCTGAGTCATGAGGGGGGTGTATGTTAAGCTAGATATGCTTGCACAAACAGCTACAAGGAGCTGTATCTTGCTTCTGCAAAAATCGCAAGGCAGAATCACGTGGGTGTATACCAAGAAATAACTAACCGAAAAGGGAGGTGGTCGAATGGTAGAAACAGATGTATTGACATGACCGTTGCAATTGTCACGCACATAGGGAATTAGTATGAACAAGATAACCAATTAAGACCAGTGGTGCATCAGCAAAAGTAATAAGACCCAGTTATCAAGGGGGGGCGGGGGAGGGGGGGAGTGGGTGGGTGGTGGTTGCACGCCAACAACAGGCCACAGACAGATATGGTAAACCGATTAGATTAGCAGTTGCACAGAGCAATACAACTGTTATATATAAAGTAAAAGGGGAGTACCAAGAGACTCAACTGAACTGTATAAATTGTAATGTAACCTCCTGACCTACTTTGTGGTCACCCAGGTTTGCAAGAACGTATGAATACAGACTGCTTCAGAATTTGACTCGGACTGAAATTATTGAACAGTGAGCTTTGTTTCTCACAGGTAGTATTCTTGGACTGTTTTCCTGAATAGTCTGAAATTCTCCTCTGTTGTCAGTTTTGTTATATGTCATTATTCAGCTCAGCTCAACAGTAATGGGATGAAGTTCTTGTGGTTCCTTAGTCCATCCACTGAGCAGTATGGCTACTATGTTAGCAGAAGAAAATTGTTTCATACTGTGAGGATGAATAAAGTTACTGACTTTAGAAGCATTTGGAAATCTTTTTCATGTCTACCATGTTCGCATAATATTCGAAGATCAATGAGGACTACCATTCACTTAAACTCACTGACAAACCTTCAACTGAAGTGCAGACGGTAAAGCAGCTTGCTGAACAAATTGATACAGTGGATTTGACTTTGATACCAGAGGATGAGCCAGTACAATTTCAGGAGCAATATTTTAATTCTTCATCTTTCCAAGAAGAAATACTGATACCTATGAAAAATACTAAGTCATCCAGTACAATCGTTGGGGGTGAGAAAATGGCTAGTTTACTAGAGAGTAAATGCAAATGTATAATCTACTCAAGTGGAAGTAAAGAAGTTACATGCTTTAAAACAGATATGTCAGTAAATTGTATTAGTAGTGTGTACTATCTAAAAAATACACTGCAGAAATTCACAAAATCTCCTTAGGTAGCACCTTCCAAACATAGGACCACTACTGTCTAGAAGGACAAAGGGCAGCAGATACATGGGAACACCGCCACCTGCAAGTTTCCTTCTAAGCCACTCATCTTGAGTTGGAGAGATATTGCTATTCCTTCCCTATTGTTGGGTCAAACTCATGGAATTCCCTCCCTTCTTAAATGGATTGCATTGATATAATAAGGCAGCTCTCCACCATCTTCTCAAGGATGACTAGGGACGGGCAATAAATGCTGGCCAGCCAGCAATGTCTAAACACCATTAGTGAATTTAAAAATTGAAAATAAAGATACCAACTCCCAAGATACAGATCTTCATAAAGCTTTAAATAGGAAATATGCTGCATACAATTTCACAAAAACCAAACCATCTCCCACAGATTCAGGACTCAGCTAAAAAAAAGAAATTACCTGGTTTGAGTATTTAGTATATTGCAAGGAAGGAGGTACTATATTTGTGTCAACACAGTAGACATTTTCCATGCTGGACATGTCTGAGTTTAAAGGTGCCACAAATGATGTAGTGAGGGAGTTAGCTGAATTAGCAGAGAAGGGCCCCTATCTGAATAAAGTTCAGGAGATTAAGGGTCTTCCAGAGAAGATGATGGACCAATGATCCAGCAATGAAATCATCTGCAAAGTATTATTAAGGTCAAGGATCCTCCAGCAGAGGAATGATTTACAGACAGTGGGGTTGTTTCCCGAGTCTTTCTAACCCCTATGATGAATATCTCCCTTCTTACAGCCACCATCTCCGCAGTCAAGACAGCCCTTGAGAACCTTGTTATCTACTCATACCTTGCTATTTCTTTGACTTGAAAGACTGCTGGCTATCTTATAAGGCAATTATTTCTGGATCCTTCAAACAAGCTCACAGCCAATAGGCCAAAACAGCTTAGGTTGCATTGGCTGTACACCACCATCGAAGCTCAGTTGCAGCGGTATGTACTATCTATAAGTTGCACTGCAGATATTCACCAAGTTTCCTCAGACAGCATCTTCCAAATCCATGACCACTGCTATCTAGAAGGACAAGGGCAGCAGATAATTGGGTACATCACTACCTGCAAATCCCCTTCCAAGTCACTTGTCATCCGGACTTGGAACTATGTGAGAGCTGTGATCAGATCTGGGCACCATACCTTAGGAAGGCGAAATTGGCCTTGGATGGAGTACAACGTGTGTTTACATGATGATACCTTGAATTCAAGGAATAAGTAATGTGGAGTAATGATGCAAATTAGGCCTGATCTATCTAGAATTTAGAAGGTTAAAATGTGAACTGATTGAAGTTTCCAAAATATTAATAGGAAAACCAGGGAAGAAAACCTATGTCCACTAGTTGGAAACTCTAGAACTGGGATAAAAATTCAAATACTGGTGTTAAGCTGCTCAGAGAGATAATAGGGGTGCTATTCTACAGTGTGAACTTTTAAAACGTGTCTTGGCTGTAACGCAATTACAGCACTAACACTTTAAATGCTGGATGTAGTTTTGCTCACTGAGTTCAATGAGCAAACCTACATCCAGAACCTGAACCTGAGCTACAAATCTTGTCAAAGCCTGCTACATTTAAATGCTGTTTCTGAAGCATGCTTTTTCTATAATGCAGACTATAACCATCATGTTATAGAAGAACTGACTGTAGTTATTGCTTGACACTTGTATGGTATGAATCTTAATTGCCATTTGTGAACCCAAACCTGCATATTGTCTAGGTCTTTCTGCTTCAGTAACTGAGGAGTTACAATGCAGCACAATATAAATCTGTTAGAAAATTGGACAGAGAAATGAAAGACAGTGTTTAATCCAGACACGTGGAGTGATGCATTTTGGGAGGTCAAATGGAAGAGGAAAGTATGCAGTAAATGTTAGGATCCTGAGCAGCACTGATTGTGGGGTGTAAGTCCATAGCTCTCTAAATGTGGTAACACAAGTGGATAATGTGGTAAAGAAGGCATATGGCATCAGTTGGGGCATTTAAGTTCAAAAGTCATGCTGCAGCTGTGTAAATCTTTAGTTAGGCCATATTTGGAGTATTGTGTGGAGTTCTTGTTAATGCACTATAGGAAGCATGTGGAATACTTGGAGAGGGTACAAAAGAGTTTTATTGGGAGGTTGCATGGATTGGTGTGTATTATCTATAAGGAGAGGTTAAACAAACTTCAACTGTTTTTGCTAGAGCATCAGAAGCTGAGGGGTGACCTGGTAGAAGTATATAAAACTATGACAAGCATGAAAAGTATGAATAGTTAGAGTCTTTTTTTCTTGGATGGAAATGTGAAATACTTTGGGGCATAGGTTTAAGGTGAGAGGGGAAAAGTTTAAAGGAGATGTGTGGGGTAAGATTTTTACTCAGAGGGTAGTAGGTGCCTGGAATATGCTGCCTGAGGGGGTTGGTAGAAGAGATGCGATAGCAATGTTTAAGAAGCATGTAGACACATGAGCAAGCAGGGCATAGAAGGATATGAAATAAACACAAAAACACAAATTGCTGGAAAAACTCAGCAGATCTGGCAGCATCTCTGGAGAGAAATAGATTTAATATTTTGGGTCCATGACCCTTCTTCAGAGGGATAAAAATCATGTATAGGCCAATAGGATTAGTTAAGAATAGTATCATGGTCAACATAGACAAGATAGGCTGAAAGGCCTATTCCTGTGCTATACTGTTCTAAGTTTCATGAAGATGGATGACTGATGTTAATCACAATTATCTTTCCTTGTGCCAAGTATGATAACAACCAGCAGAGTTTCTTCTGATTCCCATTGATTTTAATTTTGCTGAGTACATTTGATGCTACACTTGGTTAAATGCAGCCTTGATATCAATGGCAGACACTCTCACCTCACCTCTGGAATTCATTTCTTTTGTCCATTTTTGAACCAAGGCTGTAGTAAGGTCAGGAGCTGAGTGGCTCCTGCAGAACCCATATTTAGCATCAGTGGGCAGGTTATTGCTAAGAAACGATCTGTTTTGGGACCATTGCTGTGTGTCATTTTTATAAATGACCTGGAGGAGGGGCTAGAAGGTTGGGTGAGCAAGTTTGCAGATGATACGAAAGTCGGTGGAGTTGTTGACAGTGAGGAAGGATGTGTCAGGTTACAACGGGATATGGATAAGTTGCAGAACTGGGCAGAAAGGTGGCAAATGGAGTTCAATGTAGCTAAGTGTGAGGTGATTCACTTTGGTAAGAGTAACAAAAAGACGGGGTACTGGGCTAATGGTCGGATACTTGGCAGTGTGGATGAGCAGAGGG